>NW_006399774.1:10585755-10687133 GCF_000299155.1 Elephantulus edwardii
AAAAAAAAAAAAAAGAGAGAGAAGGCTTTACAACCATGGACCAACACTGGGACTGTCGCTGTAGGCTGGATGTTGGTGGAGATTGAGAGGAGGGGACAGGATTTTTGTTTGGTTTGGTTTTGGTTTTTATTTTTTATTTTCTTATTTTGGTTTTTGTTGGGTTTTTTAATTTTTTTATTATTATTAATTTTAATGAAAGTTTACAGAGACTGAGGATTTCCATTCATTCATTGCTGCACTTTTCCCCCTGCCTATGTCTCCCTCCCCCCAATTAGCTCTTCTCTTTTAAAAGTAAAAGGAAAATTCTTTCATTGTTATACAGTCCCTCCCCCCAGGTCCACTCCACTATGCAGCCTTCGTTCTGAACTCCTGTCACGACAATAATACCTAATCACATATCCCTTTTAAACCGTTTTCTCCCTCATCTGTTTCAATGCAGTATACATTATTTATCTCATCTTTCTCAGTCTCCGCCTAACCCCAATGTCCTGTTTTACAGTAGTGGCACTATGCAGTATTTGTCCTTTGATGACTGAGATATTTCACTCAGCGTAATGTGGGACCAGGTTTTGATGAGTCTTTGATGGGGTCGTCGTGAGTTGTGTAGTCAGCTGGGCAGCACCTAGCCACAGGGACAAAGACTCTGTCTTGTCTGTTTTTCTGTTCTCTGGAAAGCTAGTCTATTACACAGACCATCCACAAATACTTTTCTGCATATTAGTCACTAATTATAAAAATACAGCGCTTTAGTCTTAATTGTTGTTATGTGGTTTTTAGTCTGATTTGTGTCTGACCCTCCAGGTTTTCAGAGGCTCTAAATCACGTGGAAATTTCCCATTAGCTTTAATATTGTTATGAATAAGCAACAATGGAAAGATAACAAGAATTTTCAGCTGACATTTCCTGTCATTCACAGTCATGGTAGCACGTTGGGCCGCTGCATGGCCGCTGTGTACAGCCGTTCGGGTTGTTGACTGAGGGAGCCCAGTTTCTTGCTTTCCTGTTTATAGCGTGTGTTTCGGGAAGCAGGGGTCTTATGGTAGGTGAGTCGGAGTCTTTCATTTCCAAATTGCTTGGTAATGGTGTTTCTCAGAACAATCAAAAGATTTGCTCTCAAATTAAGTGGCCTCTGAACTCTTCCTTTCATTCATTAAAATATGTCTGTCAGATTTAACAATGGCACTCTGAATACCATCCTATTGAATTCCATTCCAAAAGACCAAATTACACCCTGACCCTTTTACAGCACAAGTGTTCCCAAGCATCCTGTCCCAGGTGGTCAGTCCACTGGCACCTGGGGAGGACACCTTACAGGTTCGTGGTAGCCATGGGGTCACCATGACCCAGGATTTCAGGCTAGGCTCTTGAGAGTCTCGTTAGTGAATTAAGCTAAGTGCCTCTCTGCTTCTGTAGCGGAGGTCCGGGCTGAGTGGTCTCGTGTCATCTGTGAGAACACATCCCCCCATAGTGCTAATGCTTTGAGAGCGTCTAATTCTTCAGCCGCCCGAAGGCGCGTCTCTCCAGACCAGCCTTTAGCTCACCCACTTTTGTCTTAATACAGGTTACCCGACTGCACCACCACTTCCATAAAGCTGCTGCTATTCCTCTGTCCTGTCTGGTCATTTCTGACTCACAGGGTCCCTGTACACAGCAGAGTGAAATTCAGCCCCACCCCACCCACCGCACCCCCAGCCTCGGTCTCATTTTATGCTTAAAACAGCAGTGGTTGGCAAAATTATTGTTTCCGTATTCTAAAGTGATTTGTTAAAGAAATCTTCCAAACCTCCGTTTTGCTAGCACAAGAAAACACAGATTGAATCAGATCATTTTTATAGCAAGAAGTAGGTTAAGGCAATCAGTCTTGTTTTGATGTTCAAATTTAGCCTTCAAGATACAAGATGTAAGCATGGAGTTTTCTTGAGACAGATAAGCCTTGTATTATCCAAACCTGGGAATTGGGGGGAGAATAAGTGGGAAACTTACAGTACAAACCCAGCTTAAAGAATGAATGAGAAAAGGCATGAAGCATCTTTTGTTTTGTGGCCAGTAGGAGTGAAACTAATTCTTTCACCTCGCCATGTGAAATCATCAGCATTCTAGAGTGACAGTGTCGGTCCTCTCCTGGACTGACCAAGCAGATGTTTTCTAAACTGTTTTAAGCATTAATCCTTTTTCTGTGTACATGAGTTGCTAGTAGCATAGATAAGTCCATGGCTAACAGAAGGTCGTCAGTTCCAATCTGCCACCTGCTTCTCAGGAATAAGATGAGATAGTCTGCTCCCTTTAAGGTCTATAGTCTTGGAGGCTGGTGGAAAGTTACCATAAATCAGAATCGATTCAAGAGCAAGATTGGAGTGTGTGGATAATGCAGACATTTAACACACTATGTTAAAGTACCACAGCTTGGGTCAGGTGTGCCTTCAAGTTCAAATTGACATCCTTGCTTTTCAGCCCTTTAAAAAGGTCAGCATATTTGCCCAGTGCAACATGTTTTTAAGAAAGGTAAAAAGGGAGCTCTGGTGACCTAGTGGCAAGACGCTGCACTGCAATCCCAGAGGTATGTGGTTCAAATCCACCGGATGCTCTGCTGGAGAAGGAGAGGACAATCTCCTCCTGTACCAGTCAGATCTGATTTGACGGTACACATAAAAATAATACAATAAAAATTTTAAAAAAAGAAAGGTAAAGACAGGCGAACTCTCGTGGCCTAATGGCAAGAAGCTGTGCTGTAATCCCAGAGGGGCATGGTTCAAATCCACCAGATGCTCTGCTGGAGAAGGAGGGACAATCTCCTCCTGGACCAGTCAGTTTCAATTTGATGGTACACACACAAAAAAATAAATAATTTTTTTTTAACAAAAAAAGGTGAAGCCTATGACCCGGAAACCGATTTTGACTCTCTTTCTCTGTCCCCAGTTCATACACTAGTAATGAACACGTTTGTTAGAATGCTAACACAATTAACTTTCAGTGATTTGAATCTACACAAAAGTGAACCGTCTGGAGAACAGCTTTGGAAAACTCAGCCTTTGAAAACGGGGTGGAACTCAGTTGCGCTCTGCCACGTGTTACCTCAGCGCAGAGCGCTGCTGTCAGGTCAGAGCTGGCTCCTAGCGGGCGCTCCGTGGGGCTGTAAATCACACAGGAGGAGATTGCACGTCTTCACCCACGGAGTAACTGGGGGCTTTGAGCCACCGGAGAGGGTGGTCTTTGGGTTAGCACCGCACCTCCCTGTGGACCAAGAAGCAGTTAGACAGCAGGGCTTCCTCTGTGTCATGAGACCTGCCAATGGCCATCCCCGATCCCCACATAGAAACACGATGCATGGACGTGCCCCTTTGCTGATGCCTTTCCTTGGGTTCACAGATCACTCTAATCAGATCTTCATTAAAAGGAAATGACCTTTTGGTGTGGCCCCCTGACTGGAGCCTGACTCACAGGAGAAGCAGGTCCAGCTGGCCCTCTTCCCTGGTCACATCCCACTTCCTGCAGTCCTCTGTGGGTGGCCACTGAGTGGATTCCAACTCATCGTAACCTCGGGGACAGCACACGAGAGCAGCTGAGGCGCCCTGGGCTGGAATCCTACGGGGTAGGCATACATGTAGTGTCCCGCTGCCCTGAGCCTGGAGCGCACGCGTGTGCTATGGAGGGGAGACCGCTGTCACTTCAGACTCCTGGGCGCCTCTGTCCTGGGGGACGTGTAGCAGAGTGGCCCCTTAGAAGCAAGGACAGTGAGACCTCTCACACTCTGAGAGTGTTGTCAGAAGGGGCCTGGCCTTGGCTATAGATGCCATGCTTGGAGCACCAGAGTCAGCACAAGAGAAGGTGCTCACATAGGGGTTGACACGGAGACTGCGACATTGAACTTGAGCACAGCAGAGATTGTGAGAATAGTGTGGGGTCGGGTAGGATTGCGTTCTGTTGTACGTGGGGTCACCGTGCGTTAGAACCAATTTCATAACAGTAACTGCTGCAGTGGGCTCATGTGTGTCAGAGATGATGAACCTGGCACAGGAAAGGACCGGCTTCAGGTCTGCTCTTCACAGGGTCTCTAGGAGTCATGTTCAGCTGAATGGCACCTAATAACAACAGTGACTTGGTTCTTGTATTTGTACATTGAACTTACACCACTATGTAATTTTTCAAAGGACCTGTCTTTGTAATGTGGCATCAGGATTGAAGGAAGACTCATCAACAACCTGCATTAGGCTTTGCTTACAGAAAGTCAAGACTTGAATTACCTACATACAAAAGATCAAAGACTACAGTCTTTAATATAGATTGTATCTCAACATGAAGGAAATAAAAATCCCCACCACTGACCCGGTAGGGCGCATCATAGTAGACACACTGACATTGCTAATGATTCCATTTGTTGGATACATAATTCAGAACCCAGGATGGCAGCACTCAAGACATCAAAAGACATTATGCTGAGTGAAATATCTCAGTCACAAAAGGACAATTATTGCATAGCACCACTGTTGTAAAACGGGACTGACATCAGGGTTGGGGGAGACTGAGAAAAAGGGAATAAATAATGCATACTGCATTGAAACAGATGAGAGAAAGAACTGTTTAAAAGCTATATCTGGTTAGGTATTATTATCATGACAGGAGTCCAGAATGAAGGCTGCAAAATGCAGTGGACTTGGGGGGAGAGATTGTATAACAATGAAAGAATTTTTTCTTTTCAAAGAGAAGAGCAAACTGGGGAGGGGGGGTGTGGGCAGGGAGAAAAATGCAACAATGAATGAATGGAAATCCAAAGTCTCTGTAAACGTTGATTAAAATTAGTAATAAGAAAATAAAATAAATTTTTAAAAAAAAGACATAAAAAGACTTACTGCACTGGAAAAATCTGTTCCGTGGCCATCCCAGAGTGCTGAAGAGCAACGATATCAGTTTAAAGACAAGTGTGCCTGTGTATTTCCAGTTGCTTGGTCTGCATCTGAAAGCTGGATACTAAGGAAAACTCGAGCCTTTGAATTGTGATGTTGGAGAAGTATTGACTATCCCATGGGCTACCAAAAGAACAAACAAATAACATCTTAGAGGAACGCAACAGAGATACTCTTTAGAGGCAAGGACGATGAAACATCATCTCATTTACCTTGGGGCGGGGTGGGGGGGAGGGCAGTTGCCAGGAGGGGCCAGTCCTTAGAAAAAGACCTCCTGCTGGGGAGAGTAGAGCATTAGAAGAGACCCCAAACAAGAGAGATTGGCACCGTGTCTAGTGATGGACTGGAGCATGTTGGAGATTGTGAGTGTGGTGTGGGCTGGGACAGGGTTCAAACCTGTTCGTAAGGCCCCTGTGTTCTTGCTGTCGTTGTTGTGTGCATTCGCGTTCCTTTTCACAATGAGCTGCTTTGCAAAGTTGTCAAGTGCTGCTGAGCTGAGTACCACTCCTAGGGGCTTCAGAGGCAACCTCAAAGGCGTGAGGTTCGAGGCCACCAGCTGCTCATGGGAAAAAGTGGGCAGCCTTGTCCCCTGTAATATGTTGTTGTTGTTGTTGTTGTTGTTATGTGCCGTCAAGTCGTTTGCGACTCATAGCAACCCTATGTACAACAGCCCTAAACCCTGCTCTATCCTGTGCCAATCGCACTGCCTCTGACACACCCATCCCGATTACCCCAGTCACCGAATCAATCCATCTCATAGAGGGTCTTCCCCTCTTGCGCTGTCCCTCCACTCTACCCAGCATGATGTCCCTCTCCAAGGACCTGTCTCTCCTTACAACATGCCCAGAGTATATCAGATGAAGCCCCAGAATCCTTGCCTCCAAGGAGTGCTTGGTTTAACCCCTCCAGGATGAATCTGTTTGTTTTCTTGGCAGTCCATGGTACATTCAATACTCTTCTCCAGCACCACAGCTCAAAGGCATCAATTCTCCTTCTATCCTCCCTAGTCATTGTCCAACTCTCTGATGCATAACAAGTGACTGCAAAGACCATGGCCTGTATCAGGCGCACCTTAGTCTCCAGAGAGACACCGTTGCTCTTGAGTACTTTAGAGAGGTCCCTAACAGCAGACTTTCCCATCGCAATAAGTTTTTTGATTTCCTGACTGCTGGTGCCAAGGGTATTGACCATGGAGCCAAGCAAACTGAAGCTGTGAACAATCTCAATCTCTTCGCCATCCATCCTGATGCTACCAATTGGTCCAGTGGTAAGAATCTTTGTCTTCTTGACATTGAGCCTCAGTCCATACTGAAGGCTGCACTTGTTGTGCATCATAGAGTCGGAACTGACCCATAGCTGACCGGCTGGTGGGTTTTCTGAGGCAGTTAATCGCATGGGAGGAGGCTGACCATCCTTCTCCCAAGGGGCAGCTGGTGGCCTTGAACCGCGTGCCTTCAGGACTGTAGTGCAGCTTCTTGTCTCTAGGCCACCAGAGCTCCCCCTGTAATATACTACCTCTCAAAACCTGCTGGAGGGTCAGCGCTGAGCTGGTTCTGGACCAACAGCACATGCCACAGTACTAATTCAAGAAAAGAGAACATAAGATGTAGCACAGTGTATGACCCCCTTTCCTACCAAGAGCTGGACGTGTGCTTCACCCTTAAAATAGCGCCTGAAAGTAGTCATGGTCTGCCACTCGGAACAGACAGATCCGCTTGGAGGGAGACACTTTTTTAACTAGAACTGTCATTATTTTAAACAGAAAGAATCCCATGTCAATATGGTAACCAGTAGCTAAGTACATAAGATGCTCTAAACCCTGTGTGTCAGGAGGGAATGGGGATTAAAGCTGCAGCGAGGCCGGCTGCCTGCCTGTTTGCAGAGCTGAAGTTTCCTGGAAGTTGATAATGCCAGGTGCTGGGAGGATGGGGGCCCTTAGGATGCCACATGTCTGGTGGCAGGGTGCATCACACGAGGTTTTCTTAGAAAGGTAGACTTAGGTGTGCCTTGCGACCCAGCAGCCCCACTCCTCCTGAGAGCGGAAAGCATACGTCCACACAGAAGAGCCGTGTGCAAGTATTTCAGCCAGCTTTGGGTTTTTTCTTGCCCCAAGCTGGGAGCATGTAGTGGAAGTCGACTTGCCAGTGAGAGGAAATTAAGTAACCCAGGGAAGTGATGCATGACAGGGCTGGGAGGTGGAACTGGGATTGACCATCAGAGGCCGGTTCATGATTGACCATATCCTTCATCTCAACTGTGGTGCTGGTGGTGGTGGTGGTGTTCAGTCCCGTTAAATCACTTCCAGCTCCTGTCTCTATGTGACAGCTGACCGAGGAAGCCATAATCTTTATGGGAATAGTTCACCAGGCCTTTCTCCCACGGAGCTGCTGATTGGGTTTGAACAGCCAACCTTTCAGTTGGCAGCCAAGGGCTTAATGACGGCCCCACCAGACCTGGTTGGTTTTGTTGTGTGAGTTCTGTGTTAATAACTGTGACTTTAAAAATAACGTCATGTTGAGCACAGCTGCAGAAAAGCTAATAACTGTTGTTGGCTCAAAAAGAAAATAAACGCGTGTTTAGCCGGAGCTCGCAGGCACGTGTTGGTGGCACAGCTGACAGCCCTGCCCTCGTTCCACGCAGGGTCAGGCGGCCACTCTGTGCTATGTGGTTGCTTTTTGTACTGCACAGCCTGGGGGTCCTGCAGAGCCAGCCGGTGGTCCTGAGGCACTGCCGGACGACCGAGACAGCGAAGAAGAGTCTGTATCTTGGGGGACATACGCGATAGCCCGATAAAAGCAGGAGGCCCAGCATATTGGCCGTAACTAGCAAATGTGAATGTCCTGGAATGGGCGCACAGTTAACTCAGCCTCACTCGGCCTGCTTCCTGTCTTGAGTGTAACTCCTGGTGGGCTGAACCCTCAATTTCTTTGGTCACCAGTTTTCCGGGGCTGCTGTACCAGCCTGCACCTCCTCAAAGGCTGTGGGCCCTCGGCCTTGGCTGCCAGGCCGTCCAGCTGAGGTGGGCTGGCCCAGCATCTGCTGCCTCCATTGTGCTTAATGCCACTCCATCTGCTTTCTGTCAGCGTCGGTGCCAACAAATTACTAATCTATTAGAGAAACATGGAAATAAGACTGCACTTCTCATTCCTGGCTTCTCCTCTCGTGTTTTGATTGGCTCACAGATTTGGTTCTTTATTTTGGGAGAGGCTGATTATGCATCCTCCGAGAGCCCGTCCCCGTTCCCCACCTGCACGGCTTTAGAGATGGCACGGAAGGAGGGTGTTAACGTTCCGTGACTGGTGCTGCTGTACTGGATCGTGACCTAACCAAAACCAAACCCTTGGCTGTCGAGGCAGTTCCAGCTCCTAACAACCCCAAGGCAGGCGGTTCGAATCCACCAGCTGCTCCATCGGGCAATCTCTCCCACGCAGTTTACAGCCTCTGAAATCTGCCGGAGGGTCAGCTATGAGTCATCCGGGACTCGGTGACTTTGAGTGATCCTTAAGGCAGAGCAGAGCCGCCCGCAGGGTCTACAAGGCCGTAGTCTCTAAGCCGACTGCATCACCTTTCTCCCATGGAGTGGCTGGTGGATTTGTACCACCGACCATGGGCTCAACAGCCTAACACTTTAACTACCATCCACTAGGATTCCTTTTGATACTAACAGCTACGAAGCTTCGTCTCACATACTTTGGCCGTGTTGCTGGGAGAGTCTCTTCCTTGAAGAGGACACCATGCCTGGAAAGGTGGAGGGATCGGCACAGGAGAAGACGACCTTCAGCCAGGTGGATTGACACCGTGACAGCTGCAGTGGGCTCGAGTGTGTCAGAGACGGTGAGGCCGGCACAAGACCGGACAGGCGTCAGGTCTGTTTTTCTTGGGGTCACCATGAGTCATACTCAACCCAGCAGCACCTAACAGTAACCATTTGTCAGGTGATTATACACACCTGGCACTGAACAAGTCACTTTCAACACAGTCCTCCTTGTGATCACACCTTGACTGAGGACAGATCTGAAGTCAGAAGACTCAGTAACTTACAGGAGGTCACACCGCCAGTGAGCCTCCGAACCGCAGTCACTATTCAGCCCATCGCCGCCTCTTCAGCCACCGCCCAGCCCTTTAGAAACCTTTTCTATCCAGGCACACAAGTTTAATAAGGAAAGTCTTTTAAGAGTTCAAAGAGAAGAAGACTTTGTGTTTCTCCTCCCAAATAGGGGCCTCTGTAATTAGGCCACGTTCACCAGCTTGTGAGCGCCAGTTCAAGGAACAAGCCCAGCTGATGGAGGGCACGCACTGGGCCATGCTCTGCACACGTGCCCGCCTGGGAGCGTGGTGGGCTTGATGGTCCCTGAGCATGTCCACCCAGGATGTCTCCTGCTGCTGGACCAGCTCAAGAAGCACGGCACAGCTTTCCATCATGAGAAAGAAAAATTGACATGGGCACAAAGCACTTCCATGTCTTGGTCCCCTCTTCCTTTGTGTCAGTGACGTCCAGCCCTGCCAGATCAACCAAGGTGCCCGAGCCTAGAGTCCAGCCAGCCACCCCGTCCAGGCAGAGGCCACCACCTCCCTCTCAGAGCCTCACTCTGGCTCGTCTGCCCTTCCCGTGCCTGGATGCCTGCTTTCTGAAATGAGATTAAAGCGTTACTTCATTTCCTTCAAAAGCAAAGGCCACACGCGTTTACCCTGGCTAGGGCCTCTTCCGGAGTGAGTCACTCCGGGGGTGCTGAGGGCAGGCGGTAGGTGACCACAGAGCAGCGGCAGAGTGCGGGCATTAATTACACCCGTGTTCAAATTCCAGACGGGGAGGTTTGTCTTTAACAAAACAAGATGGAGAAACAAGATGACAAAAGGGACTTCTTCATTTGGAAAATGTCACAATAAGAAGCACTCATTGTGCCCCTGCTGTGGTTCCAAGGCCCCCCACTTCCAGAAGTCCTCCTGGGGTTCCAACACCCCCACCTCCACAAGTCCACCTGGGGTTCCCAGGCCTCCCACCTCCACAAGTCCACCTGGGGCAAATGTGGCAACCCTGCCCAGCACAAGAGAAGGAACACCTGGAGTACCGAGCCTAAAAGACAAAATACCACCGATAGCCGGGCTACTCCGTGGAGGATTCTGAAGCTTCATCTGACATACTTTGGACATGTTGTAAGGAGGGACAGGTCCTTGAAGAGGGACGTCGTGCTTGGGAGGGTGGAGGGACAGCACAGGAGAGGAAAACTATCAGTGAGATGGATTGATACAGTGACTGGGGTAATGGGAGTAGGTGTATCAGAGATTGTAAGGTTTGGCACAGGATAGGGCAGGGTTTAGGGTTCTTGTACATAGGGTTGCTATGAGTTGCAAGCAACTTGACAGCACATAACAACAACACTGGCCATATGAGGCATCTGAAAATTATCTACCACAGATTGAGGCATGGATTCTGTGAAGGAAACAACACCTACACCCACAAGGGCTGCATCTGGTTCATCTTAAGAATTCCAGTGTTTGGTTCTGCAGGAAATGTTCTGGTATTTAAAAAATATTATAACAGCAACAGCAAAAACCAACAAGAGTGGGCCGGCACACCAGATTCCTGCTCTCCCGTCAGGTGGGCTTGCACACAGATGGGGTCGTTGTGGGGATAGTCAGACACTGTCATCCAGTGGTCCTCAGTGAGTCTGCATTCAGATGATACCAGTCTGATCATTTCAGGACACCTGGCCCTTCACATGCCCGGGACCCCTGGAAGAGGTGGTTTAAGGGAGGACTGGCCAGAGCCACTGACCCCACCCAGGCAGCTCAGGACGCCCCAAGTAGTTCCTGGGGCACTTCCTCGATTCTTGTCTGCTGTTCCTTTGTCTTCCAATTTTCCAGTTCTTGAGTTGGCCTCCCACTGATAATCCTCTTAAGCCTTTCGTTAGTCCTCCAGATGGTATTGAGGGCTGAAGAAGTCCAATTTCTGTTCCTGTTACAATCATTTATTCGCCTGGCCGGAAACTGGTCTGAATGAGAGCTCAGCAGATTATGGCCCACTCTGGCCTGCCACCTGTATTTGTAAATAAAGTTTTATTAGAACACCACCACTCAAATCCGTTCACACACTGTTGAGGAAGTTCTGGGGCTGCTTGAGCAACATCAGTCATCGGCCCACAAAGCCCAAGATATTTGCTTTCTGGCACTTTCCAGAAGAAGCATGCCAGACCATAGCCTGTGTAAACAATAAAGTAGCCTCTGTACCGTCTGTAATTTATATCACATGCCTCGTAGTGAATATAATGCGCCTAAAACAAGAGTAAGTGCTCAGGAAAGAATTGAAAAGCCTGGTGACCTACAAACATGCAGACATGTAGCCTTCTAACTGAGCTTAAGGAAACCTGTGTTCACAGCTATTGTAGCAGCTCTGGTGGCCTAGTCAGTGATGTGCTGTCGCGCTGTGTGGAAAGTTGGCAGTTCAAGCCCACCATCTACTCCAGGGGAGAAGGATGGCCAGTCTCTTCCCGGTAAGACATCCAGCGTTGCTAATGCAGGGTCACCATGCGCTAGAATTGATTTGACCATAGGGACTTCGGGGCTATCAAAGTGTGGTTTCTTTTCAGACTTGGCAGGGCAGTGTGTGGACAGTTTGAATGCTTGGACGTGGCCTGTCCCTTAAAGATGGCTGCATTCAAGGTGTAGAGCTTCAGGCTAGTTCTCTCTGTGTCCTATTCTTTATCTTTAAAAGGACGGTGGTGACGTGCAGCAGCCGTGGCTGTGCGCTACCCTGTGGCCGTGGGCCTCAACAAGGGCCACAAAGTCACCAAGAACGTGAACCAGCCGAGGCACAGCCGCCGCCGCGGGCGCCTCACCAAGCACACCAAGGTCGTGCGGGACGTGATCCGGGAGGTGTGTGGCTTCGCGCCCTACGAGCGACGCGCCACGGAGCTGCTCAAGGTCTCCAAGGACAAGCGGGCCCTCAAGTTCATCAAGAAAAGGGTGGGCACACACATCCGCGCCAAGAGGAAGAGAGAAGAACTCAGCAACGTTCTGGCCACCATGAGGAAGGCAGCTGCCAAGAAGAACTGAGTGCACCCCACTGTCCCCCAAAGCCCATCTGATATATTAAAGTATAACCAAAAAAAAAAGGACGGTGGTAGTAACAGACCTGTTCCTCATAAAGCTGCCCGAAGGGTGATGAGTGCCCTTAATACAAACTGAGCAAACAGGAGCTTGGTTCAGGTCCTGCTTTGATTGCTGTTCCCAACTCAGTCCAGCTCCTGCTGCACGTCTCTCAGCAGCTTCTCTGAGTCTTCAGATTCAACCCTCGGCTTTGGGGGCACATCCCAGGCCTGGCTCAGCCCGGCGTCTCCCCTCAGTCACCGCCTCACAGCTGCCTGAAGCTCAACCGTGGTGGGACTGGACTGCGCTGCCCTCGCCACATGGGCACTGCCCAGAGGTCACGTCACACTCCACCATGTCTATGCACACACTGAGACACTTTGTGCACAGTGTGCCGTTTGTTGCTATTCTATTACCAGCTCATCAAGTTAGTATGACAGAGGCCACCTGTAGGGCTGTGGTAAATGAAATGCTCGGCTTGTCAAGGGTTTTCTTTTACTTGGATCCTTAGTCTGTGCCCTGGGAAGCAGGAGTTAAGAAATCAGCATGTTGCATTGGGCAAATCCACTACAGAAGACCTCTTGAAAGTGTTGAAAAGCCAAGATGTCAGGATGAGAACAAAGGTGTGGGAGACCCAAGCCATGGCATTGTCAGTCACCTCGTATGTTAAGTTGGTGGACTAAAGAAGAATTGATACCTTTGAATTATGGTGACGGTGAAGAACGTTGAACACGTCATCATCAGCTGCCAGAGAACGTAACAACTCGGTCTTGGAGGAAGAGCCAGCACGCTCTCTGAAGAGAAGAAGACGGCAGTTTGTGTCAGGAACTTTGAACATGTGATCAGGAGGGACCAGGCCCTGCAGAAGGACATCCTGGTTGGTAAAGTGGACAGCGCTGCACAGTCACAGTGACTTAAACAGTGGGCTCAAACACTGTGACCATTGTGAGAATGGTGCAGGACTGGGCAGAAGGACAGGACTGGGCAGTGTCCTTCTGTTGTCCACAGGGGTCACGGAGCTGGAATTGACTAAAGGCACCTAACAGCATCTCTAAAGTTGTTAGGGATGGAGTCTGCAGCATACGGCAGTGGCCCCACCTTTGCTTTACAAAACTGAGAATGATTCAGATCCCTAACTTAAGGGCTTAACTACAGCACAGAGAGTGAGGAAGGTCCAGGGTAAGGCAGGCAGGGTTTCCATCGGGTGGATGTGGGATCGCTGAGTCGGAGTCAACGGCACTGAGCAACGACGTGTAGGATTGCAGCCTCTGGTCTCCAGACCCCATACACTGGCCTGTATGGTGCCCTGAGGATCCCACTTGACAAAGGTTCTGCCCTGAACTCCCTGCTTCATATGACCCTCTCATCCTCCACCCAAATCAGACTTGCTCTCCGTTATCCCTTGTACTTTTCCAAGGAGATTGGACTTTTGTATTTTGTTGCTCCTTCATTATTTTATTTCTCTCTCTCTCTCTCTCTCTCTCTCTCTCTCTCTCTACCTCTCCCTCCCTCTCCCTCTCTCCCTCTCTCTCATCACCGGATTAATTGTGAGGCTCTTGATGGCGAGAATCTGATCATATTTAACTTTCTATCACCTGTATGGCCCAGATCGGTTCTTGGCTTATAGCAAGTGTTTAAAGATGTTAGATGAGTGAGGAGACTCTTCCAGAAGGCAGCAAGGTCCCTCCTCCCTGTTCTACAAACCTTGTCTGGTTTCTCTGTCTTACGCACCAGCCCTTGGTGGGAGGCAGCCTAGTCCGTCGTTTCAGTCCGTGGTGTCCAGAGGCTGTGAATGCTGACTTGCGTTCTCAGTCTCAGACTGCTGGTGTGGAGTGCGGGTGGGTTTTAGGGAGAATTAAACACTCCGTTCTGTATCTGCCGTGCCTTGGTTGTTATTGTGGAGCATCAGGTCAGACCCGACTCGTAGCTGACTCTCCAGCAGGTTTTCAGAGGCTGTAAATCACATGGGAGGAGATTGCCCCTTCCTCTCTGAAGGAGCAGCTGGTGGATTCGAACCTTGTACCTTCAGGTTGGCAGAGCAGCTCCTTACCACTAGGCCATCAGACCTTATCTGACATGTAGTCTGCCTACTTGTTAAGTACATTTGCTGATACAGTGAAAACACTTTCATTTCCTTCTGTTTACTTGATACACACTCAGTTATATGATGTGGAAGGAAACAGAACCCCACAGCCTGTGACCTTCAGGTGTGACAGCTGCCATTCTCCATGTCAGTCCTGGAAGGGGCCAGCCGAGGGACCCTCAGTCTGGTGCGAGTTTACATGCTGGGGGAGGATGTATCTGGAAGGTCCTTCCTCGGTGACTGGTATGCACAGAAAAGGGGCCAAAATCCAAAATCTCTGTAAATTTTCATGAAAATTAAGAATAATTAAAAAATATTTTAAAAGAAAATGGGCCACTCTGAGCCTCTCGCCGTGGGTCTAGCCTGCCTGCGCTCCGTGGTGGGTCCATCTTTCCGGAGGGACCTGTCATCCTACTGCTTAACACAACGCATGAGACATGCCACACAGCACAAAGCAGCCTGTGTCTCGTGCTCCAGCACAAAAGCGAGGAACAGCCGTTGTCCCCACGCTGCAGAAGGACAGGCCCGTCCCACGTCTCCACGCAGGCTTGTGTCGCCTCCTGGAACCCTCTGTCCTCGCTGTGAGCGCTGCAGGGCGGGCCGGCCCGGGGGTGGTGGGGAGTGTCGTGCTTGAGAAGTTGGAATGTACTGAAGCCGCACTCAGCACCGCAGTCCCTCACCTGCTGATGAACTGTTCTGGCGGCCAGCTTGGATTTCCCCTACATGCTGCAGCCGTCCTGTGTGGCTCTTTGTGCCTGGGTTTGACATCCGAGGGCCTTCTGGAATGTGCACAGATAGCATTATTTTGTGGCTGGCGGCCCCGCCGATGCCAACAGAGGAAGGGTTTACAGGACAACGATGCCCCACACGCTCACGCTGTGAGACCAGAAGTAATTGCAGCTAATGTTGTCACAAGTTTCACAATTAAAACAACAGGCTTTAATCTGTGTTTGCTTTTCATTTAGGTAACTACTCCAGAGCCCCCGCGTATAGCGGGGTGCCCGGTGCAAGCTACAGCGGCCCAGGGCCTGGCATGGGCATCAATGCCAACAGCCAGATGCATGGACAAGGGCCCAGCCAGCCATGTGGTGCTATGCCCCTGGGACGGATGCCATCGGCCGGGATGCAGAGCAGACCGTTTCCTGGAAGCATGAGCAGCATGACCCCCAGCTCTCCCGGCATGCCTCAGCAGGGAGGGCCAGGAATGGGGCCGCCCATGCCCACTGTGAACCGTAAGGCGCAGGAGGCAGCCGCTGCGGTCATGCAGGCTGCTGCGAACTCGGCACAGAGCAGGTACGCCCCCCAGGAGCGACGCCAGGGCGGGCGCGGGCACCCCACTCCACTCTGCAGGTGGCTCTCTGCCAGGGCTGTCCCCGGCCACAAAGGTCAGGCGGTGACTGACAGGCCGCACTGCAGGAGTGGAGGGCATGCGGTGGGCAGGGCCGCCGTGGGCAGCGGCTGGACGTGTCTGGAGTCATCCCAGCCAGCACCTGGGCTGCCAGCTCTCATTGTAGGACGGGTCGCCGCACTCCCATTGAACACAGCCACATTCACACAGGCGATTTTAAAGACCAAAGTTATTTCACTTCTAAACACACAAGTGCATAACACCCCCTTTGCTCAGCCACCTTAGAAATCCTTGTAAGATAGAAAGTGGTGTGTGTACATACCTGTTTGTGTGTGTTTTCCCTGTATGGGGCGATTTGTCTACTTTGTATTCTTATGTTCTCTTTCCAGTTGTTCCTCTGTGTCTGTCCAACCCAAAAATGTGGTACATCAGCAAAGATAATATTTGATAAAGTTCTGGATTCTTAGAGCAAGGCTTCCCCCAGAATTGGTAGCTTCCTTTGATTATGACGTTTCCTTCTTGATGTGAATACTCCAGCTACTTAGAAATAGTATAGTTACGTAAAACTTGATGAGGCAGACGTAGTCAGATCTTTTTTAAAAGCACATATAAATATCTTCTCAAGAACACAGTGAAAGGTGTATCTGTTAATGTTCTCTTCAGAAGAAAAGATAGAAAATCCTGGCTTTTGCTGAGGGGAAATGAGAGAGAGTGGGTGTGTGTGTGAAGAGAGATAGAGAGAGTGTGTGTGTAAATGTGTCCTTGTGTCCCTTTTCCTCTGAATCTGTGATTTGGGGAATGTAGGGGACCCCCTCCCAGCCCAACCCTAGCCTCACTATTTGCTGCAAGCAATCATAAATGTCCTATGAGGAATTAGAAATCAAGCCTTCTCGCCCATCCACTTTACGATTTCTTAGCAGCCACCAGCCCACAGCGCGCCCGTCACCCTCCCTCAAGGTGTGCTTCCATTTCTGTTTGGTCCAGAGGCAGCTCTCGGCTAGATTTCCATAAGTTCACCATTGCTAGAACTCAGAAAGCATGAATCCACCTCCTTTCTGTTTGCTAGTAAAGCAAGAAGCCTCAAGTGATCTGGACAGACGTTCAGACATAATTCTGTTGAGTAAAACGTACTGTCCCTCCTGCTTGCCTTCTGAACCTCTTTATCTGAGTTTCTTGGTGCCTCTCCCATTTCCCGTCCACCATCAGTAGGCCGTCCCAACACTGCCCACAAGCTGCCCACGGCCACTCTCCAGGAGGGAAGGAGGACGGAGGTTTTGCTTTGAGCTTTGCCCGAAGTCAGCACTGTGCTTGGAAGGGGTCAGCTACGATTGACTCTGAGCGTCTTCCTCATAACCCCTCTCCCCGCCCTGTCCATTTGTCCCCTCTGTCCCCGGAGGCAGCTGGTCGGTGCAGAGCAGGACACCTGCCACCCTCCGCCCACCCACTGCCTTCCACATCTCCAGGTGGGCACATTAGACGGACGGGGGGCTCATACCTGTGCTACCGAACCAATCAAAGCAGCTGTTCTCTGTTCCTTTAGGCCACCATACATTAGGTCGCCTGCTTATCCCAGCCAGTCTGGGGCTGGCGGACGCCCCATGTTCTCTTCCCAGCACCCCAACTATGGCAACTCTCAGGCTCCCCTGCTGCACCAGCCTGACCAGTACGGGTAGGTAGCCCTTCCCCTTCGCTGGACATCACCCCCTGTTCATGAGCGCCCCTGGCTGCTGGAGGCACCCCCATGCCAGAAAAGCGAGACCCCAGAGGACACCCATCCCAGAGGGGCCGTCTCTGTGTTCATCTCTGTTTGTCCCGGGTTTTCTGTTCGTTGTGTTGTGTTGTGTTGTGTTTATGGCGTTCCTCCCGTGATGGTGTGATGGAACCGCATGCCGCCCCCAGGGGCCCAGTCTGCATGGCTTTGGCATGGCTTCTCCCCGTCCTGCCTGAGAGGGGGGTCCACCGCGAGGCACCTCAGCAGTGAGGCACCGCCACCTCTCATATCCCCGGTCATCAGAGTCCTTCCGTGTGGACACTTGTGCGGACCACTGTCCTCATGACTGTGACCTCACACCTGCCTCTCCCCAAACCACCCCACACTCCCCTGAACTTGGAGAGCCGTGGCCTCCGCTGAGGACACAGACCACACTAGGGGTGAACTGGGCACTAGCAGGACGTAGGGGCTTCCCTCTCCCATCGCTCGTCCCTGAGCAAACCTCTGTTCCCAAGACTCCTGCTGTCTCCTTCTCCCGAGGATTTCTGGACTGTTGACAGCCCAACGCCCAGCACACAGTTCCGGTCTTTCTAAGCATGTTCTTGCCATTCTCTTTCCCGTGTCAACACAGGAATTACATGCAGCAACAAAAAGCTTCACTTCTTTCCTAGAATCTCAAACCCCTTACCACGTTTAAGCGGGCAAATGCCCTAAGGCCTCTTGTGTCGAACGCTTTGCTCAGCAGAAATGCTGTTCTTGGTCTCCTCTTGTGTAGTTTAACTTTAAGATACCACTACACAGATTTAATGATGTTCCATGGCCATTTCAGGAGAGAAATAACCCTCAGCTTGCGTTAATAATAAGATAGATAAGGTAGGGAATAGCCAATTTGTAGAAAATTTAGTTTAACGAGCTGTGTGTGTGAAGCTCAAGCTTCATGACTTGGTAAGAGTGTAGTACACAGGGCTTTTTTGTTAGTATGATAGTCCGTATATATTTCTTAAAGGGCCCTGATGATGCAGGGGTCAGGCGCTCAGCTGCAAGCCGAAAGGTCAGCAGTTCAAAGCTACCAGCTTCTGCGTGAGAAAAAGATGAGGCAGGCTGCTTCCATGATGATACAGCCTTCGTAACCCCACAGGGCACCTCTGCTCTGTCCTCAGCCTTCGTAACCCCACAGGGCACCTCTGCTCTGTCCTCAGCCTTCGTAACCCCACAGGGCACTTCTGCTCTGTCCTCAGCCTTGGAACCCCCACTGGGCACCTCTGCTCTGTCCTGCTGTGTCCACATGAGGCAGAAACAGCTCACTGGCTGTGGTTTAGGGTTTTCCTATTTATTTAGGCAGTGTGAGCGAAAGATCATTTATTTTCTAATAAAAATTTTTTGGTTTGTGATGTTAATGAAAGTTTACAAAAAAGTTAGATTTTCAGTCATTCGCTGTTGTACATTTTACCCCTTTTCCCTCCCTTCCTGCTCCTCCAGTTCACTTTTTGTATTATATATTCATTCATTGTTGCACAGTTACCTCCCATTCTCCCCCACTCCCCAGCTCTCTTTGCTATGTACCTCTTATTCTGGGCTGTTGTACGTATAATGCCTAATCATATATTCCTTTTAAATAGTTCTTTCCTTCATATGTTCCAATGCACTGTTCATTATCTATTCCCTCTTTTTTTTTTAGTTTCACTCAACCCCCATCTCAGTCCTGTTTTATAACAGTGGCACTATGCAGTATTTGTCCTTTTGTGACTGAGCTATTTCACCCAGCATAATATCCTCCAGGGTCACCCATGTTGTATAATATTTTATGAGTTCCTTGTTTGTTTTTTCAGTTCTGTGTAGTATTCCATTGTGGGAGTAAACCATAGTTTTTCTATGGGTCTTTCTTTGGGTTGCTTCCATCTCTTTGTGAATAACGCAGCAGTACTCTGTCTATTTGCTTGGGTGGTGGTTCTGGTTTCTTTAGGGTATATTCCCAGTAGTGGAATTGCTGGGTGAAATGGTATTTCTGTTTCTAACTCTTTGAGAAAGCTCCATACCGCCTTCCACAGTGGTTGCACTGTTTTCCACTCCCACCAGCAGTGAATAAGGGTCCCCGTCTCTCCACAACCTCACCAGTATTATTTGTTTGCTCTTGTTACTGGGGCGAGATGATACCTCATAGTTGTTTGCAAAAGGTAATTTTGCAGTTGTGAGTTCTAAATTCCGGAAGCACAGTGTCTCGGATAAAAAAATTCTCCAAGTGCTGTCCGAAGAATGAACAAGCTGGTGGCAGGTTAGCTGGCCGTACCTGTCCTCTCGGGCACTTGTCACCTTCTGACTTTCCTGTGGTCCCTTCCAGGACGATTCAGAGTCGGTGGGAAGAGAGCAGGGGGGGCAGAGGCATCTAGCATCAGCTGCTAATCCTTAGGATCTGTCCTTTCCGCGCGCAGGAGGCCTATTCAGGCCCACAAAGCCAGCTTGGCCGTGGCTTGCCAAGCCTGCCAGTGCCTACACATTAAGCAGCTGTGTAAAATGAATTTAAATGGCATGCATCCGAGTGAAATCTCTTCCACTGGGGCAGAAAATCAATGTTGGCTGAGCATCACGACGAGATCAAATCTGCTTTCCAGCCAGCAGCGTCCAGAGCGCGTCCTTCGAATGCACCACCTCCTCCTTAATTAAAAAGAAGGGAGCAAGCTGTAGAGCTGTGCCGTGGACGTCGTCGGAAGTGCAGCCGGCAGGAGGCTCCTCTGTCAGCCCCTCTCTGGCAGTGGTGAATTTTGCCTTTTATGTCTACAGTATTCTTTTCGAGAAAGAGAACATTTCCTTTCTATTCCTACCCCCTTTTTCATCGTGCAGTATGTATATAACCTGTTAGGTCTTTGCTTCAGAACAGAAGCTTGGCACGTGTTACATGTTTGAGGGCTAGGCCTGAAGAAATCTGCATCTCTCCACAGCTTTGCCGTGACTTCCTCAGCAGCCAGTTGCCGCCAGCTCCTGGTTTTGCTTCTGTTCTGTTTCCCCACTGCCTCTGGCCAGTGGTTTGGACAACCAGTCTACTAGTGGTCGCTTTCCAGTGTCTTGGAAAAAAGAAGTGCTGTGCCTGTCACTTAACATTGTCATATTTCCTGCCTTCTCAAGTCAGAATCCCCAAGGGCCTAGAACTTAACAGAGAACCAAAAAAACAAGACAAATTCAGCACAAAGGTGGAAAAACAAGAGACAGTCTGTAATTAGAAGTAGAAAACTCTAAAACTAGAGAGAGTTCCTAATTTTCTAATTACTTTGGCAATTACACTTCCAGCCTCCGCAGCTAATTAAATTTAAGGTGATAAAGAGAAAAAGCTGTGTAACTGCTTAGGATTATTTTTTTTTTACTAATTTATTTTTTATATTACTCTGTGTTTTTAATGAATTCTAATTTGACAATTTCTATACTGGTTTTTTTTTCCCCCAGTGGCCTTGGGTGTACTTTCGACGATTTGTCCATGTTCTCAGTATTCCTATTCTGGTAGTTCTGTTTCCATTAATCTAGCCTCCGTGCCCCTCTCATTTCCGTGTTACTTTAGAACAAATGTTGTTCTCATCTAAATGATTCTTTATAGGATCCCACATAGTGTTTCTTTTATGAGCCAGTTCATTACTTAGCTGAAAAATGACCTTGGAAGTCATTTCAGTTCCACGTTTAAAGGCTATCCCAGGGCACTGGTCTCGGGGACTCCTCGCTTCTCTGCTCTTCTCCATAAAAGGAGTTTTCGTGGTCTATAATTCCTGTCTTAAGAGAGAGAATATGTGGGTGAAATCCACCTAATGCATCAAATGACTTAAGGAACATAGAAATGAATTACATTTTCTTTTTTTTTATCTCTGGAACAAAGAAAACTGATTCGAGTCTCAGAGGAGAACTTTTGACAAGATGTAGCAGATTGAATTGTTCAAATACTAGATTATCTGGACAGTACTATCTGAGTATATGAAATTAAGGGTCTGAAGAGGACGCCCACACGCTGTCACACAAGCTTTGTGCTCAGAAAATGCATCACGGTGTTCAGTTCTTAAGCACTCCTTCTAGATGTGATACTATTTTAAAGAGATGAGAAAGGGAGAGGTGGAAATCCTTCTTCAAGGAGGGCAGCTGGATGTCCCCTCTCCAGCCTGTGTGTGGTGACTAACTGCGTAGCCTTGTGTGGAGAAGGATTCTGAGGTCTATTGGGGGCTGAGAGGGCCACAGTGACCAGGGGTTCAGCCAAACTCTGAACTGCTGCTTCCTCAAGACACAGCGCTGCGAGTCCCGGATCCTACAGGCTTTCCTGGCTTCTGAAAGGCGGAATCCACCATCAAGAACCTTGTCTAACACACACTTTCCCTCGCTCTGTTACTTAGTGTGTTTTTCACCCAGGCCTGACTCAGAGTGGCCCTGGGCACCTCTGTCAACTGTATCCGCCTTCAAGAAGAATGCACACCTTTAGTTCACATATAACCCAGAGCACATGGGCGGACTTTGATTACCTCAGGTTCACTCTACCTTGATAGGAAAAAGGTAAAAACAAAACACAAAATTATTGCACGGAATCATTTAGGACTCATGGTAGTTCTGCAGGGCGGAACGGGACTTCCATCTGCTCTTGTAGGGTTTCAGCCAAGAGCTTTGCTGTAAAGTGATTTAGACACATTTCCTGATAGGACTGCTTCGCGGTTTCTCTACAGAAACAGACAGGCTCTTCTTCTTTTTGGTGGTGGGCTTGAACAGCTGACCTTTTGGGTGGAAGGTAGATGCTTACCCATTGTGCCACCCTGGCTTTTTGTATTCCATCGGCCTCCGCCTTCCATCAGTTTTCGGTGAAATGAGATTGTTTATGTCAGAGTCACAGAACACACCTGCAGGTTGTTATTAGTGTTCTAGAACGGATTCCAAAGGATGCAGGATTTCAACAGCGGAAGATGAGACCTTTCGGACTGGAGGGAGGGTCTCAGAAGCCGTCCCGGGGCTGTTTCTTGGCAATACGGTTTAAGAAATGAAGACTAAGCCCGTGGTGCTTTCTGAGCTGTTCTGCAGTTCACCTCCTGCCCTGTGCCTCTTCCTTCTAAAGAGTCTTGTGTGGTACGCCTGGCTTTCCTTTGGATCTCCCGATCTCTTCAGTTTTGTTCTCCCGCATCTCCAGGGAGCTCAGGTGGCCTGTTGTTGGGTGCCATTGAGCCAACGACAAGTCCTGGCGACCTTATGACCAGCAGCTCAGAACCTTGCGCTGTCCTGGGCGTCCTCCCCATCTCAGTTACGCGGAAGCCCGTGGTGGTCACGGAGTCAGTCCAGCTTGTTAAAGCTCATTTCCTCTCTTTCTCTGAACCCCTGCCTCTCCCGGCATGATGTCTCTTTTCGAGGACTGGTTCTTTCTGAAAATTTGCCTGAAGTAAGAGAGAGAACGTTTCACCCTCCTCGCCTCGAAGGAGCAGTCCGGTTGCACTCCATCAAGGCGGATTTCTTTGTCCTGTGCCAGTCTGTGGTGTATTCAGTCCTCTTCGCCAGCACCTCAGTTGAAAGCCATCAATTCTTGGTGGCCTACTCTGTATCACATGAGGGGTGCTGTCACCCCTGAGAAGATTCAGATCCACCAGCAGCTCGGTGGGAGAAACATGGACTTCTCCTCCCGTGCTGTTCACAGCCTCAGAATCCCACTGGAAGGTTGACCACGAGTCTGTTCCAACTCAGTGTCTGGGCTGGTTGAGTTCGTGCCTCCAGGAGGTCTTCTGTCCTCAGCGATCGCGCCATCAGCTCTGACACATAGTGACCCTAACGGACAACGGAACCCCCCTCAGGCCTGCGTCCGCCTCACAGTCCACTCTGTGTCAGCCCCTTGGTTCAGCTTCTGTGCTGTTCCTGCTGTTAGAAACCAAAGCGCAGCCACTGTCTTAACCCAGACCGTGCCTCGTCCGTTGAAGGTCAGGGTTTGTTGTTTTTCTCTTCCTGAGCTCAGCTGTCCTGGCCACCCTGAAGGAGACATTTACTTTACACATGGCTGTTCAGACCAGTGCCTTGTGAGATGAAGAGAGAAGAGGGTATCGTTGCTGCTGCACAAATGGTTCTGAATTCAGGTCCTTTTTACCGTTTGATTGTCCAGGCCAATACAGCGTTAGCATTTTCCATCCTGCATGTAGAGCAGAGCTGTGAAAGTAAGAATTCTCCTGCAGGGAAGCATGGAAATGGAAATTGACATTATTTGCAGAAGTAAATGCATACACGTAGGCAGAACCACAAGGGAAACTTGGGCTTCTTACTTAAAAAAACAAAAATAAATTTGGGAAATAAGTCCGCTTGAAGTCTTATTGTGGTGGTGGTGGTGGTGGTGGTAGTCGTACACTGATGAGTCAGAGCTGACCCGTAACAGACCCTCCTGCAGGTTTTCAGAGGCTGTAAATCCCACAGGAAGAGATCGCACATCTTTCTCCTGTGGAGCACCTGGTGGTTTTGAACCGCATGCCTCCCTGCTGGTGGCAAAGCTCCTCCACTTCCCCAAAGAGGAGTTAGGACAGAATATCATGAATATGAGTCTGTAGACGTACGTTTTAGTGCTTAGTAACAGACCAGAGTTGGTGAGGATGGTGCAGGAGAAGATACGATTCAGATCTCCTAGTCAAGGCGTCTCTGTGACCTAGAGTCAACTGGATGGCACCTAACATTAAAAACCTTGTCATACTATCAGCTAGAATCACTGCAAAGTCAAGGGTTGTTTGTTTGTTTGGGTTGGTTGTTTTTTTATTTTGGTTTTTTGTTGTTGTTTTTGTTTTGTTTTTTCCGTTTAAACCTCTCTCTCTCTCAGTGGATAACTTCCATGAAATGTTAGACATAAGGTGGCTTAATGGGTAGCAGCCCAGTTGGAGGATGTGACACAGCTGAACGTTGGCTCGGACAGTAGAAGCTACACTCTTTTCTTCACTCCGTGGACATCGGCTTGAGCTGCAGATAGAGATGGCGAGGTCTGCCTGCCTGGGTGTGGACACGCGCACGTCACGGTGCATCTCCTGCCTGTGACACTCACGGAGTTCCCAGCAACTGCTGGGCAGTGTGTCGGCCTTGTCACGGCGGCCCGTGCTGCTGTTAACCAATCCTCTCCTCCCAAGGCCTGTAGAATACAGCTCTGCTGGTGGCCCGGGAGCCACGGATGAGGAAATGCATCCATGAAGATAGTGCATTAACGTGTCAAAGAGAAAGCGCAGGGAACCCCAGCTCACAGTGGGTCACAGGCCTGAAAGCATTGTGTGACAATTCCGGCTGAGGATGCAGCCCTTTGGGTTTAAGATAGTTGGGTTTTCCCAAATAATAGCCATGGTTCGTAATACCATGCTGTGGAAAGACAGATTATTTCAAAAACACACTAGATGTTTTTGTTAATTTCTACAATCATGCGTCAGCTTTTGCATTATCATCAAAGTACTGTGCTTTTCATTTTTAACACCCCCTTCTCTCCTCAAAATGCAGACTTTAGATATTACCTTGGTCACTTAGGACTTCAACCTCCTATTTCAGGGTTACGGAACTGTTAACAGAGGCCACAGAATACATTTGTAAGTCTGAAAATCAAAAAGTAGTAAAACATTAATTTTCAAAAAGATTAAGGGAGAGATTTGCTTTTTAAATGTTAATGTTGTGCAGGGGGTCTGAATGAAACGTGGGTGGCGGGTAGCACGGAGTTGGCGCTGACTCTTGGCGACCTTACGGACAACAGGCGTGACCCCTGCCGCCTCCTGCATCACCCTCACGATCTGAGCATGCCCAAGCTCAATGTCACGGTCACTGTGTCAGTCCATCTCCTTGAGGGTCATCCTCTTTCTCTGACCCTCCACCTCTCCAGGAGTGATGTGTTTCTCCAAGGACGAGGCCCTTCTAACAATATGCCCAACATGTGGCGAGCTCTGATGGCCTAGTGGCAAGAAGGTGTACTGCAATCCCAGAGGTGCACGGTTCAAATCCACCAGATGCTCTGCTGGAGAAGGAGGAACAATCTCCTCCTGTACCAGTCAGATCTGATTTGACGGTACACACACAGAATAATAATAAAACTAAAAAAAAAAAATATATATATATATATGCCCAACGTGTGTGAGACAGACTCACCATTCTTGCCTGCAATGGGCACCCTGGCCGCACTTCTTCTGGGGAAGATTTTGTTTGTTCTTTTGGCAGCCCGTTATATATTCAGCACTCTTCGCCAAGACCACCGTTCAGAGGCATCAGTTATGCTTCACTCCTTCCTTACTCAGTTGTCCAACTTTGAGAAGTATACAAAGCAAGCGAAGGCCTGAAACGTGAAGCACACCTTCAGTGGACTGGTGACGCTCTCTGTGCGACAGTGGGTTGTCATTTCTGGGTAACCACATCCTCCCCAGCTGGGGGAGCGCGCTCAGAAGCCTGCACTCATCCCTGGAGGTTCTAGGATTGAACCTGGAGGACCTGGGATTGGCTTCAGGGGCTCCTCCAAGTGAAGGGTCTTCCCAAGAGCCCAGGAGGACAGGCAGGAGCGTGTACACAGGGGTGCCTGCATGCTACACCTGCTTCCTGCTGGGCAGAGCTGGGGTTGCTGGGAGACATCAAAACCAGTCAGTGCCCACCTGGCCCCTCTAGACATGCATGTCCTCTGAGAGCTCTGAAATGGCCATGTGTCCCAGCCATGCTGACTTCTGCCTCCCTCCTGAGGAGCTGGTGGGTTGGGTTTCTTCTGGTCACAGCTCTCACGGCCTCAAGCCAGGTGAGACCAGGTCAGTAGCGCTGACGTCAGCTCACAGTGACAGTTTGTGGGGCTCAGCTTGTCAGCCCACTGTCTGTGGACACTTGGTCTAGACCCCCTTCCCTCACTTCTAACCGAGCTGTCCCCATGAACCCACACGTCCACACCAGGAACACTGGGTTCGTCAGTCTAGAACCAGCAGCACAGCACAGCAGACCCTAGTTATTGAATGCTGTTGGCCAGTTGTCGCTGTCCCAGTATTACAGGCAGTTGGTCCACCTGCACTGCCCACCACCAGGGCTCCCAGGCGTTGCCACCATGTCATGTTTGTCTTAGTACTGAGATCTGGTGGCAGCAGAAGCAGAGGGGACAGTGCTGTGGTCTCTGCCTTAGTGTATCCCTTTTTGAGAATGGGATCGTATCGTGGGTAACCTTGGTGATGATCGAGGGGGCTGGACCCTGCACCACTCACAACACCTTGGCTTAAATGGCCTGAAGAATTCAGGAGGCAGCTCTCCAGTGTCGTCCTCAGTCTTGACCATCATTCTTATTTTGAACCCCACCTCCGCCATTACTTAAGGGGTCCTGGTAGTGTAGTAGTTACTACATTCCTCTGTCAACCAAAAGTTGAGTAGTTCAAAGTCACCAGCCCCTGTGCAGTAGAGAGAGGAGCCAGTCTGCTTCTGTAAAGCTTTATCGTCTTGGAAATCCCGTGGGCAGTTGTGCTCTGTCCTGCGGGGTCACTGTGAGTGGAATCAGCATGAGGGGGAGGGGTATGGGTCATCTGTTGTTGAGAAAAAAACAAAACCCCCAGAGCTAAGCTCTCAGTCTATAAAGTGCCTCCTTTGTCTTGGAAGTTCCCTCTGACTAGATTCCCTTTGGGTTAAAATACCTATCGGGGAGGGACTGACCACAGCATTGGCCGCTCCCTCCCGGAGGACCATGGCGCAGTGCGAGGGGCGGGCAGAGAGAACGGGAATCCCGCTCAGTTCCCAACCTTTTATACAGGGTTTGTGTTTTTTGGGTTTTTTTTTTACTCCCATTTTGAGCAATGTTTTGCTTTGACAAATTAAGTCACTCATTGGCCCAGCGCCCTTTGAGCTCTGGAAATGTTGAAGGATCGAAGACCAGTTGCCACTGAATGGAGCTCGTCCACAATGACCGGATGTTGTGGAACTGACTCCTGGCTGACCCTCCAGCTGCTTTTCAAAGGCAGTTAATTGCGTAGGGATAGATTGCCTGTCTTTGTCCCGTGGAGCAACTGGTGGGTTTGAACTGTCTGCCTCTGGGTTGGCAGCTCAGCTCCTTCCCACTAGGCCACCAGAGCTCCCTGAGAAGAAGGGCTTTTTAAAATTTATTTTATTTTATTCTTTCATCTGTGTACCGTCAAATCGGATCTGACTGGTGTAGGAGGAGATTGCCCCTCCTTCTCCAGCAGAGCATCCGGTGGATTTGAACTGTGCACCTCTGGGATTGCAGTGCAGCTTCTTGCCACTAGGCCATCAGAGCTCCCCTAGAAGGGCTTTAAGAGATTAGAAGTGGCAGCACTTAGGCAGCCCCCATCCCGGGCCTCTACACCTGCCAAGCTGCATTCCTCGTTGGGGGCTTCCACATGGCACTGCTGTGGCATCACAGGTGAGAACCCAGAACCCCAGTGAACTGTTCCCTAAGCCAGCAGCCTGGCCCGTGGGGATACCCAGGGTCTGAGAAAGCCATTGGGAGAGCAGCATGTGTAACGACCTCCCTCCTGGTCTTTGTGGCTTCAGGTCTGTCGGGTCCATGTGCCCTCACCGGCCCGGGTTCTGTGGTCCCCATGCCCTGCAGTGTGGAGGGGAGCCCTGGTGGCGCAGTGGTGAAGTGTGTAACTGCTAATTGAAAGATAAGTCGTTGAGCTGCACCAGCCCTTGTCATGTGGTCTTACACACAAACACCCCACCCTCCCGGGACATCCCATCACTCCTCAAGCTTGGTTGCAGCCCTGCACACACCTGGCCCTTGATCTGATACTTACTTCTGTATCTTTTGCCCTAATATTGCACTTTTTCTACTCTTCCCCTCCCCTATACCCATCAGGTGCCCATCTTAGACACGTGACTATAACTGTCAGCTGATTAAAAAGACTTTCTGATTATATCTCGTTGCCTCTAGACCATCCCTTACGTGAAGGAGTAGCCCGTGTGTGTGTTGTGCTGTCCCTGGCATGTGTGTGTCTGTCCGTACAGGGCTCTGCCCTGGTAGATCAGGACACTTCCACTTGGATTTTGATCTTTGGTTTCATGATACAAAGGCTACTTCCCCTTCTTGGGGCAGAGTCCTAGCAAGAGCCGCCAGTGGCTTACCGAAGTTACCACTCAATTTTACCACCAAGGTCTCTGATCTGAGCACGGCAGCAGCCTGGTCGTGCCAAAGCCTGCCCCCGGCTCGTTTCAGTCCTGTGGTTTAGCAGAGGAGAATGTTTGTCTTTTCCAGTGACTCAGTCTCAACCCAGACCGACACTGTCCTGCATCGCCTCAGGAGTTCCAAGAGCTTTGGGTGTCTGTTCATAAGGCGTTTTCAGCTTGGGCTTCTGGACATCCTTCATGCGTAGTTGGAGCACCAAGGACATGGACTGCCACATTCACAGGCAAACGCTGCTGCCATTGGGCTTGTCAGGGTTCTGGGTTGAAGTTTGGGGTGAAATGATACACGGCTCCATCTGCCGCATTTGCCTCAGTTCTCTTGTCTGTCAGCAGTCTCTGCCGGCTTCCTAATACAAACTGTCACAGCAACAGTCCACATAAAGAAGGAGGTGCCACTCATTTGCTGTGTGTGGTTTCCCGTGAAGCTTTGCCGGCAGGTGCCCTGTGAGCGTGACTGAGGGGGGGGGGGGGTCTTTGAATGGAGACTTCCTCCTTGTTCTGAACCACAGGTGCGCCGCTGAGGGGCTTGATTCACTTGGGCTGTGTGCCAATGGGTCTTCTGTCTCTCTTTAGCCTTCTTCGCCGAAAAAGCGCTCTCACAGACCCCATCATTTTCAAGATCCCTCATTCCTACTTCCCCATCCATCACTGTTAAGAAACAGAACAGCGCAGTGCTAAAACAATACAGTCCTCCTAGTCATCATTAACCCTCCAAAATCAAACAGAGACTATTTTTCAACTTCCCTTGGGGGGGACTTAAAAGCAAGATGTGTAGAAATGCACAGGTACTCTGGAGGGTCTCATACTAATGTTTTAACCACTGAATTCAAATGGTAACAGAAAGCCCAGGTCTCCTTCCTACTTTTATATGGAAACATTGGTTTGCTGGTGTGTTGGACATTGGTGTTTGCTTCTGTTTGTTTATATATTGTATCAAAGCCAGCCTTTTGTTTCCAGATGAATATATTTTTTTGTTGTTGTTAGGTGCCAATTTAGAAGTCCCTGTATGAACAACAGATCTGAACGGTGCCCTGTCCTGCTGAATCCACTGTTAGTCTGTTAGTCATTCTGTCACTCCATCTCCTTAAAGATCTTTCTCTGGCTCTCCACCTTCCCAGCTTGATGGATTTTTCTAAGCACTAAGCCGTCCAAACAACATCCTCAAAGTAAGTGAGACTGTTTTACCATCCTGGCCTCGAAGAAGCACGCTGATGATGGCACTTCCTCCAGGATAGGTTGGTTTGTTCTTTTGGCAGTCCATGGAATATTCAGGACTTCTTGCTAATATCACAATTCCAAGACATCTGTTTTTCCTTAGTCTGTCTTTGTCCACCATTCAGGTACATGGGAAGTAATTGAAAAGATCATGACTTGGAATAATTCTATGTTAATATTTAAAATTACATCCTTGCTCTTCTGCACTTTGGAGAGCTCCCTAACAGTAGATTTCCCCAATCCACCTTGTCTTTTGATTTCTTGACCACTGTTACCGTGGGTATTGATTGTAGATACAAGTGAAATGAAATCATTGACCACTTCAGTCTTCTTCTCCCCATCTGTCATGATGTTGCCTGTTGGTCCAGTGGTGAGGATTGTTGTTTTCTTGAGGTTGAAATGTAATACATATTGAAGACTGTAGTCTTCGATCTTCTTGTGGTAAATGCTCCAGGTCTTCTTCATAGAGTCCAGGTTCTCAAATTATTTTCTCCGCATCCAGATTAAATCAGTGTAAAGAAAGAATCCAGGAACACGTTCCCAGGAGCGGAAAGCAGTGTGGGGCGACTGTGAGATTTTTAATTTGGTCGGAAAGAAATAAATGTTAACAATTGGGGGGAAGAAAAAGAATTGAACCCTGAAGCACACCTTTCCTGGTTTCAAACCGTGCAGTGTTCCTTTGGTCCCTGGGTTTGACATGACCACAGTTGAATCTTCTGGAATTCTCTTTCTTCTCACAGGCAGCCATGAATTATCATGCCTTTACATAATCAGTAAATCTCAGATGAACATCTTTCTGTACCCTCTACTTTCAGCCAAGATCCGACTGACATCAGCAGTGATATCCCTGGTGGCACAGCCTCTTCTGAATCCAGATTGAATTTCTGCCAGTTCCGTCGATGTCCTTGTTCTGCTGCACTGTTAGTTAGTAATCTTCACCGAGATGTAATTGCATGTGACGTTAACAATATTACTTGATAATTCCCACATTCTGTTTGATCACTCTTTTTCCCTCAGTAGTGACAAGTACGGATTTCTTCCAGTCATTTGGCCAGTTAACTGTGCTCCAGGTTGCTTGGCATAAGCTGTTGGTCATATGCCGAGCTGTTTTAGTTTGTTGAAACACCTCACTTGGTATTCCATCCATTCCTGGAGGCTTATTTTTAGTCAGTGCCTTTGGTGCAGCTTGAACTTCTTCCTTCATTACTATTGGTTCGCATGCTTCTTCCTGAAATGGTTCAGTGTCAACCAGTTCTTGTTGGCAGTGACTCTGTGTTCCTTTTATCTTCACTGGATGTTTCCTACAGCAGTCGATACTTTACCTGTAGAATCCTTCAGGATTGCAGCATGAGAAATGACTGTGTTCTTTAATTCTTTCAGCTTGAAAATGCCAACTGTGTTCTTCCCTCTCAATTTTCCAACTCCAGCTCTTTGCACATTTCATTCTATTACTTTGCTTTGTCTTCTTGAATTGCTCTTTGAATTTTTCTGTTCATCTCTGTCTCTCTCTCCCCTTTGTTAGAGATCAGTATATAAAAATTACCGGGAGTTGTACAGTGAATGTGCAGTGTTTGTGAAATCTCTGTTTGTAGACAGAGAAGCTGCACAGGGCTCCTCCCGGGGAGGACATTGGCTCTCATTTCTGAGTCCCTCTGTTCTAATGGCCTAGATCTTGTTCTCAAGTGACAGCATCTAATCCCACCCAGCCACCCCTGAAGACCACTGTACACCTCTGTTCAGAAAGGCTGCCTTCTTCTGGCTGTTGTGTAGGTCAGTGTGTTTGAGTGAAAAGCCCCCCGTGACACTCTGGCATGTGACATCTGACAGTGCTGTCGTGGTGTGGATGGAGCCCCTGGCTTTGTGGCAGGGTCAGCTTCTTCAGTCCAGTGCCGTCTTATCAGCTTATATCAGTATAACAGTGACAGAATTTTCAAGTGTTCATTACTTTACCCCCGAGGTGTCACTGGGCACACACCACTCCAGCCATTGTCAGTCAGTACAACGGTCATTGGTAACAAAAGCTGCCCAACCTGTGGGTCCGTTCAAGAGGCCTGCCCCTCCGTTCTGAGGCCTCGGTCCAGGTGGGACACTGCTTTCCCAGGTGAAGGTCAACTTAGGTAGGTTTTACTTTGAAAATGCTTCTGTCAGTCTGGTTTGTTTCTTTGGTGGTTTTTGTATTGATACTTTGGTGGGTGGGGTTTCCCCCCGTTTTTAAATTAAGAGACTGTGTGGGGTTTGATGCCTTGGTATCCCTACCTCATTCCAGACACCACGTGGTCCGTGAGGGCTGCCTCTGAGGAGTCTCCAGCTCATGGGAGGGACTCTGCCATTAGCCTGCCGAGGTGATTACGATGGTCCTGGTTGGTGTGTGTCCCAACCAGATGAGCAGCTTTCTGTCCTGAGCTTCAGGGAGACGATGAGCAGTGTCCTGGAGCCACGAGAAGCCTCGGAGTACTCGGGCTGCCTTCCACTGCCTTCCAGAAAGTGAAGTGTCTCAATTCCCAGAAGGCAACAGACAGCATTTTGTTGTTTTGTCCTGTAGTGTCAGAACCAACACAGCACTGACCCTCCAGCAAGTTTTCAGAGGCTCTAAATCACACAGGAGGAGATTGCCCATCTCCCACGAAGCAGCTGGTGGATTTGAACTGTGTACCTTTGGATTAGGGAGCTCTGGTGGCCTAGTGGCAAGAAGCTTCTCTGCAATCCCAAAGGTGCGCAGTTTGAATCCACCAGCTGCTCCGTGGGAGAAGGATGGGAGTCGTCCTGTGGGATTAACCACCTCTGAAAACCCACTGAAGGGGCAACTGTGGATCGATTCCGACTGGACGGCATACACCACCGGCCACCACCTTTGGATTGGCCTCACGGCTCCTTACCACCCAGCTCCAGAGCTCCCTCTACAGCTGCCCGGCTCCGGGCCCCGTGTAAGAGCAGCAGCCCCCAAGAACAGCCGACTCCAGAGGAGTCTGACTCATGGTTCAGCAAGACTGCATTGTACAACTTCTCTCTTGAAAAGCAACCTCTTGGGGAAGTGGGGGGGGGGGGGATCCAGTGTGAAGAGCAATGTATATACGAACTTTGCAGGTAAACCAGTGTACAATTCAAAAGAAAAAAAAGAATTGCAAGAAATTAAAAAAGCAACTCCTTACCCACTAGGCCACCAGAGGGCGTCCAAAGCCCCTTTATTCTTACTCTGCTGTGTTTGCCTATTGACAGTTGCTGCTAGGACTGGCAATAGTGGTTTTTTGGCTTTGTTGTTGTTTTTTTCTTGTGTCATTCTTATTTTTATTTTATTACTAGTTTACTTACAAAATTAAAATACAAATTTGAACAAATTGTTTCCATTTCCCTTACCACCACACCCATCAAATTGTACAACCCAATGATTAATCCCCTCTTCCCATGTACATCCACATCCCTCTGCTTCCAGCCTCTCCCACCCTCCTGGACCCTTATACTCATTCTACAATAATGGTTTTATACAATATTGATCCTTGTGGGACTGGGTGAGTTCACTCAGCATAATGCTCTCCAGTCCCTCCCTAGTTAGGTAATAATTTACAAAGTTATCGCTCCTGTGTGCTGCATAGTATTCCATTGTGTGAATGTACCATAATTTCTCAATACATTTGTTTGTGGTTGGACATCTGGGCTGTTTCCATGTTCTTGTGATGGTGAATAATGCTGCTATGAATATTGGTGTATAAATCTCAGTTTGTGCCTCAGTTCTCATATTCTCAGGGTATATTCCAAGGAGTGGAATCGCTGGGTTATATGGAAATTCTATGTTCAGCTTTCTGAGGAAGCTTGGCAATAGTGTTGAAAGCACTTAATAGCATTTCTTCTATGCTAACATTGGGGGAGGTCACTTCCTAGGTGGTCAGGTGGTCGCACGTCTCCTGCCTTCCCGAGGACACTCCTGTCCCTTCCTGCTACCTCCCTCCTCCCTGGAAGCCTGCAGCAGGTGCGTCCACCCCTCCCTGGAAGTAGAAGTCCCAGCCTTGGGGTCTCCCCCAGCACCATGCCCACTGCCCTCACCCACCTCCCTGAGGTTCTGCCTGTCATCAAGCCCAGCGACTATGCTAGGCAAGGGCAGCTTCTGCCAACCGGTCATTCCTTCACCAGACACACAGCACGGCATCGTCCGCTAACGTGGCCTGTCCATGTACCACGTCTGACCAAACGTTAGCTTGCTAGAAGGCTGCGGAGAAAGGTGTGTGGTTTCCCACGTTAACAACAGATTTGGCCAGCTGGGTTCCTGACACGCCCTCTGTTACTTCAGGCAAGTTTCTTGTTCTCTCTGAGCCTTATTCTCTATATTTAAATGAGAATATCATGCTACCTATTGGCTTGTGGGAATTTCAGAAACGGAGCTACCTGGCAGCTGTGTCGTACCTCTTTGTCACGTATTGTTGCCATGTACCGTCAAGTCAGAACTGACTCACAGCTGACCGTCCAGTGGGTTTTCAGAGACAGTGTATTGCATGGGAGGAAATTGCCTTTCTTTCTCCTGTGGAGTAGCTAGTGGATTCGAACTGTGTACCTTTGGGTTGACAGTGCAACTCCTTACGCCGAAGCCCCTAGAGCTGCCTGCTGAGTCAATGCCTCATGGCATCAGCCTCTCCACGTTTGCATGTTAAATCCGATGTCCAGTGAGCAGAAATAATTTAGTCAACACGCAGAAGGCTATGTGGTCAGTGCATTTGAGGGCAGAACGAGGTTCTCCCAGCCCTGGCCTCTCGGCAGCCTTAGTGCTGTGGCTTGGCTTCAGCGGGGAGGGGTGAGCAGTGTCTGTCTGTCTGTATTGTGTTGCTGTGACAAGGACATATCACCTGTAAAACTCACCATCATCTTACTGTGATTGAAGAACAACAGAGGTTGACTATGGGACGTCATAGATGGCAGTGGAGTGAGGCCATTGGGAGGATTTCATTTCGTCATCTGCCTAGTGGATGTCTGCCCCGGTTCCCTTCCCACCTTAGTATATGCTGCATGGTTCCCACATGTCCTCTTCCCTCCATGTGTACAGTTCATTCCGTTCCGTGGAGGAGAGACGTAGTGGTCCTCCATACTTTCTCCAGCGTTGAAAGCATTGTACATGTGCTCACTGTATCACTGTCTTTCCCATCACTGTCACAGGCAGGCCACTCACAGACACACAGGTGTGACCAGGTGCAGGCAGAACGGCCAGAGCCAGGGCCCCCTCTGTTTGAATGCATGGGTGGGAGCACCTGGCCCCGGAGGCGTTCCTTGAGCCTGAAGAAAGCGGAGCTGACATCCAGGTCGGGGAGTCAGGGAGCTTCCCGGGGAACTTCCCAGAACAGGGCCATCTGAACTGGATCTGGAGGGATGGGTGGAAGGCTGGCTGAGAATTCCAGCCTCTGACAGAGTCACCGTCCAGAAAACGCAGCCTGACCCTGAGTGAAGGCTGTTCTCTGTGCCCTGGGGAGTCGGCTCCCTAAGTACCAACTTGGTGTGTAACTAAAGGGTCTTAGAAGGGCACCTAGGAGGTGTGAGTTGGTGCCAGCCCTCTACGTGATGATGATGACACCGTGGCATTCTGTTCTGGCTCCCATACACGGTGTGGGCACGAGTCAGATGACCCAGAGGTTAATCAGGAGCCCCTACGTGGCCTTGGCTCCATCCTGAATGAACCGGTTTCATTCACTTACTGATGCTGGAGCCTCTTAACGGGGACTCCGAGCCCTAAATTAGGCTACGTAGCTCCCTCCTCAGAGCCACCACACACGGCTGCTCTCAGCCGCCCAAAAACGTCCCTTTTTCTGAGCCAGCACTGACTGTTCATTGGCAAAGAATTAATTTGTTTAAGATTTGCGTTACATAAAATAATACTTGAAACTGTGACACTGAGTTTCCAAACGGTCCATATCTTTTTCCACAACAGGCCAGAAACTCAAGTCCACTAAAAATAACGCAAAACCAAAAGTTATTGTTAGAGGAGTTTTTGAAATAAATGAATTATATTAATGTTTCTGTGAACCTTTACTCTTATTGTCAGGGGATTTTTTGAAATAAATGAGTTATGTTGATATTTCTGTGAACCTTTACTCTCTTTCTTCTTTCTGCTGTGACTCCGTTGTTATGTTGTTAGGGTGTCAAGTCGACTTTTACTTTTAGTGACCCTAAACACAATCACACAAATCCCTGTCTGAGTGGTCCTTACAGTATCCACTGGGCTCGAGCCACGGTGCCCCTCCATCGGAGGGGGGGGGGAGGGTCTCCTTTTTCACTGAGCCTTTACTTTGCCAAGCACAGTGTCCTTCTCCAGGGATTAATGTCAGTTTAACAGTGGAGAGAGGATTACAGTCATAATTAATTTGTAACAGAGAAACCAAATTGTCTGTGGATTTCCACCTCTCTAATTAGCCTCATGTGTAAGATAAAACATCACTCACCCAAAACTTTGAAAAGTTTTTTAAAAGTATACTATTTCCATAAGAAAAGCTCGACTACTGCTGCTGCATCTTTGAAAGTTCCTGCCTCGCGTCGTCCCCTGCCTCCTGACTTTGTAATTGTCCCTGGGAGAATTCACCACTGTGTGATTTCCAGCTTCTTCTCCCCAGCCTCATTACCACAAGGTTAGAGACATGACATTGTGTGACAGTGCCTCCTTCAGATCAGAGACTTCCTGTCCCCTCTCTTTGGAAGAGTGCAGAGTCGTGCCTTTGACATAGCACAGGACAAAACTAATTTAGCACCAGAAGATGGCTTTATGCTTCTGTCCCTTCAGAACAGTACCAGTGAGGGCTGATCACAGCTTCCCTTCTGGGACAGAACACCCCCACCAAAGCCAGGCCAATCCTAGTCTTCATTTGTTGTTTTGAAACAGGAAAAACCATTGTTTTGTTTTTTTTTTTCATTTTTATTATTAATTTTAATGAAAATTTACAGAGACTTTAGATTTCCATTCACTCATTGTTGCACTTTTCTCCCTGCCCACCCCTCCCCTCCAGTTCGTTCTTCTCTTTGAAAAGTAAAAGAAAAATTCTTTCATTGTTTTACAATCCCTCCCCCCAAGTCCACTCCACTATGCAGCCTTCGTTCTGGGCTCCTGTCATAATAATACCTAATCATATATCCCTTTTAAATAGTTTTCTCTCTCATCAGTTTCAATGCATTGCATTATTTTTATAGTTAGAATGCCTTAATTTTTTTTAAAAAGTCAGTAAGGCTAAAGGGAGTAATGGAAATAAGTTATTTCATCTTTATATCAGAAAATTTAGGTCAAAGAAAATATTTTGAAACATTTCCACACCATTCTCGTTTCCTCCTGTCTTGACTCCTGTTTTCTAACACAAGGACATGAGGCCTGGGCCAGGTCTTCCTAACACCTCGGAAAATGAACTAAGTTTGCTTCTGTAATTCCTGATTTTGTTTCAAGCCCCCCCCCCTTCCCTTCTGTTCCTCCATTAAAAGAGTAAGCTGAACACTTGGTGTGACTGGAAATGTGTACAGATTTGTGGAGCCCAGAGGAGCCAGCGTTTTCCCCTCATATACTGACTAACTCCTTAGGTGGAGTTCAGGAAGTGAGTGATTCCCGGGGAACTTGATGGGTAGGAGCCCCACCCCTCACCCACATAACGGCCAGTGACAGCAGGGACAGGGTGCTGGGGTGATGTGCCTCAGTGGACATATGCCTGTGCTCTCTCTCCCGACAGGCAGGGCAGCTTCCCCAGCATGAATCAGAGCGGGCTCATGGCCTCCAGCAACCCCTACAGCCAGCCGATGACCAACAGCTCGGGCCTGATGAACACCCAGACCCCGCCCTACAGCATGGCACCCAACATGGTCAACAGCTCCACAGGTAACGGGGCCCCTCCCTGTCCCCTCTCCCCACAACTCAAAGGACCGGACCCTTGGATGAAAGAGAGGTTTCTGCGCCTTGGAACCTGGTTTAATCTAGTTAGCTGTTGAAAGGCCCCAGGATAACATGACCTTTTCCAGAACTTCTTTTTACTCATTCTGGGTCGTTGCGTTACACAGACATATTTCAAGTTTCATGGGAGAGTCTAAGCAGACATATGTCCTTGAGGGCTATTAAGAGATTCAAGACAGGGAGCTCTGGTGGCCTAGTGGCAAGGAACTGCAACTACAATCCCAGAGCACACCGTTCGAATCCATCAGATGCTCTGCCGGGGAAGGAGGGACAATCTCCTCCTGTACCAGTCAGATCCGATTTGACGGTACACACACACAAAACCAAATAAAAAAATAAAAAAAAAAAAAGAGAGATCCAAGACAGAATCCGCCTGGGTCTTTTTTTAACAGTGGTGGAGGTGACTTCAGAGAAAATGACTGAAGGGCAGAATAGGGCCGAGTTGCAGTGTCTTGCTGGTTCATCTAGAGGAGCAAAAGGACCGAAGTGTGAACACAGTGGAAGATTTTCGTCAAGGAAATGTCTCGTGCCGATGTTGAGCCCCAGATTCCAGGACCAGACATCAGGCTGGAGGCTTCTCTTAACTCAGGTAGTTCTGGAGGCCGACGGATCCCAGACCCACGGGACTGTCAGCAGGCCTCTGGCTTATGTCCCAGGAACCAAAACTCGGAGAATGCTGACGTGAACGCAGGATCCGGAGAGGCAGGGCTTTGCCAGAGCAGCCACGTGTATTGGATGCAGGTCACATTCCCAGGGAAACTTCCCTTCCAGCTGATTGGCTGTTCACATCACATCCCAAAATGACTGTAATTACATCATCATGTGTGCCGTACCACGGAGGGTCATAACCCAGCCAAGTGGACACGTAACACTGACCATCACGGCAACCGTAGAGTCCCTCCCATTTAGGAAAAAGACCTTTGAATTGAGTTGAGTTAGTCGATTCAAAGTACTAGTCAGTACTTTTCTATTGAAAAACTATATGGAATTCCCCCCCCCATGAACTGTTTTAAGTGTTTTCTTTCATTTTCTTTAGTTCTTCCAACCCACTTTGTCATTTGAAAATATTTTCTGCAAAATTGCATCTGGTGCAATAAAGGTTTTCTCCCAGCATCTGAAACCATGCAGATGGATGAGTTAACCTCAAGTGACCTCTCTACCTGAAGACAAGCAGTACTTTTTAAATGAAAAAGTGCTGTATATTTCAGTTACTTAACGTAGCACAGTAGGTCAGTAGGTGCCCTTCTGGATAGGAGCCTAACCTAGTTATGTCTGAGTTTACTTAGCCAGTTGGGTAACCTGCACCACATCGTGAGACGCTAGAAAAATACTGTGGCGCTAAAGATCTAGTTCTTTCTTGTTACCGTTTTCATTTCTTACCTTCTGGTGCCTTTCTAGCCTCTTCACATCAAAGGCTACTCTCACAGGTCTTCCTGCATCAGGCCAAAGACACATTGATTGATGGCCAACTTGCACAAGGCTTCAAACGGATTTTTTTTTTCTGGTTCTGTCATGGCCAATAGAAGCAAAATCAGAACAGACGCAAATTTGCAAAATATGAGTGTACCAGAACAGAAGATCAGGGAAGAAATGACAGGTCCTAGCCCTGCCGTAAATGGAATCTCTCTTTTTTTTTTTTTTAATGTGTATTGTCATATCTGATCTGATTGATACAGGAGGAGATTGTCCCTCCATCTCTAGCAGAGCATCTGGTGGATTCAAACTGCATACCTCTGGGATTGCAGTGCAGCTTCTTGCCACTAGGCCACCAGAGCTCCCTGGAATCTCTTTTTACAAAACAGCAGTGTGCATGTCACACAGCAGCCAGACCTCTTGAGACACAGAGTCATCAACAGCGGTGCCCAGCTCAAAGAGGGCAGCTCTCACAGTCCTGACTGTAATCCAGTCCGGATCAGGCACCCTCCTGCAGGTCTCCCATCGCAGGACGTAAGCCTGTACCTTTTCAAATTCCACTTAATCCTTCTAACACACCCACACTTTCCAAATTCAGCTCTGTCCAGTAAAACTGAACCAGTTAAAAGTGGTTTGAACCCCTGAGTTTATGTCCAATCGACTGAACTTCGCTTCTGGGGTTCCAGTCTAGTAGAAGATCCCGTGTTTCTGTCTCTTTAGAGGTTTATGAATGAGACAAAGTACGAGCTGCGGTGAAAGGGAAGATTTTTAAATAAAAGCCCTGGTCTTGAGGGCACTCTCCGCTTGATGTGGATATTTTGCTTTTAAGAAGAAACACAGAAACTTTTCAGCAGTCTGGGAGCTTCCTACCCTTACCCCGACTGCAGCCAGCCTTCCAGGTAGTAGCATGTTTGGGTTGTAACACAGTATGTTTTGTGTGGCCTGGTGAGATCAGATTACTGGAGAGCTCTGAAACCACACCACTTTATTTTTCACCTCCTCTTCACAGTCCCCCTTTTACTGCTGGACCCCAGAGTTGCAGAAATAACCTGCAACAAGCAGATGGCACCGTGCTCTGCCTGGGAAGATTTCTTTTTTCCGAAGGAATAACCAATTTAATAGATATGCACAGAGCGGGATTTTATTATTAGTATTATTATTGTTATTATTCAGATAATTCAGCTATTCTTTGTTGCATAGAGAAGAAATCTGTTCAGAGAAAAGCCATTTACCCTCCCAGTTATTTGTATGGAATCATTATATTTTTTTACTGCATTGTGCATTTTGAAATAGTGACATTTTCATAATTTCAGTATTTATCAAGTTGTCCTGTACACACTTAGATGATTTTATTCTGCCTTTATTAACGCAGATGCTACCGAATAGAAAGTCGTCATCAAGAGCAGCCAAGGCATAGTGACAGTGTGTCAGTGAGAACCGTCCAGCCACAGGGCCACGTGGACACTGCCTAGGAGTGGTGACGTCATAGTGACAGTGTCATTAACAGAGTCATCTAACCACAGGGCCACGTGGACACTGCCTAGGACTGGTGACGTCATGGTGACAGTGTCATTAACAGTCCAGCCACGGGGCCATGTGGACACTGCCTAGGAGTGGGGATGTCACAGCAGCTATGGTGCCATCTGTCCGTGTGTCCGTGTGGACACCACCATATAGTGGTGACATCATGGCATGTATAGTGCTGTTACATGGATGGGCCGTCCTGGATCCTGCCATGGACGTGGTGACCAGGTAGCATTTACAGAAGTACCGCTCTGTAGTTGGCCCCCTGTGGGCCCTGCCGTAGCTGTGACGTCCATTTCTGAAGGAGACCAGCATGGGTGAGGGACCAGGGGGGTGGCAGTGGAGCGCCTGGTGAGAGGTTTGTTGTGGAGACACCCTGTGACCAGGCAAGGGGAAGTGCAGTCCACCCACAGTCTCCACAAGCTGGGTCCTGGAGCCAGACGAACGGGGACACTAGCCGAACCCACAGGGACACCAGCCGAACCCACGGGGGCACCAGCCGAACCCACGGGGGCACCAGCCGAACCCATTCGCCATCGCCGGGCACTGGGGAAGGACGTGTCGGTGGTGCTCGAGCTGGCCAGGGCCGGCTCCAAGACTGAATCTCAGTTGGCATCCTAAGGCGGGTGTTCCCTGCGTCTGTCTGCTGAGGGCCGACACGGCTGTCGTACATGCCGTGCAAGCCCTGAACCCCTCCTATGTGGTGGCAAATTGTTACAAGCTTCAGGGAGTAAGTAATTATTTAAACGGTGCATGTGAGCATGCATGCGACCACTGTTTCTTTTCGTAAAATGCCAGGTGTGGGAGGATGGTGGCCGTGGAACATTTTTTTTTTTTTTACCTCTAGAGGAATCTGTTGTTATTTTTTAAGCTGCCTGGGCTGAGAGGTTAGAATCATTTCCTGCTGTGGACGGCGTGACAGCCTGAAGCGCTTGCTGCAGAAGGTGAAGGCCTGCAGCCTTAGATACGGATTGAAGCTCAGCATCAAGAAAACAAAGATTCTCACCACTGGACCAGTTGGCAGCATCATGATAAACCGTGAAGAGATTGCATCGGTTTACTTGGCTCCACAATCAACAAACACTCTTGCTCCAAGCAGCCAGGAAATCAAAAGACGAGTTGCACTGGGGAAACCTGCTGTCAGGGACCTCTCCAGAGTACTGCAGGGCAGTGATGTCAGTCTGGAAAATAAGGCGTGCCTGATCCAGGTCACAGTCTTTACAATTATTTGCTATGTATTCGTCTGAAAGCTGGACAGTGACTAGGGAGGATAGAAGGAGAATTGATGCTTTTGAGCTGTGGTGCTGGAGAAGAGTATTGAATATACCATGGACTGCTAGGAGAACAAACAGGTTCATCCTGGAGAGGGTGAAACCAGGCTGCTCCTTAGAGACAAGGATTCTGGGGCTTCGTCTGACACACTTTGGGCATGTTGCAAGGAGGGACCAGTCCTTGGAGAGGGACATCATGCTTGGGAGGGTGGAGGGACAGCGCAGGAGAGGAAGACCTTCGATGATATGGATCAGATCAGTGACTGGAGTAATGGGGGTAGGCGTGTCAGAGACTGGAAGGTTGGCACAGTATAGAGCAGGTTCAGAGCTGTTGTACAAAGGGTCACTGTGAGTCGCAAGCGAGTCGTTGGCTCATAACAACAAGAAAGCACTTGTTTACACAGTGTTTGTGCCATTAGTTGTGTTGTGTCCATGTCTTTTAAGCCCAGGAGGGACCATGAGGGCAAGGCAGGACCCGCCAGCAGCATGATTCATTTCACAGTATCTATTTGCTATATGATTGTTTGCATCTAAATTATCTTCTTAAAATAGAAGTTTTCATTCCAAAAAGCATATCCATTCTCTCGGGGTTCCCAGATCTACGGTCAGCAGATGTCATTGTACAAAACATGGTCATTTCCCAACGTCTTAGGTGCAAATAGGGAGCTTTGGTGGCTTAAGAAGCGGCCCTACAATCCCAAAGGTACACGGTTCAAACCCACCATCTGCTCCATGGGAGAGCTATGGGCAGTGTCCACTCGTGTGATTTACTGCCTCTGAAAACCGCTGAACATCCACTGTGGGTGGTTCTGGCTCGACAGCACACAGCAACAACAATGTACAGGGTGGTGAGTGAGGAACAGCGTGGGGCGAGGGTCGTCTGCAGACCCCAGTGGTGAGGGTCTTCCTGCTCATCCAGCTTTGCTCAGCGTTCCCCCCACCTCACTCCCCATAACACGAGCGTCTTGTTAACATCGCCCCAACACAGAGCAGAACCGTTCCCGTGGCCCTTCCCAGAGAGACCGGGTCACTCACCGACCACAGTGTCCCAGCGAAGAACACACTAGAATGCTGGTTACGACCCGGATCCCCGGCCTCCGGTCAGATTACTGAGCGGGTACCTGAGTCTTTAGCAAACAACTCCGGCCACAGTTCTGTGTGCACAGGGGTTTTGAGGACCACAGAGGAGCGCTGGTTGTCGTGTGTGTTTGAGGATCACAGAGGAGAACTGGTTGTTGTCACGCGCGCGTGTGTGTGTGTGTCTGTGTGTGTGTTTGAGGACCACAGAGGAGAACTGGTGTTGTGTGTGTGTGTGTCTGTGTGTGTGCCACAGAGGAGCACTCATTGTCACACCAGTCTCCTGCACACCTGCTGGCTGTTAGGTATGTCAATTGCTTTTACCAACTTACTCCTTTTTCTTCCCCTCCCCCATTTAGTGGGAATTTTGGTGGGGAGAAGCCTTGATGGACAGGGTCTTACGCGAAGGAAGTCTGAGGTTCTCACAGCACCCCCAGGGCCTGGCTAAGTGCTTTCTGAAGGTGGTTCAGAAGCCCTGCTGGTGTCGTGTGATTACATGACAAGCTGATGACCGAAAGGTCAGAGTGTGGACTCCACTTCGAGGATGAAGGTGGGCAGCCTCCTCCCACCCAGCTTTGTTATGGCCCATCAAGTTGGGACCCACTGACCCTCCAGCAGGTTGTCAGAGGCTGTAAATGGCACGGAAGGAGATTGTCCATCCTTTGCCCACGGAGTCAAACTGCTGACCTTTGGGCTGGCAGCACCCCGCCTGACCCAGGTGGCCACCAGAGCTCCCTTATGCACAGTTGGAACTTCAGAAAGCTTCTAGAAATGAGTCCGCCAGAAAGTGGCTGGGATTTTGGTTTGGGTTTGGGTTGTGTTCTCTGTTTAGACTCTTGCTTTAAGTGAGTGGTTGCAGGGAAGTTGTTCACTCCACCTAGAGGCCCTCCCTCCCCGAGGAGACGATGAAAGGCAGTCCCCTCGGACCCTGTGAGCATATCAGCACCTCACACTGGAGAAGGGAGCCTGTCTGGAAGCCCCAGTCCATTCCTGGAAGCTGTCTTGATGCAGCACTGCATTAACAGGGAGCTATGGGAATTATGGGCTCTGACGGTGCTCCACACCCCTCCCCAGGCTATGCAGGGCCGGGCCAGTTGGCATGGGCTCATGCAGGAGACACTTCAGGGCCTTTTTTTTTTTTTTTCAGTTTTGGGTTTTATTTATATAAGAAGTTCAGGCCTTGACTGCGTGTTTCCGCAGTGGGCACAGGCACTCTTTTCACTGCTGCTTCTTGGTCTTCAGGTTCTCCTCGTACTTGTTGAGCATCCAGCTCATGGCACGTGTTTTCTTGGGCCACAGATCCAGGGGTTCATACTTCTTGCCCTTGTAGTATTTTCTGAGGTTCTTCTGAGTCTGGTTAATAACAGTGAGAACACGGGCAGTGGATTTTCGGACCACTCAGATTTTGGAGAGTTTAGAAGCCACACCGCCTGTCACTTTGGCGACACACAGCTGAGAAAGCTCCACTTTCAGATCTTCCAGCTGTTTCAGCAGCTGCTCCTCCTTGGCGCGAAGGTCCCGAACCTTGATTTTGACCATGGCTGAGCATTTTAGAACCTGGTTGCCGCCTGATCCAAGCCCAAGAGAAAGAGTTTCAGGGCCTGTTGAGCCGAGGAAGGAACACACTCTGTGTGTCACTCCTAGCCTTGTGAATCCTACACTGACGGCAGACTATGTTTGCTGCTCTTAGAAGGAGTTGTTTGCATCACCAGATGTGTGCACCTGTCTGCAAACCAGCCCAGAGCCCAGCTGCACCCCTTGCTGCAGGCTGTGTCCTCCCAGATGTGTGGATTCTTGTGTGCACCCACGCCCTTGGGACCGTGACACGCTTTGGTGTTGGAAATCCTCTGGCTCTTCACTCAGCGGGCAAGGCAGTGGTTGGCACTTGAGGTGCATCTCCAGGACCCGTTCACAAGTCCCTGCTGTCAGGGGTCTTTAGTGCCTATTTTATGTCTGACTTTACAGGTGGGATGTCAGCAGAGAAAGAGCCTTGGTTTGACTTAGTCAAGGTGGCCTTTCTCTGCTGGGAAAAAGAGAGAAATTGCCCCCTGGAGTCCCGTTGCCCCGAGGCCCTCAGCTCTTTGCAGAATCTCATTGAGCATTCTGGGAAGACAGCTAAAGAAAGCATTTGAACAAAGGGAGCGCCAGCAGCCACGGACTAGGACAGACCTTAAGATCCACTTAGGGAAATAGCATCCGTTGGCAGGCAGAGACTCCAAAAGAAAAGGTTCCTCTGGATTCTGTTCTCTCCCCAGATAAAGCGGTCAGCCACTGACAGTTCTCATATGTGCTCGCCCAACGCAAATAAATGCCTAATAGAGAATGGAACCATTTGGAGGAATTTCAAACCCACACAGATGTTTCTGTTAATCACTGTGAAATTTTTAAATCAAAGTAAATTATTATCACTGCCTGCCTTAATAGATATTGGTCTTTATGGTTTAAAACAGATTTTGTCTTCATTAAGACGTGTCATATGTGAAGTAGTATGTTATTATTATTTATGTTTTCTGAATTAATAGTTCTATTATGTTTATAACTTATCAATACTGGCAGAATTAGGAGGAGCAAGCCGTGTGCCTGACTAAATGCTCAGCTCCTTCCTGGAAGGTTGGCAGTTCATGTGAATGTACCACAGTTTCTCAATGCATTCCATTGTGGTTGGACATTTGGGCTGTTTCCATGTTCTTGCGATGGTCGGTAACACTGCTGTGAACATTGGCATGCAAGTCTCCGTCTGAGCCTCAGTTTCTTGGGGTATGTTCCAAACAGAGGACTAGCAGGGCCATATAGAATTTCCCAGCTGTTGAAAACCCTGTGGAGGGCCTTTGTCCTCTGATCTCTGAGAAGTGGCCATGTGTCCGTCGTCACAACACCTGGATACCTGGGCAGGCCATCAGGACTCTAAGGGAACCCTAGCAGCATGGTGGGTAAGGAGTTGTGCTGCCAACCCAAAAGTGAGTGGCTCGAATCCACCTGCTGCTTCAGGGGAGAAAGGTGGGCCATCCCCTCCTGTGTGATTTTACCACCTCTGAAAACCCACTGGAGGGTCAGTCTTGATAGTTTGTCTCAGTGCACATGACAAACCTCCCCCACCTTTGGAGAAGCAGGACTTTGCGTCAGTCACGTGGCCATGGCTTTACCTCTCTCTGTGAAATCCTCTTGGGAGCCTTTCCCCCAGATCTGCTCTGTGAAGAACCAGCAAAGACTCAAATTCCACCCGCCAGCCTCGTTCTCACACTTGTTCTGCCGTATACCCCCTCTCTGTTGGTTTGGAAGGATTGCTTCTTGGTGGGTGGATTTACTAAACCACGTCTCCCTCGGCCCCCAAGATAGCACCACGCGGAAGCCGGTCGGGCTTCTTGGTGTAATAGAGCTCAGCTGCTTTTATTTTTTTGAGGTTTCACACATTCACAGGAATAACAGCATTTTCAGCTGATCCCAATAGATTCTTCTCTACAGCTGCCTCGCTTGAAAAAAGCTTTTTTGTTCCAGTCCTTCAAGTCGGTGTATTGGAAGTCATTTTGGGGTCCAGGGGGGAACATCTCAGTTATGATGTGTGCATGTGGTGATGACTCTTGAGGACCGAACGTGCCCACAGGGACGCGCCAATGCAGCCTTGGGAGCTGGCACATGGCCGGTGGGGGCTTTCCTGGCAGGACCTGTGGCCTCAGCCTCCAAGACACCAGCAGATGAGGCCATAGCCCCTGCTGGCCTGTGCACAGGGCCTGCTCGCTTTCCCCCCGCTGAAATGAGTGCTGATTACTTTTCAGAACACAGGAATACGCGGATGGATATGTGCAACAATGTTGTAGTGGACAGTCAGCGGGGGCTTCTCTAAGGCCCCAACCCCAGCACTAGGGTGTTGCTGTGTACAGTGCCGTGAGCCAGCACCGCCATCCGCAGGGCATGCAAGGGCCCAGTTTGCTCTGCTTTGAAATAGGATCATTTCCCAGTGTCCGTTCACCACTAACGTGGTGCTGGTCTCGGCTTTCCCGTCACCCCATCCACCCCTCCGTTGCCCTGGTCCTCTTGTGCAGACCAAGCAGTCCATGCTTTGAGGGGGTCTCCCAGGTGGGCTTCTTCCAAAATCCTGTGACAGGTCTCCACATCTCTACACTGTCTCCACCTGTCACCTTGTTCTTTTGGGAGTGGGGTGGGAGAAATCTGAACCTATGAATGTTCATTTGTATTTGCAGCTCGCAAACTCATGATGGCCTTTGTGCTCTGTCTCCACGCTCAGAAGCCAGTTGATTCCATCTTTACTCGTGAGGCCCAGATGGTGTCAACCGGCTTCAGAACCTTGAGATAGAGCACAGATTCTTCCTGGAAGGAGTTGCTGCCTCTCAGGCTGGATTGAAGGGTGCGGTCACAGGAGGGGGCAGCGGCCTGGGCTCCAGCCCCAGCACAAAGCCCTCTCAATGACTGACTTGAAATCATCTACCCTATTTAGTGTCTTTCCTTATCCAAGACGACAATGAATGTGATAAGTAAGGTTTTTGAACGAAACAGTATAAAATGTCAGAGGACTTTGTGAATTAGCAATTATAGGGATTTCGGAAGTGAAGAAGGCACTTAAATCTTCTTGTCCTCAGATGTTTAAAATAAAATAAAATAAAACCACTCCCATTCTCAAGCATTTCAACACCTGATGAGCAGTTTAGACATGTGCTATGTTTCTGTTTATCATCTGCTCTCCCTACAGCTGTCAGAACTTTGAAAAGCCAGCGTTAGTGTACCGATGGTTCAGGGTTTGGGGTCTGGGACATAAGAGGATTCATTCTTTTAAGATGAAAAGGACAGGCAGAGAGCGTGGAACTGCGTGGATTTCAGGAATGAGACGCTCGGTTATGGTCTCCTGCTGCCGCCTCTTCCTGCCGGGGCCACGGCCATGCCCTGCGACTGCCCACAGCGGCATGTGTTGGTGGACAGCCCTCACGGAGCACAAGGATAATCCTCACTTTTTTTTTCTTGTTTTCCGATTAGCATCTATGGGTCTTGCAGATATGATGTCTCCTGGGGAGTCCAAATTGCCCCTCAAAACGGACAGCAAAGAAGAAGGTCCCCCGCAGTCTGAGAGCAAGTCCAAGGTACTTCCCCCTGCACGTGGAGTCAGGCCTCCACCATCGCTGCCATGTCGCTGTCGCCGCGTGTGTGGCCTTCACGTGTCCCCTTGTCCTGGTGTCCTGCATGCCTCCAGCCTGTGTGTGCGTCCGCGGTGCCCTTCCCATCCCTCCCGATGGAGCTGAAAGTCATGGAGGGAGGGCGGGTGTGGGGCGAGGCCCGACTGTGGAGGTGGGGAAGAGGTCAGCGGTTCTCTGCCTCAGTTGATAGCTTTCTGCTGTGGCTGCCTAAGCAACAACCTAATTCCTATTTTGTTTTCCTGCTTTATTTGATAAATAAGGTGGGGGGCTTTTTGCCTTTGTTTCTTTTTACCCCTTCCCTTCACAAGGGTGGTGACCCATGCTTAGGTCCCCACGTCTGCTTGCCACCAGCACGGTGGGTTCATGCCTCCCCCACACTCAGTACACTGGCCACGTGGTACTAGTGAAGACTGTTGTGTTAATACCTCTCTACAAGTGTGTGGTGTGTGTGTGTGTAAATATATAGGTATGTGTGTGTTATAAATGTATATAATACAAATACATATATACATATATATAAATGCTATATAGATAGATGCTGAAGAGCAATGGTATCTCCTTGGAGAGTAAGGTGCATCTGATACAGGCCGTGGTCTTTGCTATCATTGTTATGCAACAGAGAGTTGGACAGTGACCAAGGAGGATAGAAGGAGAATTGATGCCTTTGAGCTGTGGTGCTGGAGAAGAGTATTGAAAATACCATGGACTGCTAGGAAAACAAATAGATTTGTCCTGGAGAGGGTTAAACCGGGTGGCTCCTTGGAGGCAAGGATTCTGAGGCTCCGTCTAACTTACTTTGGACATGTTGTGAGGAGAGACTGGTCCTTAGAGAGGGACATCATGCTTGGGAGGGTGGAGGGACAGCGCAGGAGAGGAAGGCCCTCTATGAGGTGGATTGATTCAGTGACTGGGATAATTGGGATGGGTGTGTCAGAGACAGTGCGATTGGCACAGGACAGAGCGGAGTTTAGAGCTGTTGTACATAGGGTCGCTATGAGTCGCAAGCGACTCGACGGCACATAACAACAACAACATATATAACATCTATATAGCATTTATATATCTATTATATATATAATATGTAGCTAGTATATATATATATATATAATTAGTCTGCTAAACTGGATATGCTTTTTGTTATTTTAAATTAAGTTTGCCATACCTTTGTCATTTTTTTTTACTTTTTTTTTTATCTCCCATAGGATAGCTACAGCTCTCAGGGTATCTCTCAGCCCCCAACCCCAGGCAACCTGCCAGTCCCTTCACCCATGTCCCCCAGCTCGGCCAGCATCTCCTCGTTTCACGGAGATGAGAGTGACAGCATTAGCAGCCCGAGCTGGCCAAAGACGCCATCCAGCCCTGTAAGTGGCTCGAGTTCTCTGTTTGTTTCTGGGGGATTCTCTTTTAATTTTTTCCCCCCTCTTATTTCTGATAATTAATGAATTCTACTTTAATGTTTCTTTGGTGGATGCTTTGATAAGACTTTTCCTTCGCTCTGTCGGGGGTGGGGAGGGGTGTTCGTTATTGAGAGTAATAACAGTGGTAAAGTATTGTTTGCATGCAGCATAGAGGGGTGACTTCTGGGGGTGGACAGAGGCCCCCTCCAGCCCCTACAGCCTCACGTGAGTGGCTTCTGTTCTGAGGCCTCTCCTCCACTTACACAGGACCTAACAGCAGGCCCAAGGGAAAACCCAGGGCTGGCCTCCAGATCTTTCCATGGGCAGTTCAAGCTAAAACATCTGATTGCAGAACTCGCTAGTTGGAAAGATCATTATCACAGTCTGGACACAGTAGAGCAATACACCAACCCAGTGTTGTTTCAGTCCATTTGTCTGAAGTGACAAAAAAAGTCAGCGTGTCTGTGCGTCTGACTCCAGAGGCTCCTTTAGACCAAGTTCTGTCTACAGACAGCAGATTCGGGGATTGTGTCCTGCATGGTACAGTCATCCCAAAATTAAGTTCTGGTTTCCATGTGACAGAATACAAAAATGGTAATGCAAGAATAAGAGAATTTTTTTCCCCTTAGTTCTAATGTTATTCTGATTGTCAAGCTAGACTTTATTTTTTAGATTCTCACTAAAGAAATTAATTCTATGCCATAAAGAAAGAGAGTAACGGTTTTGTAGTAACCTTAATTTTACATTTATATCGAGAATCAAAAGATCTTAAGAAACAACACCTTAACAAATTTAACATGCAATTACTTGCCAAGAAAGTTTAATTAACACCCTAATCTTTGTAAGGCGAGGTATTGAAAGCCCATTTTGAGAAAAGCAAGTTGGAAGGCGCCTGACTCGGATTCTGGCAGTCTAGTCAAAACCCAAGAAGCAGGCTGCTATTAATTATCCGTTAACTGGTTTAAGCAGATCGAGCTAAAGGCTGGAAGAAGTGGTTCCAGTCAGTGTTTGAAAAGTTCCCGCTGCATGTGAGCATAGCCAGTGTCTCCTTTTCAGGGGAGGAAGGAGCATTTAGCATCTCCTCTACAGATGAGCCTTAAGTTTTTTGCAGCAGCAGAGATGAAATGTAAAATGTTAAAGTCTTCTCCTGGGATCTCTGGAATGAACTGGAAGGAGCCAGCAGCTCCTTAGTTTTGCTGTCCTGCGTTCAGGGCCTTTGAGTCTCAGAAGGCAGTAACACTGGGCTTTGTTTTGCTATGCTATGTCCAAACCTCCTTGGTTTCTATGTGGGGTGGTTTGGTTTTTGTTTGTTTTCAGTTCGAGGTAAAGCATTTTTTAATCCATAATACTCAACTGTAGAACTTCAACTTGACATTTCCAAAGCCTTCCTTGGCTCAGAGGTTGAAAAGCAAAGGTGGTGGTGGCATTACGTACTGTCGAGTCAGAACCACTCATAGCTGACCCTCCAGTTGGTTTTCAGATTCTGTAAATCTCACCAGAGGAGGTTGCCCATCTTTCTTCCATGGGGCAGCCGGTGGATTTGAACACTTGCCTTTGGGTTAACAGAGCAGCTCCTCACCAGCTGGCCACCAGAGAGAAAGATAGTGATTAATCATACTTTATAAAACAGAAAGCATTCTGAAGCACCTTGCTTCCTTATAAAGAATGACTGAGACACTTAACTATCCTTGGCTTCAATCATACTGCTCAGTACAGTTAGCTCAGTAGAAAACCAATAATAAAAATCCCATTTTTCTACTTAAATTTAAGGGGGGGAGGGAATGCAGACAGAATTGTTGGCTTCATTTTCAGATGATAACACAATTACACCTGACGTTGTAAGATACTCTTTTTTCCAGATACTCCTCTTTGCGTTATCTCTTCCTGGGCCATACATTGTCCTGTGTCTAAGAACCTCCAATAAACAGTTAAGGACAGAAGCGATAGTTTGTAATAGCAGAAAATTCTAGAACTTGACACTGTTCAAAAAGAAAAACCCAGACACCCTTTGGGATGAGATGGTAAGGAAGAGAAGCAGTGGGGATTGTAAGTGAAGAACCAAGATTACCCCTGCTGTCCGAGGCCCACAGAATTGCACAATATGCAATTTGGGGATATTTAGCTGCTCTGAGACAAAATTTGAACTTGATACTTAAAAATTGCCTTTAACAGTTTCCATCTAGCCACCAGGTTGAAAAAGACTCAGCCTGAAGGTGGTTTCCACTTTGTGTATTATGGGCCAACACTGTGTGTTGCAAAACATTCAGAATTAAATCAAACATTTGCACACACGCATATTACCAGGCATATGGTAAAGGCTGCAGGAATGTAAATCTACCCAGAAGAACAAGGAAAAGTATACTTAGCGGCTTCTTAAAAATCTCAGGGAAGGGAAACTCCCCGGCACCGCGGTCCTGAAGCTGGTGGAAGTGCTTCCTTGGAGTCACTGTCTACCGGTCACGCGTAGATAATCAACAGCCCCAGAGCAGGAGGCCACGGCCGCCCGCAACACAGAGTGTGAGGTGGGCCTGGGCGACCGGAAAACATGGCCATTGTTTGACTTGCCCGTTATCATAAGGTAGAGAGTTTACCAGTGACATTGCAATAGGGCGCATGACTGATTAAAAAAGGCAGGCGCTTGGCCTGATGCGTTGTGAGCATAATAAAATTTAAACTCTTACTTGTCCTTGGACTTCTGTTCTTAGAATGTCCTACTTCTCTGTGGAGTCAGACCCCAGAAAAATAGCTCTGGTCTCCCAGTCAGTTACGTAGGTCAGAACACTGAGTGTCCAAGTGGGCATTGTGGCCATGACACCTCGCTGCCTTTCCACGCACCGTCTCATTGGCGGCAGAGGAAGCCTCCCTTAGCACGTCACTGGCTTAAGTGTGTGTCCGAGAATCTTTTAATCAGCTGTGACTTAACTCAATGCAGCCAGGCCTGCCCTTTTCCCCCATCTCACTAGTACCCTTTCCACTGCAGGTCATTACTAGGCATTAGCGATGCAAAGTGGGCACGAATCCTTCCCGGAGTCTGCTCACAGGGTGGGTAGGAGGCTCAGGGTCTTACAGGACCATGCACATCCCCACCCAGGGAACTGCACTGGGCCCAGCACGGAGACAGCTAGGTGACTGTGGTCCTGGTCAAGGACTTAACATGCCTGGCCTGGTCCTTGACAGCCGCACGCATCTTCCTGCATTTTGGCCATGGAAATGGCTTTTAGACGATTGAAAATGAAGAAAAATTGCACTACTCTGTTAAAAAATCATAGCCCTCATTACATTTTTCTAATTCAACAAGAAAACCTCCCATTAGGACACACAGGAATGCATTAGCAAAGGAGAGAAAAGTGAAACCGTCAGTGTACAAAACGTCATCCACCGTAAGCTGCTTTTGGCTTACGGACATCTACTCCTCCCGGGTCAGGGCAGCTTCTCCTCGGGCCCACGGCCGGGTTCCTCTTTGGCTCTGCTCCAGTGTTCCTGCCCAGGTTGAGTTTCAAGAATAACTAATCTGACTGCCTCTGAGTCAGAACTGACTCACAGCCGACCCTCCAGAAGGTTTGCCCGGCCCTCTCCTAGGGAGCAGCTGGTAGATTCGAACCACCGGCCTTTGGGATGGTAGGGTAACTCCTTGCTCACTAGGAAGGACTTTTAGCAAGATGGCTGTTTATAGAATGGAAGGAGACTACAGCCAAGGGAAACCTCTGTCGTTTTTTTCCTTCCTTTGCCCGTAAGCCCCACCTACTTTATAGAGTATCTTCTTCACTTGAGCCAGCGGCTTTGGTCACATGTACCTACAACATAGAGAGCTCTGGTGGCCTAGTGGTAAGGAGCTGCACTGCCAACGCAAAGGCACACAGTTCAGATCCACCAGCTTCTCCAGCGGAGAAGGACAGCCACCTCACCCCAGGCAATTTACCGCCTCCAGAAACCTGCCGGGAGGTCAGCTATGAGTCGTGTCCGACTCCGTGGCACATCACATCCTAACAACCACTAGCCTAGTAGCATAGCGTTTGACCGAACAAGCAGATTTCCTTACCTCCCCAGGTTCACACAGAGTCAACCTTCGCGATGCCTCAGCATGCCTGCTAGTGCCAGGAACTCAGCACTGAGCACTGGGAAGGCCTTTTGCACAGTAACCTTGACATTACAATTATCACAGACACATGAATATTTCTATAAATAACTAAGTTGTCATTGTTATATGCCGTCGAGTCGCTTGTGACTCATAGCGACCCTTTGTGCAACAGCTCTAAACTCTGCTCTGTCCTGTGCCAATCACACTGTCTCCGACACACCCACCCAGTAGGGAAGTAACTAAGACAAAAGGAAAAAAGATACAGTTAGGCTATTTAGGCCTAAACGTACTCACTCCCTGGGAGGTTTGCGTCAAGCATGTAGAACTGGCATTTTAGTATAATACGGAAAGGTGTCTGCAGGTCCTTTAACCTCCAAGAGCTAGGCTGTCAGTACAAACCACGTGACAACGTAGACACATGTCCGTGGCCCGTGCGTGTGTTCATCTGTAAGACTCAGACTAGCCAAGAGCATACTAATTCGAGATCAAAGTAGGGTGGCTAGAGAAGTATTTTACGTCTTTAATAGCCCTTCCCCTTGATAGAGAAGCTCAAAAGGCTTAAGCAGGGAACATTAGCTCTCCTGAGTAAATTCCAGAGCTTTCCCTGGACATTGGCTTATCAGCCAGTATGGCATCCGCAGTGCTAATTCCTGCTTTCTGTGACCCCACCTCATCTTTTTCATTAAGTCCTATGAGTTGTTTCTTCCACCACATGACAGTTTTAAGGGAAAACACACACACACACGAATCAGTCTTGGGGGACTCTGATAGTACGAGTGAGTTTTCTTGGGTTCCCTCGCCCCATGATCATTCTAGGGGATAACACCATTTATTTTAAAATTATTTCAAGCTTCATTGGAAACTTGCCTTCTGGGACTCAACACTTACTTAGATCAATAGAGGAGTTTTGTGTTGTTGGTGTTGGTTATTTTTTTTAAAAAAATGTTTCTTTGGTTTTGCTTTATAAGTCGATGAAAGGAGAGTTTCGGCCCTTTATTTGAGGTCAGAGTAAACGTGTAATGAAGATAATGTCCTGTGTGCCTGAGCTGGTAGCCTTCATTCCTAACTGTCACATGACAGCAGTGGTTTGGGAATATCCCCTCTCTCACTGGCTGTTCACGGCTTCTCTCTCCGTCCCCCTGCCCCTTCTGCCCTCGCCTGCCCTCCCCCTGCAATGTCCCTGCTGGGGCCCAGAAGTCCGGCTCGTCCACCACCGGGGAGAGGATCACCAAGGTGTACGAGTTGGGGAACGAGCCCGAGAGGAAGCTGTGGGTGGACCGCTACCTCACCTTCATGGAGGAGCGGGGCTCCCCCGTGTCCAGCCTTCCCGCCGTGGGCAAGAAGCCGCTCGACTTGTTCCGCCTCTACGTGTGCGTCAAGGAGATCGGGGGCCTGGCCCAGGTAAGAGCTGAGGGCCAGTGGACGTAGAGACACTGGGTGCAAGCTCCGCCGTGCCTTCCTGTGACGTAAGAGTGTCCTGTGGGCAGGTCCAGCTGTGGAAGGAGGAGAGGGGTCAGGACCCCTGCCTCTGCACCCCCAGTTGCCAGCACAAGCTTCATGTCTCATTTAGATGGTTCTCTGTCTACTCACTCTGGGCCCTGAAAGAGTTGGGGGCCACCATTATGTGGGCCCCTCCCCAGCCCCTTGGCATTGCTGGCCTGAGGGATGCTGTCTGTGGTCCAGGGAGCATTGGCCTGGCCCAGATAGAGCCCATGTACTGCAGACCACGGGCCACTCATCTCTCACACTGTGTCTCAGTGCCCGTGTGACTTGGGGGCCAGGAGCCGTGTCCTTCAGTGGTCAGTCCCCACAGGGCAGGAAATAGACTGGGTCAAGGCAGGGAGACACAAGAGTGTGCGCTCAGTGGCCAGTGAACGAGTATAAGGCGCGTCCCTTCCTCTGCCCTGTGGCTGCCACCGCCTCCCTGGGCCCCAGGACACCGACCTGGACTTTAGGAGGGCAGGAAGTGCAGCGATGCCTCACTGTGGGCAGCAGGCAGCAGTTTCATGCTGGTCCTCCCACTCTTAAGTGTCTTCTGCACTGTGGAGCAGGAGTGATGAGCTTTCGTTAAAAGAGGCAAATGTAAAACAAAACCAGAAATGTAAATCAAGACGTGAAGTGCTTTGAACAAGCCCACGAGCTGCCCCTCTTTTCTCACCAGGTCAACAAAAACAAGAAGTGGCGCGAGCTGGCGACCAACCTCAACGTGGGCACGTCAAGCAGCGCGGCCAGCTCCCTGAAGAAGCAGTACATCCAATACCTGTTTGCCTTCGAGTGCAAGATTGAGAGGGGGGAGGAGCCACCGCCCGAGGTCTTCGGCACCGGGGACACCAAGAAGCAGCCCAAGCTCCAGCCACCCTCCCCTGGTGAGTGGCAGCCCAGCCATGCTTCGAGGGGCCAGCCCGGGGCACCGGGGCCAGAGGCCGCCGTGTAGGAACGAGAGAGGAGAGCGCTGGATCTTGGAGAAGAGGGTTTTGATTTAATTTTTTTTTTTTCTTAAATCATTTACTTGAAATCTCAATCAGCAGGAGTTAAGGGAATCACAGTAAAGTCAGGGGTCTTATCATTCTGGAAGCACTTTGATGGCACTGTGTTCTTGCCATGCTTTATCATGAGCTCAGAAAGTGCTAGAATTCTAAACTCAGCACCTCTGCTCCATACGCAGATGTTACAAAACACTCCAACTCTACAAAGTAAGTAAAATAAGTAGTAATCATTTCATTACTTTTGCGTGACGGAAAAGCACCCCTCAGCCAGGCACAGCAGGGTCAGACCCCCATCTCAGCCTGTCACGGATGCTCGGAATTTCCCCTTGAAAAATGAAATGTGGACCTAGCTGGATGTCAAGGGTTTCCCTTTAGGGAACTCATGTCCTCCTGAGGAACATCCGTAAAGTCCTGTTTCTGAGAACAATAGCCGTCGAGTCGCTGTCAACTCCTGGTGGCCCGTGTGTGTTACAGCTGACTGTGCCCCACAGAGCTGATGGTTCTAGTAGAGCTCAAGGCTTCTCCTCTGCCGTGCCTCTGGATGGGCTTGAACAATCAACCTTGCCATTAACATCTGAGCGCCGTAACCATCTTTACCCCCGGGAGCTTAATTTCTGAACTGGGCTATCCAGGCTCTCCACCTGTTGTCAGGTGTCTCAGGAAAGCTGCCCTCGTCTTCCCCTCACCTGGCGTGGACTCTGCCACGTCCCCTGTTCTATGATTAGGATGTCAGCTCTGATGTTATCACAGCACCAAGTGCTGATAAATGGAACCAGGGTGCCTGGGAGAAGCGTGTGTCACCCCCAGCCTGTCTGCCCCTGCCCATCCCCTGCTCTCGACCCTTCATCACTGCAGAGGCCACGTGCCAAGAGCTGGTGTGGCCCAAGCACTTAGGGTGGATCAGCTCCCTCTCCATGCTCTGCACCTCGCTGTAGCCCCTGGTCAGAGGGACTCTTATAATCCATTAGAAAAGGAAGATGAGAGAACATAAGCACAGAAACACCTCCTTTCATCGGGCTTCATAAATACTGCACGTTGCCCCCTTTTCTGACAAATTGAAGATTTACGGTAACTTTGTCTCACAAGAGAAAGACAGTCTCCTCTCACGTGATTTACAGCCTCTGAAAACCCACTGGAGGGTCAGCTTGGAGGCAGATCTGACTAGACAGCGAAGAACTGTTACTGTTGCCTGGAGTTCATGCCACAGCACCGGTTTTTTTTCCCCCAACAACATGTGCTTAATTCTTATGTCTTGTCACATGTCGGCCATTCTCCCTCATTTCAATTTTTTTTTGTAGTTTTCCTGAACACCCAGTAGACTTGTCTAGTAGATGTAACATCCACATGCACTAAGACACTTGACAGTTTACGCGACTCACTCTCGTGATGGTTCTGAACCTGCACCTCCCAGGTGATCCTCTGATTGGCCCAAAGCCACACCCCAGCGTAAGGGCCCTGGTGGCCTAGTCCACAGGGCATCGCACTGCTGACCCAAAGGCCATTCCCATCGGCAGCTCTTCAGGAGAAAGATAATCAGTCTTCTCGCTTGCGGTTTTACAACCTCGGAAACCTCCTGGAGGGTCAGCTATGAGTCATTCTGAATCAACAAGTCTGAATGTGGGTTTTGAATGTCAGGGGAGCCTGGCCTCAGTGGGTCTGGCCAGAGAGTGTAGCTGAGCCCGCTGACCCACCTGCCCATGTGACAGGCTGGCAACTCCCACCAGATGGTGTCTGTGAGTCAGGGTAAGATGCCCCTCTGCACCATGTCCCCTCACTGCTGTCTGGAGACACTGCACATCTTGAGTCTCCTATGGACCCAGAAAGGAGAAGGAAATCAAGCTTGGAAAGGTGAGAGGAAGACCCTCATCAAGGGTCAAGCCCAGCACGTGGGCTGCAGCAGTGGCTCAAGTGTATCAGAGATGGTGAGGACGGCGGCACAGGCTGAAAGGGGGGTCCAGCTCTGCTGTTCATATGTTGGCTGTGCAGGGTAGTCACCTGTGACAGTGACAGCGGGGCCAGCATGCAGGTCTGGTGAGCGTACCCGGATTGGATCTCCCCACAGTAGGAAGTCTCCTCTCCCACCCCCGCCCCCACCCGGAAAGACCTGAAGCCTTGGCCAGCGATGACGCATCTATGAAACCTCTCACTGTGACGTTGCCACCACGCTGCAGAGTAAAGCAAGCTCTGAAATGATTGTTCCCCAGTCAAAGCCTGCGGGGTGTGGGCACCGCAGTGGCAGCGTCTGCAAAGCCCTCAGGTTGCTCTTTTTTGCTGGGACAGTGCACATCACCCTGTCTGGGCCACATGGCTGGGTGGAGAGCCCCCTTCTCCCCTGGGCCGGAGCTGGGAGGCTCACCCACTTGCTGGCTGCCAAGACCTCTGTTCTCTCCTCAGTCCATACCTTCTCTCCCGATGCCCTGTGTCACACAGCAGGGTTTGTCTCACCCTTACTGTTTGAAGGGCACAGAAGACCTGGGGTGCCCGACCCACTTTAGATAATCAGATGCTCTCAGTTGTCCAGGAGGAACCCCAGCCCAGGAAGACAGGAAGGCATACAGGTGGAGCTTCCCATCAGCACCAGAATATCTAGGACACCCCACCGTGGCTGTGAGGGCTCACTTTACCTGCCTGAAGACAGTTTCTCACAAGGCCCCTCTCAGGAACGTGTGGCCAGGCTGGCAGGGGAGTTGATGCTGGGTCATCCCAAAAGCTGTCCACACAGTGTCCTTGAGGCCAGGGCCTCCAATTCTGCAGTGACCACACCTGAAATGTCTCTGAAACACTTGTTTTCCTGGAAGGAAAACACCGATGCCCCACCTCCTGCCACATCGGGGTCTCTTATACAGAGGGGTTTTTCTTTTGGTTTTGTCTTGCTGGATTTTTTTCAAGTCCCATTTCCTCTTGCTAACTTATTTGTGTATATATTTTTCCTTTTTTAAAAAATTTTTATTCATTATTGCAAAGAGGGTTCATTGTTGTTTTGACTTTGCTTTCTTTTTTCCCCCCATTATGATAAAAATACATATACCAAACATTTTACTCTTTCAACATTTTTCCAGGTACAGTTCAGTGACATTTAATGCATCCACCGAATTGTGCAACCTTTGCTATGAGCCATTCCCAGATTTCCCCATCACCCTTCATACCTGCTCCCTCCTAAGCTGTGAGCATCCTCACCCCTGCTCCCTCCTGCCCCTGGTAAATAGTACACTGTTTTCAAAAGTGTCATGTCCCGCACAAATCCATGTTCTTTGAAGTCAGTTTTCTCCAAGAAACCATGACTGTCGTCCCATCCTTAGAGCTGGGTGCAGGTGAACGGAGCCATAAGATCCATTATGTCTCGTGGACTGTTTTGGGGGATTTTGTTTTTACATTTTATTATTATTTTTGTGTACTGTCAAATCGGATCTGACTGGTACAGGAGGAGATTGCCCTCCTTCTCCAGCAGAGCATCTGGTGGAATCGCACTGCGGACCTCTGGGATTGCAGTGCAGCTTCTTGCCACTAGGCCACCAGAGCTCCTCTCTTAGACTGTTTTTTGTTTGTTTGTTTGTTTGTTTTTAATTTTATTCTTTTTGTGTGCATGTACCATCAAATCAGATCTGACTGGTACAGGAGGATATTGCTCCTCCTTCTCCGGCAGAGCATCTGGTGGATTCGAACCGTGCACCTCTGGGATTGTAGTTGCAGCTCCTTGCCACTAGGCCACCAGAGCTCCCCTCTCTTAGACTGTTTTAGACACTCTGTTTTCCAGCTGAGTCCCATGGCTGTGTTCTAAGCGTCCTGCCTCAGCCCCCTGAATCCCAGATGTGGCTTCACTCTCATGTATCTGGATTCCCAAGGGCCACATGGTAATGGGCTTGCCTCCTAGCCGCAAACTGCCCTCAGACCCTCTCAGAGGTACTGATGACGAAAGGCCTGGTGGCCTGCTTCCATGGAAGTCCTGGCCCAGTGGAGCCGTTTTCCTGGGCACAGGCAGGCTGTCCATGAGTCAGAGGTGACTCTGAGACACCTGGTTGGGGAGTTGGTGTTTGTTCTTTAATCTAGCTGCAGAGACAACTGCTGCGTATTCTAGGAAGTTAGGACCTGAGCTACAAGTGTGTGTGACACGTGCACGCACATCCAAGAATCCCAGAGGCACCACAGGTCCAGACCAGGACCCGGCCTATTCCTGGTTACCTGTGAGGTGGGAAGAATTCTCAGAGCCAAGCAGGCCTGCACTTGGGGTCACCTTGGCAGCAGTGTGAGCAGGCCAGAGGCAGACAGACATGCAGTGAGTGCACTAGAACCTAAAGCCCATCCATCTCTCCAGGCAGGTTATTAGCTGACAGGTGATGTCTCAGGACCTGTCAGGGAGGCAGCAGGTGGTCCTTGGGGAAGGGAATGAAAAAGGGAAGCCAGTTGAACAAAGGTGACCTCTAGTGCTAGAGCCTGGACGTGCCTCCCTCAAGCCCTGCCAGGCGCCAGTGACAGGGGGGTGAGGACACTGGGCCCAGGACCTCGCATGGACAGTCGCAAGTTAAGGTGCAGCTTCAGCACACAGTTAGAGCCTGGACATGCCAGGCTGACCCTCCCTGCGGCCCCACCAGGCGCCAGTGACAAGGGGGTGAGGACACTGGACCCAGGACCTCGCATGGACGGTAGCAAGTTCAGGTGAAGCAAGCCCAGCGGCTTCTCAGAGGCTCTGTCATTCCTGAAAGAAAGGCTGGCTCAGAGCCGTGTGTTCCTTCCTCCTCAGCCCTGTGTATGAGGCTTGCCCTGCACCTGGCCTGGAGCACAGCCCCGTGGGCGTGGAGCCCTGGGATGGGTGGTATCTGTGAGAACGGAGGATGGAGAGGGCAAGTGTCCCCTTCTGCCAGCCTGTGGGCAGTCTGGTCTGTGAAGTGCTCCCCCCCCTTATCCACCCAAGACCACGCTCATTCCCGCACCGCCTCTGCTTTCATGCAACCCCAGGCTCTCGCAGGTGGTCCATCTGTGAGCACAAGTGCCCAGGATTTGCTGAAAAGCCTTCACTTTTGAAGTTTACGCTCCCAGCATCTCTGAGGGGTCCCAAGAGCTCACCAGGCCTGGGGTAGAGGCGTGGCCATGGCACTGCAGGCACAGCTGGGGCCAGTCCATGCTCTGGTCCCCCCGGCCAGGCCAGGCCAGGCAGGTGAAATCCCATTGAAAGGCCTGTCTGTGTCCAGCTCTGACGCTCATGAGTCGAAATGACATTAACTTCTCTGTGGCTCCTTCCTGGATCGCTTTGTAATCTCTGGTGGATTACTTAACCTTTGCTTCCTCTGAGGTAAACTTGGGATAATGACAGTGTTACAGTGAGCCGTGGGAACCTCATAAGAAAGGCTGCTTCAGTGTATAACCCTCTAACCCTCTGCCAGTACCCTCTCTCCTCCTGAGAGCTGAAAAGCTTTTATTGTAAACTGCATGAGGGCAGGAATTGCCATGCCCATTTCAGTACACTGGAGTCTCCAGCCCTAGGAAAGCCTGAGATTATCCACAGTGACACATTATTTATCCCAAAAATATTTCTTTCTTTAACTGATCCATGAAACCAACCTGCTGTGGAACACCTAACTGTGTTAAGAACTGTACTTGATAAAAGAGACCCTGAGTATATTTTTTTTTTTCTTACAAAGTGAGGTTAATTCTTCCTTCCTTTCTTCCTTCACTTTCCTTTCCTTCCATTTTTCCTTTCTTCCTTCCCTTCCTTCCCTTCCTTCCTTCCTTCCCTTCCTTCCTTCCTTCCCTTCCTTCCTTTCCTTCCTTCCTTCCTTCCTTCCTTCCTTCCTTCCTTCCTTCCTTCCTTCCCTTCCTTCCCTTCCTTCCTTCCTTTCCTTCCTTTTCAAAATTCTTTCTTAAACTTTGAAAAACAGCCCACACTCTTTGGTATTCTTCTTTGTTGCCATGGTGAAGGGCACATTTCTGAACCGTGATAGCGACAGGAAAGAACTCCAAACCTGTACAACCTGTGGATATTATTTTGAGCTTTTTAAAATATAATTTAAAACTATTCTATACCAGTAGGATATATTGATCGTTGTTATGTGTCATCAAGTTGCTTGCAACTCATAGCGACCCTATGTACAAGAGCCCTAAACCCTGCTCTCTCCTGTGCCAATCTCACTGTCTCTGACACACCTACCCCCACCACTCCAGTCACTGAATCTATCCATCTCATCAAGGGTCTTCCCCTCCTGTGCTGTCCCCTCTACTCTCTCAAACATGATATCCCTCTCCAAGGACTGGTTCCAATGTGTGTCAGACAAAGCTTCAGATGTAAAATTTTATCAGCTGTATAGCATTTGCAAAAAGCACACATCCTAATGTCAGCTTTATTGCAGTTATCTATAAGAAAATACTACTTTTTAAATTAGAAAACATAAAAATGTTTTCAATATAAAAGAGACAATCTGGTTTAAAAGGCAATATACTAGAAGAACATCTACCCAGAAAATAACACCCCTTTCCCAGAGTACTAAAGTGGAGAGTTGTGGTATTGTTATGTGCCGTCTGACTTATAGAAACCCTCTGTACAGCGGCTCTGAACCCTTCCCTGTCCTGAGCCAGTCTCACTGACTCCTACACACCACCTCCCATTGCCCCAGTTACTATATCAATCCATCTCGTCCAGGGTCTTCCTCTCCTGTGCTGTCCCTCCAGCCTTCTGAGCTTGATGTCCTTCTCTGAGGACCAGTCCCTCCTGGCCCCATGCCCAAAATATGTGAGGTGGAGCTTCAAAATCCTAGCCTCTAAGGAGAAACTTGGTTTCACCCTCTCCAAGGCAGACCTGTTTGTTTTCTTGGTGATCCATATGTTTAAGACTCTCCTCCAACACCACAACTCAAAGGCATCAATTCTTCTATCATCCTTAGTCATTATCCAGCTCTCTGATGCATAGCAAGCAATTGTGAAGACCACGGACTGGATCAGGCACAATTTAGTCTCTGGACTGACATCATTGCTTCTCAGTACTCTGGGGAGGTCCCTAACAGCAGATTTATCTCAGTGCAAGATGGAGAGACCCTTTGGCAAACCCAGCACAAAGCATTGTTAAAATCCAGGCCACGATACGGAATCCAAGCCATCGGAACTCTTCATCAGAAACCTGGAAGCCATCTGAGGTGGCTCCTGGGACTTGGAAAGGTTGAGAGATTTTTCAGTCAAGTTTCTGAATTTCTCTTACACGGCAGAAACCACGTTCTCAACAGCTGTTTGCAAGCTTCCTTATATCTGACTCTCTCACAGTTGTTTAGAATAACTAGTAATGATCGCTGCATTTTTAATAACAAATCTGGTTTCTTAACTCCCAGAATAAATGGATCATTAATGACAGAGTGTGGACACTTGCAGACAGGAAGTGTGGGAACGTACGCTCATGCGTAATTTGTATCATTGCTCACAATCATTGCATTTCCCATCAACCAAGACATAAAACTAATTTTTCTGATTGTTTTTTTTTCTTTCATAAAACAACGCTTTATTTAGTCTGTCAAATTTATACACCAAGATTTCCATCGTGTTTTTCTTTACACTTAAACATCTAGATTATCTCTAACACAAACAACTCAGGACAAACCTTTTTCTGCCTCTAGCCCTCTTTTTATTTGATTATTTTCTGGGGAAAAGTACCCAGGAAATCCAGTGACTGAGACAGAAGAAATAACATGTGTTTTCCGCCTCACAAATGAATAATGCTGCCAGAAAGTTTGGTGGTGTTTCGTTTGGTGGCATTTACAAATTCTCTCTGTAAGCAGAGAATGATGCATGTTACTATGTCTGTCAGCAGTGCGTGTTTTCAGTATTTGTGACATAGTTCTAAATCCTATTTAATGACCAGCAGGAATGAGCTGGCTCCTTGGTAACCTGCTGCCTTCTGTCCCCTTGTCTCTCGCTTCTCAGCAAACTCAGGATCCTTGCAAGGTCCACAGACCCCGCAATCAACGGGCAGTAACTCGATGGCGGAGGTTCCAGGTGACCTGAAGCCCCCCACGCCAGCCTCCACTCCCCACGGACAGATGACCCCAATGCAAGGCGGAAGGTATGTTAGGAGGACTCAGTACCGGCACAGAGCTGGATGGGTTACTGCACCATTCATAGAGCAAGTTCTATAGGGCACAGTGGTTAAAGCATCCAGGGGCTAACCACAAGGTCTGTGGTTCAATCCCACTAGTCACTCTTCTGGAAAAAAGCTGTGGCAGTCTGTTTCCATAAGGAATATAGCCTTGGAGACCCTATGGGACAGTTTTACTGTGTCCTAAAGAGTACTTAGACCTCTGGTGGCCTAGTGGTCAGAATTCGCGCAGCTGCTCTGTGGGAAAGGATGGGCAGTCTCTTCCCTCGTGGTTAACTACCTCTGAAAACCCACTGGAGGGTCAGTTATGGGTCCATTCAACAGTGCACAACAATAACACAGGGTTGATTTTTGTGTTCCTTCTGGTTCTCCTGGCTTCTGGTGGCACCGTGGTTAAAACATTTTGCAGCCAATCAAGAGGTGTGGGTTTGAACCCACCATTCCTTCCCAAGAAGAGAGATGAGACCGTCTGTTCCCATAAAGATCTCATCACTTTGGAACTGTCTAATCGCTGGCTCTGTTCGATTTCCAAAGCTGTAAACTGCCCAGGAAAAGAGTGCTCACCTTGCTCACTCGGAGCTGCTAGTGTGTTCACACCACCAGAGCCACGGCATTCGGGTTGGTGTGTTTACTCCTCCCGAGTCATGGCCTTTGAGTTGGCACGTTCTCACCACCAGAGTCATGGCCTTCAGATTAATGTGTTCACACCCCGAAGTCACGGCCCTCAGCTTGGTGTGTTCACACCACCCGAGTCACAGCCCTTGGGTTGGTGTGGCCACAACACCTGAGTCACAGCCTTCAGATTAGTATGTTCACACACCCCCCGAGGCATGGCCTTTGAGCTGGCATGTTCACACCACCAGAGTCACTGCCTTTGGATTGGAGTGTTCACACCTCCCGAGTCACGGCCTTTGGGTTGGCGTGTTCACACCTCCCGAGTCACGGCCTTCGGGTTGGCGTGTTCACACCTCCTGAGTCACAGCGTTGGGATTAGCAGCACCCCTCCCTACAGAGTTGCTTCTGGAGCGATCTTTGTCAACACTGCAGGACAGTTCTCTGTCCTACAGCGACCCTGTGTGGCAGAGTCGACTCATTGGCAGTGGGTTTGGGGAGGTTTTGTGAGGATTTTCAGTGCAGGTTGTGTCATTTATTTGGCGTGATTTGGGATCTGCGACGTTGGTGTTTGGTTCCGTGAGCACAGCGTTGGGCTGTGGCTCCTGCCACGTCCTTCAGCTCTCCCTGTTACGTCCCCTCAGAAGCAGTACAATCAGCGTCCATGACCCCTTCTCAGACGGGAGCGACTCCTCCTCATCGTTCTCCAAACGGAACTCCATGACCCCCAACGCCCCCTACCAGCAAGGCGTGAGCGTGTCGGACATGATGGGCCGGCTGCCCTACGAACCCAACAAGGACCCCTTTGGTGGAATGAGAAAAGGTACGTCCGGGCCCCCCCGTCCCCACGTGTATGTGCCTCAGCTTGGAGTCCCAGCTCCCAATGTGTGGGATTCATGACCTTGGAGACTTATTTTAGAAAAGGAAGAGGCTTTGTGAATCAGAAGGGCCCAGCAGCGGGCCACTTGTCATTCTGATTAGTGTGTAGTCGTCACACAGCATACACTGTCGGTTTCCATCCTTCAAGATGGTAGCTGCCTGGTTAGGGGCTTGGTCATCATGAGACGTATAAATACGAGTTTCCTCTCTCTAGAGAGACTGTCATGAGACATGCCCTGCAAAGTCCATCTCATGGCTAGGGCCACTCTCCTAACCTCTGTATATGCCTGACACCCAAAGTTTCCTTAGGAGGGGCTCTTCCTTAGAAAGAGAAATCATACTTGGAAAAGTAGAAGTTCCGCAGAAGAGAGGAAGACCCTCAACAAGACAGATTGACCCAGTGACTGCAGCACTGGGCCCCAGTCAGAGATGATGAGGAAAGGCACAGGATTCAGATCTGTTGTTCACAGAGACTCAAGACTATGGGATTTGTTAGCAAAACCAAAGTCCATTAGCCAGGAGCACCTGAGGGTGGGGCGCCTGCATTCTCTGAATCCCACACTGCTTAGATAGGGTGTGTCCCTGCATTAGCTAAAAGCTGGCCTGGATCTCAGCTGTCTCAGGGGGAAATACTTTGCTAGGAATGGCAGGTAGTTTTATTCAACACACTATATTAAGAGGGAAAGGTGACTCAGAGTAAACCTTGCAATACTTAAAAGTGTCCTTCCTATACACTAATACAAGGTCTGAAGGTAATCCGTTGGGGTACCCAAAAGGAAGTGGGTCCAGCTGCAGATTGATTGCCAGACAGAGAAGAACCTTAACTATAAACAGAGGATTCCACCTTGATAAGAAGGTCTCTTTCAGTTGCCCTTCTAGACTAAAAAACACATTTCTTCCTTTTCAGATTTTATTAGATGTTAGTTTCATGCTATTACATGGTACTTAAAAGGTGAGCTTTTTTTCCCCTAGTGCCTTTTTTCCCTGTCAAAATTGCCCTCCCCACCCCCTTCCCCATCTTTTTTCATTTGTGGGTTTCCTGATCTTTGGAATCAGGACAAGGATTCTGGCTAAATTCTAATCCATCAACTGCTCTGTGGGAGAAGGATGGTCCATCTCCTCCTGTGCGATTTACTGTCCGTGAAAACCGACTGGAGGGTCAGCTTTGGTTCCGTCCCGACTCCATGGTTTACAGTAATGAAAATGAGCCGTCTCAGAGGAGACTGACGCCTGTCAAATTCTAAAGCCTGGTAGGGAGTTCTCTGCAAAGGCGCTTGACTTTGTGGATTATAAGAAATCGTGGTTAGCACTGAGAAGAACAGGAATTCCGGAACGCTGAGCTGTGTTCATACAAAATCCATGTTGTTGTTGTTGTTGTTCACCTTCCTATAGCTGAGCCCCCAGCAGGGTTTCAGAGGCCATTAACCCCACAGGAAGAGACTGCCCTTCCTTCTGCGGAACAGCTAGTGTCCTTGAACTGTGTGCCTTCAAGATTGTAGCACAGCTTCTTGCCACTAGGCCACCAGAGCTCCCAATACAAAAATCCATACTTAGACCAAGAAACTGTTGTCTGAACAGGGAACATTACATGGTTTAAAAGCAGGAAAGGTATGTGTCAGGGTTCTGTCCTTTCTCCACACCTACTCAAAGATTTCATTTTACTTGGACCCACAGTTAGCAGCATGGTAGCAGCAATCAGGAAATCAAAAGACATGTTCCGTTGGGAAAAGCTGGTGTTAAGGACTTCTCCAAAATGCTAAAGAGCATCGTTATCAATATAAAGACTAAAATGCTCCTGAGTGCTCGCTTCGGCAGCACATATACTAAAATTGGAACGATACAGAGAAGATTAGCATGGCCCCTGCGCAAGGATGACACGCAAATTCGTGAAGCGTTCCATATTTTCGACCCTGAAATGAACCAGTCTGTAACGAAGGCTAACTCCTAACTCCTTTCACCTACAAATTTCATCTTTGGATACAAAGCTAAGTGGATAGTCCTTACCGAGGGACTGTTTCAAAAGAAGCAGGGAGAAGAAGAGAAAAAAAAAATAAATAAAATGCTCCTGAGCCAAGCTACAGTATTTTTCAGTTGCTTCCTATGCATCTGAATTTCAAACCATGAGTAAGATCGAAGAAGAATTGGTGCCTTTAAATTGTGGGGTTAAGGGGAGCTCTGGTGGCCTAGTGGCAAGAAGCTGCACTGCAATCCCAGAGGAACACGGTTCGAATCCACCAGACGCTCTGCCGGAGAAGGAGGCGCAATATCCTCCTGTACCAGTCAGATCTGATTTGACGGTACACGCACACAAAATTAAAAAAAAAAAAAATTGTGGGGTTAGTGAAAACTGTTGAATATACCCTGGACTGCAAAGAACAAAGAGATCTGCCTTGAAGGAGTGCAACCAGGATGCTCCTCAGAGTCAAAAGGTGGTGACATTTCATCTCTTATACTCTGGCCACGTTGTCAGGAGGGACCAGCCCTTAGAAGAAGCCATCATGCTGGGCAGGGTAGGATCAGAGAAGGAAAAGGCAGACCCTCAACAAGGTGGCTTGGCACAGTGACTGTGCCCACAGGGTGGAGCGTGGCAGAAACTAGGCTGATGGAGAAGGACAGGACAAGGTTCAGATTGTGGGGAGGTACTCTCTGGTCGTGCAGAGCGTAAGCAGTAGCACCACAGGTGGGACCTCTGGAGATTCAAATGCTCTATCTACTGTGAGGGGAAAGGAGTGCCGCCGCCACCCCCCCTCCCGAGCTATCTACAATCTGCAAAAACCCGCCAGAGGGTCAGCATTTAGTCTGAGTAGGAATGTTAAAGAAACTTGAAAAATAATTTGAAAGAGCAAAGATAAAACCCCCGAGTTTCTCAGGTAGCACCTGTCCTTGTCTATCTGAAATGCAGGGAGGTGGTGATACGTTCCTACCAATCACAGGCAGCCACACGGGTTCGGCATCTAGCTTGTCTCAAAAGGACGTACTCTGGGATCCATGAAGTAACAACGACTCCTCTGTATTTAGGTTTTTTAAGAACTTTAGTCTTTATAGTGTCTGAATAGAGAGAAACCTAGGCCAAACCTGGCTTTCCTCCAATATAATGGACCAAGGGGGAAAAATTAATAATCTAAAAAATTTCAGTATTAGGAATATACTAGTTAATTTATAAATTGGATTTATAATATTTCATCAAGGAGATGTTTGTACAAACACAAGATTTGTGTGTGTGTGTGTGTGTGTATATATATATATAGAGAGAGAGAGAGAAAGACCCTCGATGAGATTGATTTATTCATTTACTAGGGTAATGGGGTTAGGTGTGTCAGAGACAATAAGATTGGCTCAGGATAGAGCAGGGTTTAGAGCTATTGTATATGGGGTCGCTATGAGTCACAGGCAACACAATGGCATATATACATATACATATATGTGGGGGGGGGAGCGCCATGCGGTTCACATCCACCATGGAAGAAGGATGAACACTCTCTGTCCATGCAATTTACTGCCTCTGAAAACTCAAAGGCACACAGCAACTACAATAACAAAATATACACATATATTTCCAGAGTTGTTCAGGAATCCTGCAGGACATGCAGTGAGCTTGTGAGCTCAGGAATCCAAAAGCTGCAAATTCTTAACCAAGCTTCCCAAAGCTCTTACTCACTGCCCTCAAGTCAGATCTGACTGATAACTGACTCTCCCTTAAGTTTTTAGAGGCCTTAAATCGCATGGGAGGGTTCCCTGCCCAGAATGAGTCCCATGAAATCAGTGGCCAGAGCAAACCCCATGGTACCTGGCTACCATCCCTGCAGACTTTGATCAAAGGTTTTATAGAAGAGTCCTGATCAGAGGAGGGATATACAGAACCACATTTCAAGTTCTCATGATATCCAGAACCTTTAAGTCTGAATGACCCCAGACTTATTGCCCTGAGATGATATTTAAACCTTATGGCAGAATTGTCCCCAAAGTTGTCTTTAAACCAAACAGTAGCTCACTTAGCAGACAACATCTGCCTTGAGCACCGAGGCACTTCTTTTAAAGAACTATCTACTTGGAATAAAATTGGAAGCGTCAACTCAGAGGTTAACTAGAAAGGGGGTGGGGGGGGGAGGATGCAGGAAGCAGTGAGTTTAAGTTAATAAGGGGGGGGAAGGGGGTGTGAGTGGTTGCACAATTTAAAGAATGCATTCAGTTTTACTCAATTGTACAAGGACAAAAGTATTGAGTCACTGTAAGTTTTCAACAGTAACTAATTTTTTTTAATAAAAGGTAGTTCCCTTAGTCAAGTCCAGAGCCATTGAGTGAGGGGTTTGACCACAAGACAGACGTTCATCTTTGGGGGTTACTGAAGTTCGTAAGACATCATCCATATTGCTACAGGTTGTACCTATTTAATATCCTGAGAAGTGGCCTGACCTCCTTACAAAGAATGGTCATAAGTCCTTCTGATATTTGCCAATCAGATTAGGAGGAAAAGCTTTGTAATTACCTCAGCCTGGGTTTCTGGCATTATTAGTAAAGTCACCCATTTTTTTTTCCTTAAGTTGATTGGCCACTTTTGTGAATGCCTGTTCATTTGCTTGTCCATTTTATAACCTGACTTTCTTTTTCCGACTGGTTTTGTAAGAACTCTGTGTGTGTTGGGGAATTAGCCTGTTTAACTTTCATTGTGCCACTTAATTTCCATCAAGAGCGCTGGTGGAGTCATGCATTCCAGGTTGACTTGCTAACCAGAAGGTCAGCGTCTGAACCCACCTCCAGTAAAGGTTTATGGTGCTGACTCAAGAGTGGTGGGGTTTGGGAAGTTTTATTTCCATCTCTTTTCATCTCTGTCAAGTAGAAATTAGCATCAAGAACAGTTCTGTCTTGGGTTGATGGCAGACTGAAGAGGTTAAATATGTGATACTGGAAAGGAAAACCCCTTTTGTGTGTATGACTTTGTTGTTAGAACATGTCGTCCATCCAGCACATTCTATCCGCATGGAGAACTTTTGAGCTACTCAGATAGTAGTGAGCCTCACAGAGTCAAGGGACAGCAGGACTGAAGAGCAATTAGAATTTCTATCAGACTGTGTCACTTACCAGGGCTTGCTTGACCCAGCTCCGAACTGACAGAGATTTGCATATCTGATGGTGTGGCTCCGCCCATCTTGAGCAATTCTTGCCTTTGTCAGAAAAGCCCCAGGCTGTGAATCGCATGGGAGGAGATTGCCCACCTTTCCCCCTCAGAGAGCTGCTGGTGGATTTGAACCGCCTGCCCAGGAGACACGCTGCCTTTTGGGGTCATAGCGCGGCGCCCTCCGGACACTGCCGGAGCTGAGCTGCTCCTAATCCCGCATCGTTTTCTCTGCTCTGGTTTTGGAGTGAAGGGAGGCCAGGCAAAGGTTGGGTGGTGTGCTGAACTGGCCACTCCTTCTGATGAGGGGAGGAAGGGGCTCTCCATGTGGTGCTCTGTTTACTCCTTACGACATGACTTCTGCCGCCGCCAGGAGTTAAACTCGGACGTTATGTAGTTTATCCAAGTAAGTAGTGAATCTGGGTCAGTGTGAGGCTTTGATGGGACAAAACAACGAATTACCTCGAACTTTGAAATGAAAAACAGGAGTCCATTCTCATGTTTCTGTGGGTCAGGGCCGAGGTATCCCCTTCGTGGCCTGGCAGGGCTGGCACAGGGTGTATCACTGGGCTCTGGGTTCTCTTCCAGTCTCATCTGGATCGTTGGCAAGATTCCATTCCTTACAGCTTTACGACTGAGCTTCCCCTTTGCTTGTTGCCAGGAAAATCTGGGGCTTGTTCAGCTCTGAGTCCCTCCTGTCTGGCAGAAACAGGAGAGAATGTCCTTGACTTCCTGTCTCTAACCTTCCAGGTTTTTGTGCTTATTTTATATAGGCTGGAAGGAGGAGCGGCATCCACTTCTGAAATGGCTTGCCTCTGGAAACTCTATGTACGAACAGTGCTCAGGCTGTTCATTCATAGGGTCGCTATGAGTCATCTACGACTCGACGGCATTAAACAACAGCAACAACATTTTATATCGGGTCCACCCAGGGGATCTGCCTTTTGATTAACTCAGAGTGAACTGATGAATAAACGTAATTATAACTGCAAAGTCCCTCTTGCCACATCGTGTGACATAGAATGGGAGTGCTCTCCCATCATGCCGCGGGTTCTGCCCACACTCAGGAGAAAAGAGCTTGTCCCAGGCCCCATGTCTCTCAGGAGGGGACACTGGGTCCTTGGGCAGTTCTCATGAGCATCCTTTGTGCCAGATTCGGAGTCTGAGTTAATTTAAAAACAGTTGTCTAGAATGGATCACAGCATCCTATGACTTCTGAAAAGGCTTGATTTTGTGCTCTTTTCTTTAAAATCTCACAGTGCCTGGGAGCAGTGAGCCTTTCATGACGCAAGGACAGATGCCCAACAGCAGCGTGCAGGACATGTACAACCAGAGCCCTTCGGGGGCCGTGTCCAACCTGGGCATGGGCCAGCGGCAGCAGTTCCCCTATGCTGCCAGCTATGACCGGAGGTGAGTGGGGTCGGGTGGAGACTGTTCAGTGATGCTGGAACCCCAGGGCCGTGGAGCCTCAGGTGATAGATAATCTTTCCCTTTGACAAGCAAGTACTAGTAGTTGTTGTATACCATAGAGTGAGAACCAACCCATAACTAACCCTCCAGGAGGTTTTCAGATGCATAAAATCGCACAGGAGGAGATTGCCCACCCTTCTGCCACAGAGCACCTGGTGGATTTGAACTGCATGCCTTTGGGGTGGCAGCACAACTCCTTACCACTAGGCCACCAGAGATCCCAAAGCAAAAGTTTGATCAGTAATGGGACAGCAGCTGGGTGAGGCTGACCTGTGTGAGTGGAGTGTGGATGACAGATCTCCATCTGACATCTGTCCTCACCCACTGGGGTCACCTGGCCGGGTCCAGGGGTAGGTGTTCCAGTGAGAAGCCCCTCACCTGAGCCCCTGACTCTGCTGATTCCTACAAAATCCCTCCCTCTCCACCCTAAGGTCATGATGGTCATTACCTGCCTGGGTTGGGTTGGGTTTGGGGTTTTCTTACTGAAAGATTAGCAGGAGAACAGTGGAGAGAAAGGCTGCAGCTCACAGTGGGAAGAAACCCTTCCCAGGCCCAGCAGTGTGGTGCCCGAGCAGGCAGGAATGAAATGCTGAGATCTGGGAGGAGCCTTTAATGTGTTATTCATGGCTTTCAAAGGAGAAAGCAAAAACGGAGACATGCCACACTCTATGTGCAAGAGACTGGTATCACTTCTGGCTGCCTTCTCAGAAGGCCCCACTAGGTCCACAGGAAGGGTTTACTAGGGCAGGATTCCAGGGTGAACACAAAGAGAAACACGTTTGCAGGCAGTTTTCTCAATGAAGCGTCTTTCTAGCATTATCTGTGAGCCTCGTACGTGTGAATACATAGCCATGCATCACATAGTCAAGTGATGATACCTTCTAATAATGGCTTGGCGCCCCAGTGACTTAGTGTGTAAGGTATTGGACTGCGGACCTTTATGCTCCATTAGTTCGACTCTACCAGATGCTCCTTGAAACAAAGATAAGCAGTCTCCTCCTGCAAAGATTACAGCCTTGGAAACCCAGTGCTAGGTCACCAAAAAGTGGCACCAGCTCGACACCAGTGAGCCAGGTTTGGATAGTGACCGAGGTCCCTGGGAAGTGGTGCAAACTGTTAAAGTAAGGTTAGTGGGTGACTAACTAAAGGGAGCTCTGGTGGCCTAGTGGGAAGAAGCTGCACTGTGATCCCAGTGGCACACAGTTCTAACCCACTAGCAGCTCCATGGGAGAAAGATGGGCAGTTTCCTCTCCTCCTATTTATTGCCTCTGAAAACTCGCTGGAGGCTCAGCTGTAGGTGGTTTAAGTCCACTGGCGAGGCCTTTGGAAAAAAGACCCACACAGTTCTGTTCACGCACACACACACACACACACACACACACGTATACACATACATACATATACACACTCCTGTGTGTACACAGGCTCCTGTGGAATTGATTCAGCAGCAGTCATTTAATGTGATTTAAGACTTCATTCTTTTTCTTTCTCACCCTAGCCAACGCCATGAATATTTGTCCAAGTTTAACTGGTTAGCCGCTGTTCAGTCTTTAAAGCACTTAGATTTCTCTTTCTTTATTTCTTTCTCTTATGATGTTGTTGTTGTTGTTGTTGTTGTTGTTGTTGTTGTTATGTGCCGTCGAGTCGTTTGCAACTCATAGCGACCCTATGTACAACAACCCTAAACCCTGCTCTATCCTGTGCCAATCTCATTGCCTCTGACACACCCATCCCGATTACCCCAGTCACTGAATCAATCCACCTCATAGAGGGTCTTCCCCTCCTGCGCTGTCCCTCCACTCTACCCAGCATGAAATCCCTCTCCAAAGACCTGTCTCTCCTTACAACATGTCCAAAGTATTTCAGGCGAAGCCCCAGAATCCTTGCCTCCAAGGAGCAGCCTGGTTTAACCCTCTCTAGGATGAATCTATTTGTTTTCTTGGCAGTCCATGGTACATTCAATACTCTTCTCCAGCACCACAGCTCAAAGGCGTCAATTCTCCTTCTATCCTTCCTAGTCATTGTCCAACTCTCTGATGCATAACAAGTGATTGCAAAAACCCTGGCCTGTATCAGGCGCACCTTAGTCTCCAGAGAGACACCATTGCTCTTCAGCACTTTGGAGAGGTCCTTAACAGCAGACTTTCCCATCGCAATATGTTTTTTGATTTCCTGGCTACTGGTGCCAAGATTGTTGACCGTGGAGCCGAGCAAACTGAAGCTGTGAACAATCTCAATCTCTTCACCATCCATCCTGATGCTACTGATTGGTCCAGTGATGAGAATCTTTGTCTTCTGGACATTGAGCCTCAGTCCATATTGAAGGCTGCAGTCCTTGACCCTCTGCAGTAAGAGCATGAGGTCCTCCCTCAGCTTCAGCAAGCAGGGTTGTGTCATCTGCATAACGCAGATTGTTGATAGATCGTCCACCAATCCTAATGCCACGCTTCTCCTCATAGAGCCCAGCCTCTCGGATAATCTGCTCTGCATACAGAAATCTTTCTCTTATATTTGGTTTTATTTGAGCATATCCAGTAAAAACTGTTACTTGGTTTGATTATTTTCAGCTAGGAGAATAGCAGAATGGTACTGGGATATGCATTCTGAAAAGAACCCAGCCAAAAACACTGTTCTGTTTCCTCTGACCTGCTTCCTCAAACTTGATGTGACCTAGGTTAAAAAGTCATTTCTCACTGCCACATGATAAAGAGGGGTTTGCTTCATTAAGTTTTCTTTTTTTGAGAGGGTATTTCCTGCTATTAGCTAACTTTGGTTCATGTTAATTGTATTCCTCACCTGTTAAGTCTAAACACCTTTCCTAGATATCAGGGTCGTCAGCAGAACCTTTACCGCTGCTGTTTGTATGCTCTTAAAAACTCACTTTTTTCCTCCTTGGTCCTTGATTAGCTAAAAATATAGCCAGTCCAAATTCTAAAATAACTTATTTTTTCAGTTACACACCTGTGATCGTTCTAAACTTGTTCCTTTTAGTGGTATTTGTAATTTCTCAATGAAGTAGCAGTTAAAAAAGTAAAAGTGTCAGGGGAGCGCTTGTGGCCTAGTGGCAAGAAGCTGCACTGCAATCCCGAAGGCACCTGGTTCGAATCCACCAGATGCTCCACTGGAGAAGAAGGGGCAATCTCCTCCTGTGCCATTTACATCCGATTCAGTGGTACATGGCGGTTGATGGTGGTGTCATTGGCTCATGTTTGAAGACTTAATGGGACATATTTTGTGGCCTTTAAGGATTTTGCAATACTGAGGACTTCTGTCTATCCCACAGCTAGCTTATTCAGTTTGTTTTCTTTTCAAAGATTGTTGTTGTTGTTGTTGTTGTTGTTATGTGCCGTTGAGTCACCTGTAACTCACAGCGACCTTGTGTACAATAGCCCTAAACTCTGCTCTGTCCTGTGCCAATCTCACTGCTTCTGACACACCTACCCGCATTACCCCAGTCATTGAATCATTCCACCTCATAGAGTGTCTTCCCCTCCTGCACTGTCCCTCCAACCTCCCAAGCATGACTTCCCTCTCCAAGGACTGGTTCCTCCTTACAACATTTCCAAAGTATGTCAGACGAAGCTTCAGAATCTTTGCCTCCAAGGAGCAACCTGGTTTAACCCTCTCCAGCCTAAACCTGTTCGTTTTCTTAGCAGTCCATGGTATTCAATACTCTTCTCCAACACCACAGCTCAAAGACATCAATTCTCCTTCTATCCTCCCATGTCATTGTCCAGCTCTCTGATGCATAACAAGTGACTGCAAAAACCATGGCCTGTATCAGGTGCACCTTAGTCTCCAGAGTGACACCATTGCTCTTCAGTACTTTAGGGAGGTCCCTAACAGCAGACTTTCCCATCGCAACATGTCTTTTAATTTCCTGGCTGCTGGTGCCAAGAGTGTTGACTATGGATCCAAGCAAACTAAAGCTGTGTACAATCTCAAATCTCTTCACCATCCATCCTTATGGTGCCAGTTGCCCCTTTGGTGAGAATCTTTGTCTTCTTGATATTGAGCCTCAATATTTGCAAAGACAGCTTTTAAAATCTAACGCTGCATGTTCATAATGAGGATTTGAGGAGTAGGAACCCTTTCCATAACTGTATGTCCATGTTTAAGGAGCTTTTGTCACCCAGAGAGAAATAGATTCAGCATCTAACCAAATTGTTGGTGGTTCAAACCCACCAGCCACACTGAGGGGAAAAAAGATAAAGCCGTCTACTTCTGTAAGGATTATAGCGTTACTCTCTGGTGGCACACACTGTTACACACTTGACTACTAATTGAAAGGTTGGAAGTTCAAATCTACCAAGACAATGTAGAAGAAAGTTATGACGATTGATTTCACAAAATGTTCTGACCCCCTTGGGAACTCTGTGGGACATTTCTTCCCATGTACGGTCGTGTGAATCAGCTCCGTGGCAGTAGGATTACACCTGGGTTTTGATGCGGCTGTGTGTGGTCACAGAAGGTTGGAGAATGCTTCCTAGCACGAATTCTGGGGCCTGGCTGGGCTGGGGCCTCCCAGGCAGAGGATCTGACGAGTGTTAGCAGGTCACCTGCCTGCTCAACCGGTATTCCTCCGACTCCCATTAACCAGCAGCCCAGGGCCTGGCGGCGTGCCCACGGATGGGTGTTCCCATCGGCCCTGCTCTGGGTAAAGTGCTGGTGCTCGGAGCCCCGGTCAGAAAGCGTGTGTGGGAGGGCGGAAGGCCAGAATTGTGGGGTTTGGGGGGCCCAGAAATGGGCAGCGTGTTTGTCCACCGGCCTGAAGCACCTGGCCACTGAAGTGTTTGCTGAATGCCCCGTTCTAGGCATGAGCCGTACGGACAGCAGTACCCAGGCCAAGGCCCACCCTCAGGACAGCTTCCATATGGAGGCCACCAGCCTGGACTGTATCCCCAGCAACCGGTGAGTGGGCATCCGGGTGGGGGGACTCGTGATGGGCCACTTTCCTCCGGGAGGGAAAAATCCAAACTCATGTCACTTCTGGAGGTTTGGTGGAAGTGGAGGGAAAGCATGGGGCATGTGGGATCTGTTTTCAGTGCTAGAATATATTCCTAAGATATCCTTCCTAGTCGGCACATTAAAAATTGCCCTTGAGATGTGCTATCTATCTACAAACCAGTATAACAAACACCCTACCAGCGGCCTACTCAGTCCTTCCTCTCGAGAATGAGTGAGCGGGCTAAATCCACTTGACTGTGGTCTTTTGTATCGGTGTGTATTGAGGATCACACACAGACAAAACCACTAAAAACGTTCTATACTAATAGCTTAAGTTAATGGGAATATTAAAAATACAATATTAAGGGAGCTCTGGTGGCCTAGTGGCAAGAAGCTGCACTGCAGTCCCAGAGGCACGTAGTTTGAAGCCACCAGATGCTCTGCTGGAGAAGGAGGGATGATCTCTTCCTTTACCTGTCAGATATGATTTGACGGTGCACACACAAAAAAATAATAAAATGAGTTTTTTTTTTTAAAGTACAATATTAACCACAGTATATTTTGACCCTAAGTGTCACCAATGGTGACGTGTCTGGCCACTCACCAAAAGGTTCTAGCCCACCAGGAGACACTTCAGAAGCAAGATCAACTTACTCTTTTTTTTTTTTTTTAATGTAAACTTTTAATTCTATACTAGTTTACTTTGACTTATTCTTTTTTTTTATTGTGAGTTTACTGAAAGTTTACAGAAAAGTTGGATTTGCATTCAAAAGATGGACTTTTGATATATCTTGGAAACACTGCAGAGCCCAGTTCAACTCTGACACACACCGGGTCTCTGGGGTCAGACTGACTCTGGCAAATGGCTTGAGGTTTTGCTTGGTCTTGTTGGTTGTTTTGTTTTGTTTTGATTTGAGGTTTTTGTGTTGGGTTGTTTTGTTGTTTGTTTGGTTTGTTTTTTATTGACCAGGCCAAGTGCATGCTGGTCCCCAGGCAGACCTCACTGGCCAGTCAGCAGCCCCCTACCTGCCTCTTGTCCCCCCACAGATGAGAGAGTAAGGCCTGTGGCTTTCCAGACACAAGATTCTGTTCTTTCTTTTTTTTTTTAAAATTTTATTTCATTATTTTTTGTGTGTACCGTCAAATCAGATCTGACTGATACAGGAGGAGATTGTTCCTCCTTCTCCAGCAGAGCATCTGGTGGATTTGAACCGTGTACCTCTGAGATTGCAGTACAGCTTCTTGCCACTAGGCCACCAGAGCTTGCCGAGATTCTGTTCTTTCTAAACAACATTTTGGGGTCGCAGATGGGTTTGTTTTTGTTAACCTCAGAGCAGCTTTACACATTTATTCATTTTGCTGGAGTACATACATACTATTGATTACAGGTGATTTTTTAAAGCAGTAAAGTGACAGGATAGTAATGAAAACACCGCAGATCCCTCCACCTCCTGTCAGGAGTCCCCCAGCCCCAGTCCTGGTTCCATGCCAGTGCCCACAGGGACATCGTCGGGGTAATGCCACCACCAGTGGCAGGTATTTAGGGGAGAGAGCAAGCTAGAAATGGGGGTCAGGGATTCCCTAGAATGTTGGACGACAGGGAACACTAGTCCTCTCCAAGTGTCTCTGTCTATCTCATCCAGAAACCCACCAGATTCCCCACCTCATGTATAAGAGCTAGCCCCATCCTTGTAGTGATGCCACCCCCAGAGTTCTCCAGCCCAGCACCCCACCAGTTCCCAGGTTAGTGTTGTCCCAACACTGCATCCCTGGGCCTGGCCCCGGGGCAGGAGGCGCAGTCTGTTCACCGGAACCTGCTTCTGGCGTCCTTGGGGAGCTCAGTCCTGGGTACCCTCTCCCCAGCAGTGGCCCTTGGCGCCCGCCTCTGACGTCCTTGGGGCGCCCAGGCCCGGGTCCCCTCTCCCCAGCAGCTGCCCTTGGCACCGCGGTGCCGTGGAGTCCGCCTCTGACGTCCTTGGGGCGCCCAGGCTCGGGTCCCCTCTCCCCGGCAGGGGCCCTTGGACACGGTGCCGTGGAGTCCGCCTCTGACGTCCTTGCGGAGCTCAGGCCCAGGTCCCCTCTCCCCGGCAGCTGCCGTTGGCGCCGCGGTGTCGTGGAGCCCGCCTCTGACGTCCTTGGGGCGCCCAGACGCGGGTCCCCTCACTCCGGCAGTGGCCCTTGGCGCCGCGGTGCCGTGGGAAGGCCGCTGTGCAGCAGCCAGGCAGGGCGCCCCTGTGTCCCGCGCCTCACCGTGCCCCCCGTCTGTGTCCCCTGCAGAATTACAAGCGCCACATGGACGGCATGTACGGGCCTCCGGCCAAGCGGCACGAGGGCGACGTGTACAACCTGCAGTACGGCGGGCAGCAGCAGGAGCTGTACAACCAGTACGGCGGCTCGTACTCGGGGCCGGAGCGCCGGCCGCTGCAGGGCCAGTACCCGTACCCGTATGCGCGCGAGCGCGTGCAGGGCCCCGCGCAGATGCAGCCGCACGGGCTGCCGCCGCAGATGCTGGCCGGGGCCCTGCCGGCCGCCAGTGAGGGCCCGCAGCAGAACCTGTGGGCGGCCCGCAACGATATGCCTTACCCCTACCCGGGCCGCCAGGGCCCCGGCCCCGCGCAGGCGCCGCCCTACCCCGGCGTGCGCGCCGACGACATGCTGGTGCCCGAGCAGAGGATCAACCACGAGAGCCAGTGGCCTTCGCACGTCAGCCAACGTCAGCCTTACATGCCGCCCTCCGCCTCCATGCAGCCCATCACGCGCCCTCCCCAGCCCTCCTACCAGACGCCCCCGTCACTGCCAAACCACATCTCCAGGGCGCCCAGCCCCGCGTCCTTCCAGCGCTCCCTGGAGAACCGCATGTCACCCAGCAAGTCGCCCTTCCTGCCCTCCATGAAGATGCAGAAGGTGATGCCCGCGGTGCCCACGGCGCAGGTGGCGGGCCCCCAGCCGCAGCCGCCCCCGGTGCGCAGGGAGATCACCTTCCCGCCGGGCTCCGTGGAAGCCTCACAGCCCATCCTCAAACAAAGGCGGAAGATTACCTCAAAGGACATCGGTAAGGGACGCACCCCAACACCACCGGGCAGGGTCCCGGGGAGGGGAGATCAGGGCGTCTAGTGGTGGTGGGGAGACGGTTACAGAGGCCACATCCCCAGACGCCGGCCAGGTGGACCTGGACTGGAGTTGGGACAGTGGTTGGAAACGGCTGCTGGTGCAAGTAAAGGTCTGGGCTTTGGGTGGCCCCTTCCTGTACGGCAGTTATTACAGGTGTGAGGGGCACAGCTGCAGGCTGGGGCCGAGGAGTCAATCCTCAACGACTGTATGCTTGCTGAGGAGTCTTGGTGACACAGTGGTTAAGACCTTGACCAGAATGATGCCAGTTCAAATCCAACAGTGGCTCCATGGGAGTCTGCCTTGCAGCCTCTGTCCAATAGGGTTGCTAGGGGTTGGAGTAAACTGGGGTTTGGTTGTAGTGGGTTTTGATTTGGGGTGAGCTTTTTTTCCCTTTTCCTTTTTTAAAAATTATTCTTTTTAATGGAAGTTTACAGAGACTTAGTGTTTCCATTCATTCATTCATTGTTGCACTTTTCTCCCTGTACACCCCCTCCCCCCAAATTTGGTCTTCTCTTTGAAAAGTAAAAGACAAATTCTTCTATTTTTATATAATCCCTCACTGTAAGTCCACTCCACTGTGCAGCCTTCGTTCTGAACTCCTGTCATGACAATAATACCTAATCACATATCCCTTTTAAACAGTTTTCTCCCTCATCTGTTTCAATGCAGTATACATCGTCTATCCCCTCTTTCTCAGTCTTCCCTCACCTGGGGTGGGGTGGGGTGGGGTGGGGGGTTTTGTTTTTTGTTTGTTTTTGGATTTTTGTTTTTGTTTTGTTTTGTTTTTTACAATATGTTGTGTTTTGAGCTTAAAGGTGTGACCTTAACCAAACCCATTAATTTCTGCCATCACATTGAATCGAAAGCTATTGAACCTCAGAACTAAGAAGACCTGAGGGCAGGCTGCTCTGTGACTGGTGACAGCATACAGACCCTGAGCTTCCCTGAGAAGAAAGCAGGAGACTGAGTGTGACAGGGGGTTTGGTGTCACGCACAGAGCTGGCTCCCCGATTCCTGTGCAAGGACGGATTGCAGTTGAATTTTAATATCCCGCCTCCATTCTCCGTGGGATGTTCTGAGTGCACATTTGAGGCTTTGGATCCTCTAAGACTTTTGGAAGTACACACAGTTTTACTGCACTCTTTTTTAAGAATAATAGGACTCTGTTGTATGAGAAGAAATGTTTGGAACAAACCTTAAAATCATTTGATTTCAGGACTCTGCAGTGGTTCAACTAAAGATATAAAAGATCTCTTGACAGTGTTTAGGAAATTAAAGATGGCTCCAGTCCTCGGACAGAATTAAGACTCAAAGTTGCTGTTGTGTTGTTGTGTCATCAATTCAGAGCCTACCCTGAACTGACTGTCCAGTGGGTTTTCAGTAAATAGCATGAGAGGAGATTTCCGATCGTTCTCCTGAGGAGCAGCTGGTGGATTCGAACCGCCTACCTACAATGAGACTTAGGGTTGCTATGAGTTGGCGTCAACTCCACAGCACCAAGCACATATATGTGGATGTCTGTAGACATACATGGACACATAAAGAGAGGTGTCTGCATTGGCACATAGCTAAATATAGACATGGTCATAGAAAAATACACCACTTCTCCCTATTATATAATGTTGTTGTTATGTGCCGTCAAGTTGCCTGCAGCTCGTAGTGGCCCCCTGTACCGCAGCCCTAAACCCCACTCTATCAGTGTATCTGTGAGCTTGTTTATCTTAAAGTTAATTTCTTAGTATCCAATAGAACAATAACTTAGCATAAACACAAAGAAAAGTGTGTTCCTTGTTTTGAAAAGGAAGATGACTTTTGTATTATGAAAGTAATGATTCCTTTCTTAGAAAATTTGGAAAATATGTCCCGTTCTGGGCTGGCCCTCTGGTCCACCTGTGTGAAGTCCATTGGCTGTGGCTCTGCTGGCTGGGGTTGGCAGGCCCTGCTCTGCCCAGCTGATGTCTCCCTGGGCTTCTGCCAGCCTTCTGGTGCCACCAGCAGCTAAACACTCAGGTGATGAGACTCCCCTCCCAGCTCTGTCTTAGGAATACCTTAAAAACGTCTCATTTCCCACTTTATTTTCACCAGAACTGGGACTGTGCGGTCCGGGGAAAGCCCTTCCGTTTCCTAAGATCCTGAAAAGCCTGGTTTGCCAAGTTGCTGTCGTTCCTCCACATTATGTTCTGGGCAAGCGCAGGGAGGGGAGCCGCTCAGAGAGTCTAGAGCAGTCCTTGTGGGGACGTGCCTTTAGGGTGTTAAGCTTTGCTTTGGTTCTCCTTATTTACCAGCCCTCCGAGACAACCCTCAAGGTGTTTCTGAGTGGAGAAGGCAGCGAACATGATACCATTGTCTGATTTGACCCCATTATTAAAAATTTCCGTTGTTTTTAGGTGCCATTGAGTCGAGTCTGATTCATAATAACCTTATGAACAAGAGCTCAACCTCCAGTAGGTGCCAAATGTAAATAAACTGAGATGAGAAAGGACTGTCTGTGTCTAACTACTTCTAGCAGGGAGCTCTGGTGGCCTAGTGGTAAGGAGCTGTTGCTGCCAACCTGAAGGCACGCAGTTCGAATCCACCAGCTGCTCCGCGGGAGGAGGATCAACAGTCTCTTCCTGTGTGATTTACTGCTTCTGAAAACCTGCTGGAGGGTCAGATAGGGGTCAGTTCTGACTTGACAGACATTCGAGCAGCTCTTTGGGTTCATGTTTAACCAGGTAAGTCAAGATTCTGACCGCTGAAGCTTGTGGTACAGCTTCTGTTTCTGTTGCCACCATGGAAGAGTCTGAAAGGCTCCCACCGAAGCCACAGAACATGCTTAAAATCAGTATTTCACGCAGCTCGGCGCTCCAGGATTTTTGCGCTTTCCGTCATTTTCTGGTCTTTCACTCTTCGAGTCAGTATTAACCGTATCCTCACTTTGTTTGCCGTTTCCAGTAACTCCTGAGGCGTGGCGTGTGATGATGTCCCTTAAATCAGGTCTCTTGGCTGAAAGCACGTGGGCTCTGGACACCATTAACATCCTCCTGTACGATGACAGCACTGTTGCGACCTTCAATCTCTCCCAGGTGAGTGGACCCTCCTCCACCCAGGTCGGGACCAAAGAAGGACATTAGGGAAGAAGCTTGTGTGTGCCACGTGCACCCGTGCCCACCTCAGTCCTCACCGCTGTATTGAATAGTCGTCGTAAACCAGCAGCCGGCGGATACCTGGAAAAGTTAGTCTCAGATGGAATGAACTTCAGTCTTGAGCATAGATACATAGATGCTTCTATGTCTGGTCTGTTGTTTTCTCATAAAACAGTGACCCGGTGTATGTCCAGATGGCAAGTGGTGATAGTGGTACGATTAGATGTTTGTTCAGTCATGAAGATTGGCAGGCTGGCAAGAATTAATCCGAATGGTACGAAGCTGTGGCCATAAGCAGTGTTTCAAATGAAGTAGGTTACAGAGGGACATTAATCTGCTTTATAGGGTCATGAGATATCCTTATTCTAATGAAAAAGAAACTTAAAATATGGAAAGCCTGTTTCATGTTATGGAAAATGCTTAAAAGCAGAACAGTGCACCCCCTCATCTGGACTTATCATCCGGATAAAATAGTCCTCAGTGTCACCAGCCAGCTAAGGTAGTCACACCTGTGGGTCCAGACCCGCTCTGTCTACAGATGATTGAAAAGCCAAGTGCTTTTGAATACACTTAACCCACCTTTGTTCAGAACTGGGCTTAACCTAGCTTGGGAATAATCACTAGAGAAAAGAAAGTGAGATGGGGAAAAGCCCCAGTCAGCTGGGCTGCAGACTTCTAGGAGATGTTTAAAAACAGAATGAGAAAGGGCATGTCCCCCCTGTTTATGACTAACTCTTGGCCTTGGGGCGCGTGGGGCAGGAAAGCTAATTTCCCTGCTTTTGTGGAAATGAGCTCTGAATCTCCCGTTTATTTCCTGTTTCTTTTCTCATTTAAGTCCTCACCGTAGCCCTGAAAGGCAATTTTTCAGTTGCTAGGAAGTGTATTAATAAGGTCATAAACATTGCATGAAGCCTGTGTTAATGGAAAGTAAGGACTGGATAAATTTATTCTGCCTCCGCTGAAGTAATTAACTTCCTCCTCGAGCAGGAGAGTTCACATTGTCATAATCCCAACTGCGTTGCCAGCGTCTCCGTTTCCTGGGGAAAAGTAAACTTTTGGGACAGCTGAGGGGAAGACAATCAAATGCCCTTTTGAGAAATAACACCTTCAGTGTCCAAGTACTTCTTATAAGAGTTGATCCTTGGTAGTCCCTGGTGGCATAGTGTGTTAAGTGGTGTGCTGCTAACTGAAATGTCTACAGTTCGAGTCCCCTAGCTACTTAAAGGGAGAAAGATGGGGGATCACCTCCCTATAAAGATTTACAACCTCAGAAACCTGGTGTCACTATGATTCGGATTATCTCAACATCAGGATATCAAGAAAAGGAAAAAATCCTCACCTCTGGGCCAATAGGCAACAACATGATGGAGAAAAGATTGGAATTGTCAGCAGTTTCATCTTGATTGAATCCACAGTCAGCACCCATGCTACCTGCAGACGAGATTGGAAGCATACAGCCTTGCAGAAATCCATTGTCAAGTCCTAAAGAGAAAATATTTCGATGAGGCATTGTTTAAAAGCTAAGGGTTGCCTGATTCAAGCCTTTCCCTTCAGCCTGCTATGCATCTGAAAGCTGGACCGTGACTAAAGACGATAGGAGAAGAATTGGTACATTTGAGCTGTGGTGTTGGAAAAGAGGGCTAAATATCCCATGGACAGTCAAAAGAACAAAGAACAAACAGATATGTCATGGAGAAAGTACAGCTAGAATGTTTCTTAGAGGCAAAGATGTTAAAGCTTCATCTCACGTTTTTTGGATATGTTGTTAGGAGAGGATATTCCTTGGAAAGGTCAGAGAAGGAGGAGAAGACCCTCAACTAAGATAGTTAGATAGAAAGATAGAAAGATAGATAGATAGATAGATAGATAGATAGATAGATAGATAGATAGATAGATGGAAGACAGATACATGATGGAAGACAGACAGACAGATAGATAGATGATGGAAGACAGACAGATGATAGAAGACAGACATGATTAGGTGGATGGATGGATGGATGGATGGATGGATGATGGAAGACAGATAGATGATGGAAGACAGACAGACAGATGATTAGATAGATAAATAGATAGATGATGGAAGACAGACAGACAGATAGATGATGGAAGACAGACAGATGATTAGATAGATAGATGATGGAAGATAGATAGATAGATAAGTGATAGATGGAAGAGAGAGAGATACAGTGTCTTTGGCAATGGACTCGTGTTGAAGATGATAAGGATGGCACAAGATAAAGCATAATTCAAATCTGTTCATATAGTTGCTGTGAGTTATACTTGGCTCAACTGCACTTAACAACATGAGTCAAAGCAAGCTGATGTGAGTAGGTTACTGAAGGTGTTTCCTCTACTTCGTAAGGAGAATAGGCATACCTCAGAGATACTGTGGATTCAGTTCCCAACCACTTAATAAAATGAGAGTTACGCTAAAGCACATCATGCAATTTTTTTTTGGTTTCCCAATGACTGTGAAAGTTGTGTTTACATTATCCTGTCGTCTGCACAAGCATTTTGAAAGAGTTTGTACTGTTACTCACCAGAATGGAACACAGACACGAAGTGAGCACAGGTTCCCGATAAATGTGCTTGATGCAAGGTTGCCACGAGCCTTCAGTTTGTAAAAGCACAATAAAACAGAGAATGCCTGTATTTCAGCCCGCTTTGAAGACTGACAATGGGCTCTAAGTGCTTTGCTGATTTCTGTGCACCTTCCAGTAAACAGCCCCTTCATTCCTTGGTCTTCCTCCTCCCTCCACGTGGGGCGTTTGTCTTGGGGAAGGGCCTGGATAGTTGCTGATCATGAAGACGATTATCTTCATCTAGATACAGACCTTTCCTTCCCGAAATAAAACTGATTGTCAGAGGCAGTGGTTCTCTGTTCATGACTTTTGTGTCTCAACTGGAGCCGCACTTGAGGTGAAAAAGTGCCTCCTGTCAGACATTCAGGTTCATTTATTAGGGGCTAAATTGACTTATTTGTAGATTTTCTGTGTTTATGAGCTAATACATTGCCAAAATTATCTCCTCTAAAGTATATACAGAGAACATAAATTAGGTTAACCTCTGGCACCTGAGACAAGAACAACTGTCAAATAAATGCCAAGAATAATAACCATAAAAATCCTGGCAGCCAAGTGCCAGATAAATAAGAGACAGGAATCACTTTGAGTGGATGAGTCTGTAAGATCCTCACCCCCAGCTCTTCTAAGGAGCCTGCTGTGTCTGACTCAGAAAAGGCAGCTTCAAGACAGCCCACACGCCCTGATTCCTAACATCAGAAGTAAACGCAGCGCAGCCTGGGAGGGCTGGGACGCACAGGCCTTCCACCTCTGATGGACACACTCTTACGCTTTTCTGTCTCCCCTTGTAATTGAAAACATTTGCATTCCCTTTCCCTGACAGGTCCCAGTTTTTTAAAGTTGTGCTGGAAAATACGGGTTTGCATGTCGGTAACATCATTCATTCTTATTCCCATTGCCATCAGGTAGGGACCAGCTCATAGTTTACCCTCCAGCAGATCTTCTGAGGCTGTAAATCAGACAAAGGAGATTGCCTCTTTTTCTCCCAGGAAGCAGCCGGTGGATTTGAACAACCAGAAAGCACCACCTTTGGGTGCCTGATGAGCAGCTCACCAGAGCTCCCTGAGGGTAGTGTTAGGTGCCGTCGAGTCGGAACCAACTTGGAGCTCAGCCTCAAGTGGGCTTCCAGAAGCTGTCGAGTCCACAAGCAGAAAATGCCCATTTTTGCTCTCTTTCAGCAGCTAGTGAATATGAACCGCCTACCTTTGTGTTGGCAACCCTGCTCCCTGCCACCGAGTCAGTTGTGACTCTTCATGACCCCATAGGACACTGTAGAAGTGCCCCATCAGGCATGGCGGTCACGTTTATGCCAGCACAGTACCATGGCTTCCTGCCATGGGATGACTGGTGGGCTCACACCCCTGATTAGATGGCAGCCTAATCCTTAACCCACCGTGCCATCCAGCCAACAGGGAGAAAGTGGTGAGTGCTGGTCTAGGCAGGAATGTGACACACAGTGAGTCCCTTCTAATAACATGTCCCTTAGCTTGTGTGGCCGCGCCCTGCAGGACTGGAGCACAGGTGAAGGTAAGTGTTGGGCTGGCCGTCGGGACTCCCTCCGTGATCCCCTCGGGTGACACCTCTCTCCTCTTGTTCTCCCCTTCAGTTGTCTGGATTTCTCGAGCTCTTGGTAGAATATTTTAGAAAATGCCTCATCGACATCTTTGGGATCCTCATGGAGTACGAAGTGGGAGACCCCAGCCAGAAGGCACTCAATCAGAGGGCAGCGAGGAGAGAGGACGAGTCCGGCTCGGACGAGTCCGGCAGAGAGGAGGAAGAGGAGGAGGAGGAGGATGCAGACTGCGAGGACGAGGAGGATGAAGAGGAAGAGGAGGACGAGGAGGAGGACGGGGAGAAGACGGAGGCCGAGAGCAGCACACCTTCCACCCCTCCGGACGCCCCCGCCGTCCCCAAGGAGAAGCCCAAGCAGGCCAGCAAGTTTGACAAGCTGCCCATAAAGATCGTCAAGAAGAACAACCTGTTCGTGGTGGACCGCTCGGCCCGGCTCGGCCGCGTGCAGGAGTTCACCAGCGGCCTCCTGCACTGGCAGCTGGGCGGCGGCGACACCACCGAGCACATCCAGACGCACTTCGAGAGCAAGATGGAGATCCCGCCCCGCCGCCGGCCACCACCGCCCGGCCCGGCCGGGAGGAAGCGGGAGCCCAACGGCCGGGCCGACGAGGAGCCGCAGGACAAGGGCATCATCGCCACCATCGACGACGTGCTGTCGGCGCGGCCGGGCGCGCTGCCCGACGACGCACACCCGGGCGCCCCGGCGGACAGTGGCAAGTTCCCCTTCGGCATCCATCAGGCCAAGAGCCACCGGCACATCCGGCTCCTGGAAGACGAGCCGCGGAGCCGTGACGAGACGCCACTGTGCACCATCGCGCACTGGCAGGACTCGCTGGCCAAGCGCTGCATCTGCGTGTCCAACATCGTCCGGAGCTTGTCCTTCGTGCCTGGCAACGACGCCGAGATGTCCAAGCATCCGGGCTTGGTGCTGATCCTGGGCAAGCTGATTCTGCTCCACCACGAGCACCCCGAGCGGAAGCGGGCCCCGCAGACCTACGAGAAGGAGGAGGACGAGGACAAGGGGGGAGTGGCCTGCAGCAAGGACGAGTGGTGGTGGGACTGCCTCGAGGTGCTGAGGGACAACACGCTGGTCACGCTGGCCAACATCTCCGGGCAGCTAGACTTGTCGGCGTACACGGAAAGCATCTGCCTGCCCATCCTGGATGGCTTGCTGCACTGGATGGTGTGCCCGTCGGCGGAGGCCCAAGACCCCTTCCCCACCGTGGGGCCCAACTCGGTCCTGTCGCCTCAGAGACTTGTGCTGGAGACCCTCTGTAAGCTCAGCATCCAGGACAACAACGTGGACCTCATCCTGGCCACGCCGCCCTTCAGTCGCCAGGAGAAATTCTATGCTACGTTAGTTAGGTACGTTGGGGACCGCAAGAACCCGGTCTGTCGAGAAATGTCCATGGCGCTCTTATCGAACCTCGCCCAAGGGGATGCACTGGCCGCAAGGGCCATTGCTGTGCAGAAGGGCAGCATCGGAAACTTGATAAGCTTTCTGGAGGACGGGGTCACGATGGCCCAGTACCAGCAGAGCCAGCACAGCTTGATGCACATGCAGACACCCCCGCTGGAGCCACCCAGCGTGGACATGATGTGCAGGGCAGCCAAGGCCTTGCTGGCCATGGCCCGCGTGGACGAGAACCGCTCCGAGTTCCTCTTGCACGAGGGCCGGCTGCTGGACATCTCCATCTCCACGGTCCTGAACTCTCTGGTGGCGTCGGTCGTCTGTGATGTACTGTTTCAGATCGGGCAGTTATGACACCAGTGGGGAGGCAAGCATGTGTGTGTGAAGACTAGGGGGACACGTAGGCCTGGCTGTTTTCTGTTCTTGTCTATCCAGCGTAGGAAGAAGGAAACCTTTGCTCCTCTGCCCCATTCACTATTTACCAATTGGGAATTAAAGAAAGAATTCATTTGAACAGTTACAAAAATTCATATTTGCTGTCTGTGTGTATAAGTACATCCTATTAATTTTTTTTTTTTTTTTTACCAAAGTTGCCGTCTAGTGCATTCAAAGGTCATTTTTGTTTTTCATAGATGTTTTTGTTTGTTGTTTTGGGGTTGGTTTGATTTTTTTTTCCCCCCCCGAAAGCCTTTTTCCATGTCATGTTGCTTATTTTTTGGGGAAGCAAATTGACTCTAGAGGGGGAAAAAAAATAACAACACGTGCAAAGATGGAAACATGTTGCCACAAAGAGTTTAAAAAGGGTGGAAGATGATTGATTTCCTATGTGCTTTATTTTTCAGATCAGGAAAAACAAAAATAATAAACAACCACCTGTATCCCATCACCCAAAGTTCAGTGCAATAGAAACCTCTAGAGAGAGACTGAGGCTCCAAGAGGTGTGTCAGCCTAGGAATGAAATGATGCTGGTTTCTCCAGGAATATGGTGACAGTAGGGCTAGGAGCAAACATGGTGTTTCCTAGGTTAGAATTGCAAACACCCACTTAACAGCGATCAACACAAACTTCTTCCTCACCCCCGCAGTCGTGTCTGCGCCTGTCCGCTGCTGGCCTTCCTTCACACGACAGTTCTTCACGATTCCTTTCATTGTTTTTATTTTTTTTTTTTAAATTTTTACTGCCTGTGGGCTGTGATGTATATAGAAGTTGTACATTAAACATACCCTCATTTTTTTTCTTTTCTTTTTTTTTTTTAGTACAGAGTTTTTAGTTTCTTTTTCATGATGTGGTTACTCCAAAGTGATGGTAGATTTAAATAATTTTTTATTTTTATTTTATATATTTTTTCATTAAGGCCATATCTCAAAAAAAAAAGAGAGAGAGAGAGAAAGAAAAAAATTTAAAAAGAAAGAAAAGAAAACTAAAAAAAATAAACAAACCTGAAAACAGACAAAAAAAAAAGAGAGAGAGGGAGGGTAATGTACAAGTTTCCGTATGTATAAAGTCATGCTCCATGCTCCGTGCTGCCTGCAGACAGCAGCCCATCATCACTTCATGAAGGTGTGCACATTGTTGCCATGGATTGATTTAGGAAATGGTTATCAATACAGACAAAAAAAAGAGAGAGAGACAGAACAACTAAAAGGAAGAAACACAGCTTCAGAGATTTTTCAGTGATGAAAATCCACGTTTGTATTTCAAGATAATGTAGTTTAAAAAAAAGACAAAAACAAAAAAAAGACAAAAAACTTGATGTAAATTCCTCCTTTTCCTCTGGCTTAATGAATATCATTTATTCAGTATAAAATCTTTATATGTTCCACATGTTAAGAATAAATGTACATTAAATCTTGTTAAGCACTGTGATGGGTGTTCTTGAGTACTGTTGTAGATTCCTGGAGGTGGTTCCACAGGATCGGAGTTCTTGACGAGGACGAGGGGAGGCAGGCCAGTAATCGCTCATCATGAGACCCCAAAATTGAAGGGACCCACCCGTACAGGTTACCTACTTTCGTACATGGAGCAAAAGTTTGGTTTTTGGTTTTGGGTTGTTTTTTTGTTGTTGTTGTTGGGTTTTGTTTTCCAAATTATTTAGCTAATGAGTCTTCCTTTGAAGCAATGAACTCCAGCGACATTGAGAGGCAATTATTTCAGACTCTCCTGGAGGGGGGCCTTTGACCACCTGTCTCCACACAGCGTTAGGCTGTTTGGTCCTGCTTCTCCTTCACCCCATCGCTACTGAATCAAAGCTGCACTTAGACCATGCCCCTTTTTTGTACCAAGTTATTTCTTTGCAAGTTATTTTGCTCTTTGTTTGTTTCCTCCCCCTTGTATGGTATTTATTGTGCAATGTTCAAGAACAACAGAATGCTGTGTTTTACTGTATGTGATGTACAGAGTTCAAGGTCATTCTCTCTGAGGGCATATTCATATTCTCAGAGCCCTTCCCAGTTGGGGCACAGTCCCTGCCATTCACCTCGATTTTAAACTTTTTTTTCTTCCTGGGTCAGACTGTTAACCGTGGAACAATCATTTTTCTGTGAAACTGCTATATAATTCTGATCGTGGACACCCTTGTTGGGCTCTTCCTCACCACACACCCCAATCACAGGATACCCCAGAAACAGCCAGTCCTATCTGAACACCTGTCCTCCTGGCTAATGTTATACACGGCAGAGTTAGGAACACACAATTCTGATTTCTAATCAGACCCTGAGCTGTGACTCGTGTCATAAAAGGGTAAGTATTTTTCTGCAGGCAGCCTCATCCTCTGCTCCACATTACTTAACGCAGATAGGCGCCTTATGTAACAGGCAGCCAAATACATACCGAATTAGAAACCTGTTTAAAATTTGACTTTAAATACATCTACTTGCAAGGGACAGACTCCGGCTCACTGAACTTAAAGTATAGAGAAGTGTTAAATTCACTAGGACTCTAATCTTGCTTACAGAGAGTAAATAAAAGGTATGTACAGACCAAAAGGCTCGAATCCCCCATTTTCACTTTTTTTTAAGCAAAAATGTGAAGTTGTTACCAAGGCCGTCGTCATCGTGACCCTAGTATTCAGGAAGACCTTGGCACCCTTTCAGCCCCCCACCCAGGATCAAGACTTTCAGGAGCCCAGCCAGCCCAACATTTTAGCCGGCTTGAGATCAACATGTTGACAAACCAGGTTACTGCTGTGTCATAAAAACTAGTTGGTTTCGTTTGTTTTTCCAATGAGGCTTTTCAGAATTTTGCAGGATGCCCATACTCTAAATGTATACAAAGAAGTTAAAAACAAAGGTGCAAAGAAAGTTTAGTATTTTGGAATGGTGCTATGCAATTGAATCTGTTGATACTTGAGTACGTTTGTTGAATGTCTTAGAAAGATAATATTGGGTAATGTCTACCCAGAAATAGCTATTAAAAGTGTTTTGATTGAGGTGGAAAATGCTAGCAAATCCACATTTCACTAACGAATGTGGTCTGTCCAAAGATGAGTTGTTGCTTCTTGTTGTTTTCAGGTGTGGTAATAAAGGTTGATTTTTAAAGGGGGGTACGGGCCATCTTATGAAACCGTGTCAACTGTCCTACTGCCTGTCTTATGAAAAGAACAACAACACTCCGAAAGCCATTCATTTTAAAACAGTTGGAAAGCTGTCATTTTCAAATCACTGTCAGCCCCACCCACCAGTTCTTTTATGCCGTTTTCTGCTAAAAAGGGATGAAGCTGTTAGAAATGAAATAAAACGGGTCCAAGCACAGCCACGGTCATTGCCGAGTCTGGCTGCTTTTTTCACTCCTTTAAAACTTAACCTTGGAGTCAAGACAAGCTTTAAGAAATGTCAATAAATACTCGTGACAGCATGATCTGGAGTGCCCATCCTTCATTAACCAGCAGATGTCTGCACACACTAGGCGCCAGGCTCTAACTTGGGTTCAGGGGATCCAACAGCAAACCATCCAAGACTGTACCCGTTCATTACATTCTGGTCTTTATGTATTGAAAGCACTCACTTTTCAAATGAGAAGCAGGAACATCCCTAGCGATTGAAAGTCAGGAGCCTTGGATCTTAGCAGTAGACAGCTGAGCTGTGTGGTTCTTCACAAGGCCTTCAGGTCCCAGCCAGTTCTAGAAAGTTCTCCTTGAGCATCTTTTCTGCTCATGGTCCCATGAGGGTGCAGTGAGCTTTTAAGTGGAAGGAACACAGCACAGCCTGACTGGACTAGGGAGAAGCCCTCAGAAGTCAAGGGGAGAATGGGGGGCAGGATGGAAGACATAGTTGAAGGCCCCCAGGTGCTCCCTGCTCTTCCCCCTGGTGTCCAGTCCTGGTTCTCTTGAGGAGCCAGACGCTGCCATCTCTTCAAGGGACAATGTCCAATGACCCTGAGGTCCACTTGGTGTTTGAGGAGCCATTAAATGGTGTTGAGATCCATTAAATGGATCTCTTCCCAAGAAGACCCATAAAACTTGTTTATCTGTCGCTTGAATGTGATCTTAAGAGCATGACGCTTTAGTGCCCCTTTTTTTCCCTGAAGTATATCCAAGAAACAAGATTAAAATATTTGCTCTTTACATTTTCTCCCCTTGACGACTTCTAATCCAGTACCCCAATATTAAAGGACAGGAAAAATCCAGCAGAAAAGACACCGTTCTTTTCATTTCCTGACTTAACCTTGGAACTTAAAAAAAAAAATACTATAAACATGACACACAGCTTTGGTAAATACTTGCGTTAGCTAAGACCTCGCCTGGCTTTTCTCCTGAACTTTCATGTTCTTCCTTTATCCACAATGCATGGCTCTTTAAGATGAGATTGAGATGTCCTCAGAGAAGGGATATGTGGGATCTTCTAGTGTCCTCTCTGTCTTGAACAAGGCACTGACATTCCATAACCTCTGTTTCCTTCCCTGAAATGCAGAGGCAACATTTCATAGCCCTGGGGAAGGTTAATCCATCTATGAAGGGCCTGCCTGTTTTACAAAACAATCAGTATGTGTTAGTCCTAACCATACATTTTACATCACTACATCCAAAGAATGAGCGTTTATATATCATTTCAAGATAAATCCTAAGATTATCTTCCCATTTCCATAGCTAATACCAAAATTCTTGAAAGTTTCCTAGGAAAAGCCACCAAGATTTATTAGTCTGTTGATCTTCTGTGCCCAGTGTCCAGTGTGGTCAAGTGTATATTCTCTGTTGAATCTCGGTTATAGCTGTTGACTATCAAGAGGTAAGGGAAGCCCCTGGCTTTGACTGCACAGCCCTGGGGCATAATGGCTCAAGAGGGCATACAACCAGGTGCCTAGCCTTGCCCCGCCCTGCCCTTCTGGCAATGTCTGTGAGGGTCTTCAATGGAGGTGGCCAAGCGGGGTCTCATCTGGCATTCTTTTTCATCTGATGCTTAATATCTACACGGAACAGAGCGTGCCTTGAGGACCAGATCTGCTGTCTTGTACTTGGAGACAAACCATGTTTCTGTAAAGCATCTGGTCAATTGGTAGAGCTTGGGCTTTGATCTGCTGCCTACAGTTGACCTTTTGCTGACCCGTGCTTTGTGTACTCTTTAAGCTACAGATTTCCCCCAAAACTGAAGGACCCTAAATCTCTTTCTTTTTTTGTAAGTGCATAGAAGGGAGCTCTGGTGGCCTAGTGGCAAGAAGCTGCCCTGCAGCCCTGAAGGCACGCGATTTGAGGCCACCCTCGAGAGAAGGATGGGCAGCCTCCTCCCATGCGATCAACTGCCTCAGAAAACCCACCAGCCGGTCAGCTGTGGGTCAGTTCTGACTCTGTGATGCACAACAAGTGCATAAATATCTTCTCCACAATTTTGGTGTTTATTGGGAAAGTCAAAGGGCTGTAATTCAGGCTATAAAATGGGAGTCTAAACCTCTTGAAGACCTTGACCCAACCAAAAGCCACTCCTCCAGGCAATAACTGATGGCCAGGTGTAACGCTTGACCCTGGAATGGTGCCATCAAGTCAGTTCCAACTCCTAGCAAGCTGGCTGTGGACCGCAGAAGGGAACAGGACATGGCCCTGCATGTCCTCACAATCACTGACGTTGGAGCCAGTGGTCACATCCACTGTCCCAGCCCGTCTCATTGAGGCCCTCTGCGGTTTTGCTGACCCACTATCAAGCCTGATGTCCTTCTCCAGGGTCCCTCTGACAACAAGTACGTAAGATGAAGTCTCATCAACCTTGGGGCTCAAGAGCAGCCTGTCCTGCTTCCTTGGAAATGGTGGTGATGTCACATAACTGAGTCACTGGTCGCTGAGCATTGAGAGTGGAATAGTTCCTCACGCATCCTCTAAACCAAGCAACCAGAGTTTAGTCAAAATGGCCTGGAGAAGAGGCTGCGATGTCCCCTTCCCGAGGATGCACCTGAATGCCTAAGACATTGTCAACCTCACATGAGAAGACTGGGAAATTAAGCCCTGCCCCTCGGTCGTAGTGACCAGAAGGGGCCATTGCAGTCCCTGGTTGGAGAGACCCCACATACCAACTTGTCAGCCCTCCATGTGTAAGATGAACCCAGTGAAAGTGCGAGTTCCTGCCTCGAGGCGTCCCAGCCTGGACTCTGCAATGCGGGCAGCTCCTCCAAGGATCTTCTTGTTAGGAGCATCACCTGCAGGCTTTGTGTTGCTGTGCGAGGATTATCCTGGTGACACACTGGGAAAAGCTGAGAGGCTAGTGGCCCAAACTCTGCCTGAGGCCCGTCAGGACGGCCTGCCTCCGAGAGGCCATGGTGTTCCGGTGTGAGCCACTCCTGGCCGACCTGTGACTCATCCCTAGTGTCCCTACTGCCCAGTGCGTGAGGACTCCTTGTGCCCACAACATGAGCTGTTCCACCAAGGACAGAGATGCCCATGGTGCAGACAGAGTTTCACTCACCAGGATCTTATAGAGCAAGAAACTTTTCGTGGACTTTCAGCCTCCAAAGAGTGCTTTGGGGCCAGTGGCCTTTCATGGATGAGAGTTGGTGAGAACATAGAAGCCTGCCCTCAGAGTCAGTGCCTGAGTGCCAGCCAAACCCTGTCTTCCTTCCAAAAGTGGAACCCACAGGCACCAGGGGACGGCCTGCCAGGAGGAGCTGGGGGACACTTGACCCTGTGTGTACCTAGAGTTCCCTAGCAGCTTCACTGACTTGGAGTTAACAGTGTCCTGGTCCCTGAGTATTGCAGATATTTAAATGCTCAACTACTAGCCAAAAGGTTGTCTGTTCAAACTCACCCAGTGATGCCAGTAAAGACAGGACCTGGCAACTTGCTTCTAACAGGTCAGCCTGAAAGGCCTCCTGAACTGTTGTCCCTGTACACACGGGTCACCGTGAGACAGAAAGACCATAACAACAGCTAATGAGTGATCCAAGGCAGTGGGTTATGCTGCATCTGGTAAGCTGTTAACCAAAAGGTCAGCTGTGTGAATCCACCAGACACCGTGTGGGAAGATGGACAGTCTCCTGCTGTCAAGATGGACGGCCTCAGAGGCCAGTGGAGGGTCGCTCTGAGAACTGAGCCAAAGTGAGTGTTGGGTTGGGTTGGGTTCTGCCTTATCCACACCTGACCAAGCATACCCTTGAACAGAACCAAGTGGCAAAGGCTGAGCTGCACCCGTGTCAGCCACATCATGTCATCAGCCCCTCTGTAAAACAAGAATGGAAATGCTACTCCGGCAACATCACAGGGCAATGAGGCCGGAAAGGACATTCAAACCTTACTGTCCAGCTCACTCCAGGCACTGGGAAACCAGAACCAATCTCGTTCAGAGAGCAGACTGGGTGTCTGCTGGGAGTGCCTGGCTGGTGCACAGGTGAGCACACTCTGCTGCTACCTCAAGGTTGGAGGTTCAAATCCACCCAGCAAGGCTTGGAAGAAAGTCCTGGAGAGTGACTTCTGAAACAGCGTCTGTTGCAAGCCCACAAGAGCACGTTTCTCCTCTGATGCAGACATGCCCAATATAAGTAACGCAGCTGGTTACGTTAGTAAGAAGGTCTGAGTTGTTGCTAGTTGCCAGAGAGTTGGGTACACTCATGTTGTTGTGGTTGTTATGTGCCATGGAGTTGCTTGCTACTCATAACGACCCTATGTACAAGAGCCCTAAACGTCATTCTATCCTGTGCCAACCTCACCATCTCAACCACTCATTCCCACCAATCCACTCACAGAATCGATCCATCTCATCGAGGGTCTTCCTCTCCTGTGCTGTTCCTCCACTCTGCGAAACATGATGTCCCTCTCCAAAGACCAGTCTCTCCTTGCAACATGCCTAAAGTATGTCAGACGAAGCTTCAGGATCCTTGACTCCAGGGAACATTCTGGCTTCACCCCCTCCAAGACAAACCTGTTTGTTCTCCTAGCAGTCAATGGTATATTCAACACTCTTCTCCAGCACCACAGCTCAAAGGCATCAATTCTCTTTCTATCAACCCTATTCACTGTCCAACTTTCTGATGCATAGCATGTAATTGTGAAGACTATAGCCTGGATCAGGTGCACCTTAGTCTCCAGTCTGATGTTGTTGCTCTTCAGTATTCTTGAGAGGTCCCTCACAGATGACTTTCCCAATGCAAATCACACACTCATAGTGACCCTATAACGGAGCTGAGCCCTGTACTGTCCAGCTCCATGTTCATCATCTCTGACACACTTGAACCCATTGCTGTAGTCACTGTGTGAACCCATCTACTTCTCTTTCACTCACCCTCCCCCTTCCAAGCATGATGTCCTTCTCCAAGGAACAGCCTCTCCTAGCAACATACCCAAAGCACGTGAGACGAAGCTTTGTCATCTTTGTCACCAAAGAGCACTCCGGCTGCGTTTTCTCCAAGACGTATCTGTTCTTTTGACAGTCCATGGAATATTCAGTGGACACCACAACCCAAAAGCATTCTTCTGAGAGTCCAGAAAAAAAACTCAAAACATTAAAGGGAGGGCTGTGGGGGGAGAGGAGGAGGTTGGGATTGTGGGAGAAGCAGAATCCAGAAAGGCTGAAGGAAAACCAGGGGCTCCTGGCAGACAGTGAAGGGAGGCCTGGGAGGTGGTAGGGTGCAGGGTTTGTGGGCCATCGCCAGAACACTGCCCGGTGTTCCATCAGCTCTGTGCCGGGGAGGCCAGGCTCTGAGGAGAGGGTGCTTCTGGTGGGATTGCACAACTATCTGTCTCCTTCATGACCTGGAGCAAAACAGTGGAGGGAACAAATTTCTGGCTTGACAATGCACAATTCACATGGTTTAGTAATCCTGTGTAGCCAGCAAGCTATTAAAAAATGGGTCAAGATCTGGCTGCTTTCTCATATGTTAAAAAGCAAGTTCTGCTTTGCTGTGTAAAAATCACTGAATCAGGAAATTAACATTCATTCTGTTTTCTTTAACTTTGTAAACAGAATGAACTGATTAAAAAATCCAAATCTTGAGTTGCAAGACTGAAAGATTCTATGGGCAAAACTTTGAGTGATGCAGAAAGTCTCCAAAGATGGAAGGAACACACAGAATCACTGTTCCAACAGGAATTAGTGAATGCTGATTGTGATCAAGAACCATGGGACTGAAGGAAGAAGTCCAAGCCGCACTGAAAACATTGCAAGACCAAGGCTCCAGGAACTGATAGAGCACCTCCTGAGATGTCCAGCAAACAAAAGATGAGCCGCTTTCAACCTACTCGCTCATCTATGCCAAGAAATGTGAAAGAGCTACCGGGTCAACTCACTGAAAAGAACCATGATTATGCCCATTCCGGGGAAAGGTGGTTTAACAGAATGTGGAAATCATAGAACAGTAATTCCAAAACTGTTTGCAGTCATTCATGGACAGGAAACTTCCAGAAAGTTAAGCCAGATTCAGAAGATTCCATGGAATGAGGAATACCAATGAGTCTTGGCTGGAAATGAAGAATATCCAAAGCTACTTACCTGCGTTTTCCTGAGTAGGCAAAGATGTGTGATTGTCCGGATCATAATAAATCCTTACTAATATTGAGAAGAAGAATTCCAGCACACTTAACTGTGCGTATGTGGGACCTGTAATGGACCAAGAAGCTGTCAGATGAACAAAACAAGGGGATGTTTGTAATTTAAATTTAGGACAGGCGAGCACCAGCGTTGCATCACTTCACCATATTTATTCAAACTGTATGTAAAGCAAATAGTCTGTGAATTGGACTGTATGATAAATGCAGCCCAAGTGCAACAATGAATGAATGGAAATCTAGTCTCTGTAAATCTTCATTAAAATTAATAATAAAAATAAATGAAAAAATTAAAAAAAATTTTTAACAAAAAGAAGAAAAATGCAGCCCAAGAGTTGGAGGAAGACTCATTCGTAACCTGCCATCTGCAGATGACACGTTCTTGCTTGTTGGGAGTCCAGAGGACTGAAGCACTTACTGTTGAAGAGCACAGAGCACATACAGTATGGTAGCACGTCAACACGAAGAAAACAAATGCTCACCACTGGACCAACAGGCCACACTGTGAGAACGACAGGAACAGTGACCTTGTCAAGGACTTCATTCTGCTTGGATCCACACAACGTTCATAGACTGTAGTCAAAACAAACAAACAACATACAGCATTGGGCCAATCCGCAGCAAAGCAATTTTTTAAAGTGTTCAAAAGCCAAGACATCACTTTGAGGACTAAGGTACTCCTGCCCCACGCCACAGTCCTGCCACCTGCCCCACACCATGGTTCCGCCACCTGCCCCATGCCATGGTACTTCCAGCTGCTTCACAGACGTGCAAAAGCTTGAATAAGACAATGAATAAAAAAAACCTCCATAAGAATGCTTGTGAAGAGTGTTTACTGCACCACGGAGGACCGAGAGGAGCAGGGCTTGCGTGGAACAGTCCATTTACCACTTATTAGTGGCTGCTCGTGGCTGTTTCTCCTCACTAGCAGTTGGGCCACATTAGCAGATGAAGGTCCTTCATGAGTTTCAACTTTACTCTGTCCGTGTCCTTCCTTTAAAAGTCTCCTTAGACTCTACTTTAAAGAGGCAGCTTTCCTCAAGACTTTTTTGTGTGCCTTCAGGGACAGTCCTCTTCTGCTAGCCGTGGCTTCTCCAGGGGCAAGATTTCAGAAGGCAATGGCCTGGTCCATCCCGCTAGTCTAGAAGCACCACTGGCATCTGGCCATTGGGGGTGACCCTGCCCACTGGGGGTGACCCTGCCACCAGGGGTGACCTTCCTGGTACTCTGAATAGAAAGGACATGGCTTTTGCATGACAGCAAAACACAAGCTACCACAGTGTGACAGACTGACAGAGGAAAAAGCCAAATACGAAAGAACTGAAGAATTCTACCACCTTTTGTAGTAGCTAAAAGTAACAGAGTATACAATCAACAAGCATTAATAATAACTGATTGTGGTGGTGGTTGGATGCCGTCGATTCACAACCAACTCAGAGCTGATCCTCAAGCGGGTTTTCTGAGGCAGTAAACCACTTGGGAGGAGACTGTCCTCCTGGTAGATTCAGACCACATGCCCTTAGACCTGCAGCTCAGCTTCTTACCAGTCATGGCATCTGAATGGACTCCGTGGCCGGGGGTCACGTGGCACTGTTAGAATTCTGAAGCTCAGGGATGTGGATGCTGCTTGAGGGGACTGTGAGGACCTGCATGGGGGTCCCCCAGGCTGCATGATGAGAAAAGATGGGGCACATGAGCCCCCATGCTCCCTGCCAGCACCATCTGTGATCACGGAAAGAAGGCCTGCGATCCAGAGCGCTCCTAGTCGGAACCTCTGGAAATGGGATGCCTCTGTTTCTTTTCCTGGTTTTCGAGGTACAGGTTTGGCCTCCAATGTGGGGGCTGGATTCCTGGGTGAGCAAACAGTCACCAGGTGTGCACACTTCTCTCGATGGTTGATCTCTGCCTCTCTGCCTCCTTCCTTCTCCCACCCACCACATTCACCAGCAGCTTTTCCAAGCTTCTGGAACATTCCAAGGTAAGCTTATAGTGCCCCTCACTGTCCGCCCACACAGCCCCGTCACACTGTGACTGGGGGTCGAGTGGGAAGGGCTTCCATGGTTGGCATGCAGGCAGCTCCCCAGGGGACCTCACCCTGGTGTCCCTCAACACCTGCTCGAGGCCAGAAGGCACTCCATGGCTGTCACCACCTCTATCCTTCACCGATCTATCACTCGGCCATATGGGGTTGGTGTCATGGAGAGTTCATGTGAAGTGGACATCACTCTTCCTTCTCTTATGTTACGCTTCAGTCCCAAAGGTGGATGAGACACGCGTTCCCAATAAACAGAGCCTGCCTTACCCTTCAGCGACAGCACTGTATTGTGTCCCCCAAACCTTCTTCCAGGAGGCAGAGGGAAGGACCAGTGGTGAAGTTCTACACGACTAACCAAAAGGTGAGGAGTTCAAACTCACTCAAAGGCACATCAGAGGACAGGTCTATAAATCTGGCTCCAGAAGGTCCCAGCCTAGAGAACCTTCTGGAACACAGTTGTGCTCTGACAGGGGCATGCACCATGGGGGAGATCCACCTGCAGCCCCAGCAGCCACACGTTCTTCCCCACAGAGTCTCATCCTGACCCTCAACCGCAGCCACCAGCTAGCCTCTCATCATAGTTCTCCCTTGTCCTGTTGTGATGTGCTCTTACCAGAGGAAAGGGTACACAGAGGCCCTCAGAGAACCAGCATGCAGGGAAATGTCTAATTCTACCAGCTGCTGAACCATGAATTCACAGTCTCTGGTGTGGGGGTGGAATGGGAGGTTTAAGGTATGTATATAAGGGTCTCAGTATATTCCTTCCA
>NW_006399774.1:10689113-10706525 GCF_000299155.1 Elephantulus edwardii
GCAGGATAGAGCAGGGTTTAGGGCTGTTGTGCATAGGGTCGCTATGAGTCGGAAACGACTCGACGGCACATAACAACAACAACAACAACATATAAGGGTCTACGGCAGTGTGTGTGTGATAGTTAAAATTGGTGGCAAAGTGCATGCTCCCCTCCCTGATATCATGCACCTGATCCTAGCCATGGTGTCTTTGGTTGACCAATGAATGAAGACGGTAGAAGAAGAAATGCCTTTGAACTGTGGTGATGAGGAAAGGAACGAGTATCCAGTGGATTTCCAAAAACACAAGTCTATCTTGAAACAAGTGCAACCAGGGACTGCTTAGCAGCAAGGGTGGTGAAACTCCACCCCACTTAATTTGAGCATTTTGTCAGGAGGGCCCAGTTCTTGGAAGAGGACGTCATGATGGAAAAGGTGGGGCTGTAGCTCAGGCCTGGCCCTGGGGGCATGACTGTTCTGTTCCTGGATGGTCAGTACGTGTGCCTGAAACTCTGGGTCCACGTCCCTACAGGTCTGTGCCTATGTCCCCACGCATCACACACACACTGCACACAAGCCAAACCCATGCATGCCACACACACAAACCATGCACCATGCACATTACACACCCCTCGACGCACATGCACACATCACATATATATATATAGACACACACACACAGGTCCCAGGTGGCTGGCCCCTCATGAGATGAAAGCCAGGAGCCAGCTCTCCTCTGCATACTCAGAGGAACCTCTGCCCTCTCCATGGCACCCACACTGGGACCCACTTCTGCACAATAGGTGGGGGCCACCCTGAAGGTCCCCTGGACAGAGGCCTCCACTCCAGGGGAAGTAGAATCTCTCCTAGAAAAAAAGAAACATCTGGCAACTTTGAAGGACAGCCCTTGGCTACAGACATTAACACCTTCCAGCCTGCAGCCTGCGGCTCTGGCCTGGGGCCCAGGTTCTCTGAAAGTGGAGGATGATCACATCAGATCACAAAATCAAAGATGGCCGCATGATCATGGAAGGAGCTCTGGTGACACTGTCCATAGAGCGCTGCTTACCCAGAAGTGCTTGTCTGGTGATTCAGTTCTAGCAGGTGTTTCATGGGAGAAAGATGGGCAATCCCCTTCTGTGGAATTCACAGCCTCAGAAACCAACAGAGAAGCTGTGCTGCAATTCCAAAGGTAAGCAGTTCAAATCTACCAGGTACTCTGCTGGAGAAGGAGGGACAATCTCCTCCTGTGCCAGTTAGGTCTGATTCGACAGCACACAACAAGAAAGAAAAGAAACCAACAGAAGCTCAACTTTGAGTTGATTCCAGTTAGAAGGCAATGAATTTTTCAGCTGATACATCATTACATAAGAGCCTGATTACACTGTTACATCACTGTCAAATTCTATTATTTATTACACTGTGCTGTTGCCAGCAACATAAACCAACCTGGGTTAATCCACCCAGCAGGGAGTCTATAGAAGCACCTCAAGACTCTCACAGAACTCACAGGAAGATTGAAAACCAAGCTTAGGAAATACGCAGTGGTCAGGGAGGTGGCCGCTGACAACACAGTGGCCAGACTGCATGACTTTCCCCACCAGCCCGTCCTCAGCCATCTACACACACTGATGGCCCCCTCTCCACAGAGCTCTCCCTGTGGGCTTGGCCTCCTGGGGCCCTGTCCTCTGAAATGATGAGATACTTGCTGACCACAAGGCCTCAGTAGGTCAACAGGTGGTGAGAGCACACGTTTGACTAAAATATATTGAAGTCAGCAATCATTCTTTCTCAGCACTGTGGACAGCTCCTCATTTCAAAAGGGCTCCGCAAATGCCTCCCTTGGGGTGAGGGCAGGAACAGGGAGTGTGGCCACGTGGCAGGCATGGCAGCCCAGGCCCAAGCGTGCTGCCAGCAGGGCCCAGACCTCTAGGCAGGAAAGGAAGTGCATGTGTGACATAAACAATGTAGCTTTCTTAACATTTTTAACAATGTGATTTTTCTTAACATTTGTTTTTGGATGCATTGTTGTTATGTGCACTCGAGTCGCCCGCTACTCATAGCGACCTTATGTACAACAGCCCTAAACTCTGCTCTGTCCTGTGCCAATCGCACTGTCTCTGACACACCCATCCCGATTATCCCAGTCACTGAATCAATCCCCCTCATAGAGGGCCTTCCCCTCCTGCGCTGTCCCTCCACCCTCCCAAGCATGATGTCCTTCTCCAAGGACCGGTCTCTCCTCACAACATGTCCAAAGTATGTTAGACGGAGCCTCAGAATTCTTGCCTCCAAGGAGCCACCCGGTTTAACCCTTTCCAGGACAAATCTGTTTGTTTTCCTAGCAGTCCATGGTATTCTCAATACTCTTCTCCAGCACCACAGCTCAAAGGCATCAATTCTCCTTCTATCCTCCTTGATCATTGTCCAACTCTCTGATGCATAACAGGTGATTGTGAAGACCAGGCCTAGACCAGGCCTGTATCAAACGCTCCTTAGTCTCCAAAGAGACACCATTGCTCTTCAGCACTTTGGAGAGGTCCCTAACAGCAGACTTTCCCCATGGCAATGTGCCTTTTAATTTCCTGGCTACTGGTGCCAAGAGTGTTGACTGTGGAGCCAAGCAAACTAAAGCTGTGAACAATCTCAATCTCTTCACCATCCATCCTGATGCTGCCAATTGGTCCAGTGGTGAGAATCTTTGTCTTCTTGACATTGAGCCTCAATCCATACTGGAGGCTGCAGTCCTTGACCCTCTGCAGCAGGTGCTTCAGGTCCTCCTCAGTTTCAGCAAGCAGGGTAGTGTCATCTGCATAATGCAGATTGTGTTCCCCAAAAAGATGTGCTCCGACCTTGGTCCCTGGTACCCATAAAGGTGAAACAATCGAGTAATGGGATCTGTGAAGATGAGGGAGCAGGAGGTCACACCAGGTGAGGGCTGGTTATCATCTGCGTGGTGTTTTCACAATCGAGGGGAAGAGACAGAGAGGGGCAGCATGATGGCCCGTTGAAGATGCACCTAAGAGCCGGGGAGCTGGGAGTGGGAAGAGGTGACTGATGTCCAGGCCACTCTTTGAGGGAGTCCAGCAGAACAGGCTGGCGAGCATGCCTGTGGCTTCCAGAGCTGGGGGGCTATTAGCAGGGCTTGGGCTGTGGCCATCAGAGCACACACTGTGAACTTGGACATGGCTGTGACCATCAGAGTTGGAGGCAGGGACTCGACTGTGGCTGTGGTCATCAGATCTGGGTGGAGACTTGCCTGTGGCTGTGACCAGTGAAGCTGGGTGGAGAGACTGTGGCCACTGGAGCTGAGTGAGGTATCCAACATGGCTGTGGTCATCAGCTGGGCACTGAGGACACAGCTGTAGCCACCAGAGCTGGGGGAAGGGACACAGGTTTGAAGCCTCACACTTCCTCCCCGTGATATGATACGACTTGAGGTCCGAGTCAAGAGACCTGGTGGTTCCAGGGGGGACTCAGAAGAGAGCTGAAGCCCTGAACATGGGGACAAATGGTGTTTGACAGACAGACACAGCAGAGATTTCTCAGAGCGATTGGTGGAGCCTCTTGCAAGCCTGCTGTCTGTGCCTCTGCATCCCCTGTACTCTGTCTCACTTTGGGCATATCTCCCTCCAGTGACATCATGTTGGAAAAGGTAAAGCAGAAACAGAAAAGAGGAAGCCCCCCAGTGAGACGGGTTGACACAGTACCACACTTAGAGAGCGACCCAGCTCTGGCTGCCACAGGCATGCCCTCCAGCCTGCACTGCTCAGAACAGCCCACTGGTCTCCCGCAGAGAGCGGGCCTGACACCGCTCACCTCTCCCACTGCCAGCTCCCTGGCCCGCAGGCAGCGTGAGCAGGACGGAGATCCTGAGAGTGGAATAGGATAGGGCAAGGGTCAGATAATGGGGTTCTATGAGTCAGAGTCGACTTGAAAGCACCCAACAAAAACCACCACCTAGTTTTCTGTGATGATGCCGTCACAGAATTTAGGGTGTCTGGTTATTTTGTTATAATGAAATCTGAGGTGTTCTTCTGTGATGTTATGATGGAATCTGTGGGGTTTTAAATGATATTTAATCAGAGTCTGTGGTGGTTCTATTCTGATGGTTAATAAAATCCTTGGTGTTCTGTTATGACCTAATGATGCATATTGTGATTTCATTTTTTATGTTCTGCTATGACATTATTATAAATATTATGGCAAAATCTCTGATGCTTTATTATGCTATTATGATGGAATCTGCCAGGTTCTATCATGTTGTAATGCAATCTGTGATGGTCTGTTAGGATATTATCTTGGAATCTATAGTGTTTTGTTCTGTTCACATAATAGCCTCCTAGATCTAGGCTTCACATGAGCACAGTTAAGAGCTCTGGGATTCCTATGCTTCTCAATATTAGCCATAATTTGTTATGATCCACACAGTTAAGTGCCTTTGCACAGTCAATAAAACATTAATAGACATTTTTCTGGTATTCTTTACTTTCAGCCATGATCCATCTGACATTGGCAATGATATCCATAATGCTATGGCCTCTTCTAAATCCTGCCTGGACTTCTGACAGTTCCCTGTTTATGCACTGTTCTAGCTGGTTTTGAATGATCTTCAGCAGTCTTTAGTTTGCATGAGATATCAATGATATTGTTCAATAGTTTCCGCATTCTGCTGGATCACCTTTCTTGGGGATGTCTGTTGGCCAGACATTTGTCCTCCAAACTTCCTGGCATAGACTGGTGAGCACATCCAGGGCTTCATCTGTTAATTGAAACAAGCCAATTGGTATCCCATTAATACCTGGGGCCTTATTTTTTTTTTTTTTTGCCGATGCCTTCAGGGTACCTTCCACTTCCTCCTTCATTATCATTGCCTCCTTCTCGCATACAGAACAAGGGAACACTGCATGGTTTAACATTAAGAAGGGAGTGTGTCAGGGTTGTATTCTTTCTCCATATTTATTCAATCTGTGTGCTGAGCAAATTATTCGAGAAGGAGAGGAATACAGCATCAGGATTGGAGGGAGACTCATTAATAACTTACATTACACAGATAACATAACCTTGCTTGCTTAAAGTGAGGAGGACTTGAAGCACTTATTGCAGAAGATCAAATAAGACAGCCTTCAATATGGATTGTTTCTCAATGTCAAGAGAACAAAGATTCCTTCCACTAGAACAATACGCAACATCAAGATAGACAAAAAGAAAAGATTGATAATGTCAACAACTTCATCTTATTTGGACACACAATTAACAACCTTGGTGCAAGCAATCAAAAAAAATCAGGAGACATATTGCTCTGGGAAGTCTTCAATTAGAGACCCTTCCAAATTATTGAAGGTAATGATAACAGTTTGCGGGCTAAGGTACTTCTGATTCAGACCTTTGTATCTGAAAGCTGGACAATGAACAAGGATGGCAGAAGAATTATTGATGCTTTTGAGCTGCGGTGTTGAAGAAGAACACTGAACATCCCATGGACTGTCAGGAGAGCAAACAGATATGTCTTGGAGAAGGTGCAGCCAGAGTGCTTTTGGAGGCAAAGATGAGGAGGCTTCACCTCACATACTTTGGGCATGTTGCTGGGAGGGGCTATTCCTTGGAGAAGGACATGATGCTCGGAAATGAAGAGGGTCAGCGAAGGAGAGGAAGACCCTCAATGAGCCGGATTGACACACTGGGTGTGCACTGGGCTCTAGTGTGTCAGGAAGTGTGAGGATGATACAGGATAGGATGGGGTTCAGATCTGTTGTTCCCATGCAACTAATGACAACATAGTGTTTTGTTATGTCTTGAAATCTCGGGTGTTTCGTTATGCTGTTTTGATAAAGTCTATGGGGCCTTTTATGATATTATGATGAAGTGGTGATAAAGTGCCAGAATCTGTGGTGTTCTGTTATGATACTATGATGAATCCTAGGATGGAATCAATTGTGTTCTCTTGTGATGGAATCTGTGGAGGTCTATGATGTTGTGAAAGAATCTGTCTATTATCGTGGACTTTGTGATGGTCATTTATGATGTTCTGTGATGATGGAATTTGTGTTGTTCTGTCATCATTTTTGGGGGGGAATTGTTGGGGTTTTCTTTCTGCCATCATTTTATAATGGACTCTGAAGCTCCGTCTGACATACTTTGGGCATGTTACAAGGAGGGACCAGTTCTTGGAGAGGGACGTCACACTTGGGAAGGTGGAGGGACAGCACAGAAGAGGAAGACCCTCAATAAGATGGATTGACTCAGTGACTGGGGTAAGGGGGGGTAGGTGTGTCAGAGACAATAAGTTTGGCTCAGGATAGAGCAGGGTTCAGAGCTGTTGTACATAGGGTCACTGTGAGTCGTAGGTGACTTGATGGCGCTTAACAACAAACAACAGCATGGCGTTCTTTTATGAAGTTGTGATGGATCTAATGGAGTTCTCGATTGTGGAATCTGTGTTTTCTGTTAGGAGGTTGTGATGGAGTCTGTTGTGATGTTATTATGGATGTTAGAATAGAGCCCTTGGTGGTCTACTATGACACTATTATGATGAATGTTATGATGGAATCTGTGTTGTTCTGTTACCTTGTTGTGAATAAATTGGTGGTTTTTTGTTATTATAGTATAAAAAATTCTATGTTATTTTATGATGTTGTATGGAATCTAGGGTATTTGTGTTGTTGTAACCCATGTAATGATGGAATCTGAGGTGTCCTGTTACGATGTTGTATTGGGGTCTCTGGTGCTCTGTTATGATGCTATGAAGGAATCTAAGATCTTATGAGATGCAGTTATGACAGAATCCTTGGTGTTCTGTTCGGACCTTTGATGACCTTGTCACAATCTGTTGTGATGGGAAGATGGACTCTTCAGTTTTCTCAGTCTGTCTCACCTTCAGTCTGCTCAGTTCCTCTAACGTTAGGACTTCTTGGTGGTGGTGATGGAACAGTGGTGGTTCCAGGAAACCTGCATCTCCAGTGTCTTTGGCAGAGAACCCAGTCAAGCTGGATGTCGACCCAGGCGCCCAGATGGGGTGAGCACCAGGCCTCTGACCAGTGAGGTTCAAGCTGAGGGCTCTGTGTCTCGCACGGGATTCCCAAGAGGCTGCACCGTGCTGCTGGGATGCTGGTCACAGGAACGCTTGAAAGAACTAAGCGAGGAAATGCAGGCACAGCCACATCAAGGGCTTGGAGGGAGATCAATACCTCCTGACGTGGGAGAATTTATTATTTCATAAAAGTCTCTTTCAGAACAAACAAAGCTCTTTCATACTTACTCGCACATCCACACACGGAAAACATAATTTGGAGGCATATCCTTCAAATGTTAACAATTTCCATCACCATGAGGTAGGAATTCCCATTTTTATTTGGCTCTTTCTGTGTTTTCTATAACAGATGTGAATTATTGTTCAATAATCAACATCCTCTCACACACACAATAGTTTTCTGTCATACACACAGCTATCACTACTCTCTCACACACACACTCCTCCTCTCTAACATATGCTTCCATATAAACTCATGTTTTCTCTCACACATACGTACTCACATACACTTGCACACAATCTTCCACACTCACACGCATGCTCTCATGAACACACTCACACAAACACATGGGCACTCTGTCACACATAGACTCTAACCCACATTCTCTCATACACACACCTCACACAGACACACACACACTCACACTCAGACACATGCATTTACACACACATGCTCACATGTACAGTCTCACGCACTCACACGTTCTCACACATAAGCTGTCCCTCATACACGTTTTCTCACACACATAAGCTGTCACACACCCTCATACACGTTTTCACACACACACACACACACACACACACACACACACACACACACACCATTGCTGCTCTCCAGAATTTGCTTGCACAGAAGCCACCTGCTGGCTGTGCTGTTCCCTGGCCCCCTCAGCTCTGGGATTGTCCCCGCGGCCTCTGTACTGGGGCGTCAGATGGCCCAGGCCTATCACGTATGTGGAGGGAGTTTCTCCAGGAAGACTTTTCTCCCATGGACTGTATTGTGAGTGTTGGGTGGCCTTGCGGGAGAGGCCTCAGCCCCCTCACAAGACTCTCCAGAGCATGGAGAGCAGGACCAAGCCACCAGCTGTGGTTGATCGAGAGGAGAACAATTCTCAGCAACCTTACGAACAACAGCTCTGAACTCTGTCCCCTCCTTGCCATCCTAACCCTCTGTGACACATTGGAGCCCGTGGCTGCGGTCACTGTGTCAATCCATCTCATTGAGGGTCTTCCTCCCCTTCACTGACCCTCCACCTTTGCAAGGGACAGCTGTTCCTAACGACATGTCCAAAAGGTGTCGGACAAAGCTTCACCCCCTTTGCCTCTAAGGAGCATTCTGGATGCACCAAGACACACCTGCTTGTTCTTTTATCAGTCCATGGGATCTCCAGCACTCTTCTCCAACACCACAAACTAATGAGTCGAGCCTTCTTCTGGCATCCTCACTGTCCAGCTCCCAGAAGCGTGGCAGGTGATTGGAAAGAGTGTGGCTTGGATCAGGTGTACCTCAGTCATGGCATCCGAGGCAGCGGGGAAAGAGTGTGCTGGGAAGCAAGCCCTTGATCAGCCTCACACACACACACGTACATCTACACAATCACACGTACACACACGCATGCACATGTGCACACACACTCGTACACACACCACGTACACACATGTACACGTACACAAACACAAACACGTATACACAGACACACACACACACACCCCTCTCCAGTCACTGAAGCACTGGGCCTCAGGTCTGAGAAGTCCAGTGGCTGTCCTAGGCCCTGATGGCCTCCAAGGATAGGGGCAGCTGTTTTGTAATGACAGGTGGCAGTCGAGGCCACAGTGTGGGGCTGGCAGGTGGCTGTGAGAGGAAAACCTTGGACCAGCGCACACTGCGATGCGTGCTGGGCGACTGGGCTGGAGAGGAAGCTGTAATGATGGGGCCGACGTCTGCAGCTTCACCTCATTTTTAGCAGAGTGCAGGGGTCCTGAGGTGTCTCGCCTCATGTGTGTGTGTGCCCTTCTGGGGGGTCACTCAGGCTGGTTCACAGGCAGCCCCCATGAGGAGGTCGCTAGGTCAGGTTCAGGATCATGGCAGAGCTAAGAAGCACATCCCACTGAATGTGGGGGGAAACCCCTGCTGAGAAAGCCTGGGCTCTCCAGGGAAGAGGGAAAAGGGGGTTCATTCTTCCAGAAGAGCAGGTTATAAGCCTGCATTCATGTCAAAGCTCAGAAGTGGTGACCCCTGGGACTCGTCTTCCAGACAGCGCCAATCTTGTTTGTAATTCTCTGACGGCATCTCTCCAGTTTTGCAGGTGTGGGTAAATGATGGGTATGGTGGGGAGAAGTAGGGAGCTTTCAGCGCAGACAGCCCTCAGTTCCCCCCTCCCCCTTCTCAGGTGTGAAATGTGGGCTGTCTCAGGTAAGGGAGGTGCGTTGACAGGACATCCTGTCTGGTGGCTGGTGGATCGTGCATTAACACCAGGGGAAACCTGGAAGCCCACAGGGTGTGAGTGAGCACCTGCTGGATACAAGGACGCTTCCCCAGAGAGTGTGTTGTCATGTGACCAGAGACGGTGATGGCATGCATCGATTGTGCTTGGTTAGATGGAGAGTCTGTGCGTGAGGAACTGAAGCTCCTGACCAAATGGCACAGATGTCAGGGGCGAGCTGACATCATTCTAGAAGCTTCTTCACTCACATTCGCCTTTCCAGGCCTGGTTCCTGGACTCCTAACACAGGATTATACCACCCACCCTTGTCCTCAGGCACACAGCTGCCTTAGTTATTCGAGCTGTTACCTGTTATTCCAGAATCTTCCAGCAGCTTAATGTATGTTGCTTTCTCCAGTCTCCTCGTACACCGTCCAGACAGCCCCTCACTGCTGCCTCCCTGGGCCAGCCTGGCCGGCGGTCTCGTCTCCATGGAGATAAGGCCCCTCTAAGGGATGTGCAGCCTCTGTTTGCAGACTCGCACCTCCCAGTGCAGGCACCCCAGGTCCACGGGCCTCTTCGTCTCCTAAGTGTGTGCTGATGATTTGGTTTCTGTCTCTTAGGATTTATCTCAGGGCCCTGAGAGTGGTGCAAAGATTAACCTGCCTGACTTCTAAGGGAAAGGTTGGAGGTTCAAACCCACCCACTGGCACCTCAGAAGAAAGATCTAAGAACCTACTTCTTAATGGGACTGACATCATGGTTGGCGGGAACCTAAGAAAAGAGGGGATAAATTATGTATACTGCATTGAAACAGATGAGGGACAGAACTGTTTAAAAGGAATATAGGATTAGGTATTAATTACATGACAAGATTACAGAAAAAGAAATGCATAGTAAGGTGGACCGTGGACTTGGGGTGGGGGTGGGATTGTATAACAATGAAATTTTTTTTTTCTTTTCAAAGAGAAAAATTAATTGGGGGAGGGGTGGGCACAGGGAGGAAAATGTGCAACAATGAATGCATGGGGAAAAATTAAATGGAACGAATATGCTGTAAAAATATATATGTTGCATTAAAAAATCATTAATAGAGATCCAAGATGGCAGCGGAGGCAGAGATAGCCACTTTCTATCTTGCATGGTTGGTATGAACAACAGAATCCAGCTAGCTGGGCAACCAGGAGGATGTCCTAGTTCTCCAGTGCTGCCTTGACAGCGAGCCCACAGAGCCAACCAGGAGACATGAACCTCTTCCAGGCTAGGAGGCTAGAAGACCTCTTTGTTTCCTTCTGCATTGGAAGGTCCAGAATTCCTTGGAGAACACCATGTCTTCTCTTGTGTCAAGGAACTTCCCAGCACACTTCCCAGGGGCCGAAGTCTCGCTCCCAGCTCTTCTGTCTTGATACAGAGGTCCCCCTCTGGGTTCACTTTGTCCCCTTTCTCTGTTGTGAGGTCAAAGGTGTTACAGACCTCATCCCAGGGAAACGTCCCTTATATGGGATCAGGCTGTGATCAGACTGAGGGTAGAACCTCCCACCCTTCGCCCTCCAACAACTGCTTGGCTTATCAGGTCACTGGGGACCATGACATAACTTCCACATTACATCATTGCGTGCATGTGTTCTGAGGATCATTTACAATCCTGGGACCTCTCTAAATTACTGAGGAGCAACAATGTCAGTTTGAAGACTGAGGTGCACCTCATTCAGGCCACAGTCTTTTCAATAACTTGCTCTACAGCTGAGAGCTAGACAATGAATAAGGATGACAGAATTGATGCCTTTGAGTTATGGTGTTGGGAAAGAGTGGTGAACATCCCATGCATGGACTTCCAAAAGAACAGAGAGGTCTTAGGAAAAGTACACTCAGAATGCTCCCTGGAGGCATCGACGATGAAGCTTCATCTCACATACTTTGGGCAGGTTGCTAGGAGAGGCTGGCTGTTCCTTGGAGAAGGACATCATGTTTGGGAAGGTGGAGGGTCGGCAAAAGAGAGAAAGACCCTCAGCCAGGTGGATTCACAGTGACTCCAGGAATAGGCTCAAGTGTGTCAGAGATCATGCAGATGGCACTGGACAGGACAGGGTTCAAGTCTGTTGTTCACAGAGCTGCTATGAGACATACTCAACTCGATAGCACCTAACAACAACAACAACAGCCACCACCTTTTGAGGGGACATAATTCAGTCCATGACAGACGGGAAAGCTGGGAACAGAACCTGTAGGCATTGTCTCCAAAGCAGGGTGGGAAGTGGGGACAATGGGGCTTCCACTTGGAATTCGAGGTGCCGGATTTCAGAAGGAAGTTAGCGGCACTCCTGGTGGAAAGCTCCTCTTTCTGCTATGCCTCAGAGAACCTTCCCGTTTTAAATTATCAGCATGTCCACTGCAAGTATTTGTGGCTACTCCCCGTACCATAAATCTCTTTTAGGGAGGTGTAAGAACAGCATACATAATGAAATATCAACATGAAACTTGATTTAAAGTGCCTTTTCATTAATATAACAAATGAAGTGTACCCAAAATTCAAAAGTATGTTCCTTTGGGCCTAATTAAAATACTGAACAAAATGCATGTATATGTATATTTTAAATGAAGACATTCAGTAGCTGAAATTAGCTGCTGAAAGTAATTCAAATGGAGAGGTGCATGACGAGTGCGTGGTCCTTATTAACATACCCAGGACTCGTCCTTTGAGAAATCTCAAATAGCACCCCACCTGATTAAGTGCCTGGGTGAGCTGACAGGTAAGTTTTGTTTTCAAAATCTTGTACAACTAAATATTATTAATAATAATAATAAATATTTGTAGTAAGCCAAATGTTAGAATGCTATTTCAGGATGTGGAAGAGGTGAGGTACAAGCCAGAGTTCACCCTGAGGCACTGAGGCAATCCTTAGGGGTTTACCAGATTCTTGCATTTGCTGACCCCTCCCTCCTGAGTCAAGCAGAAGGTTTTCAATAGAAAGAGCTTGGCTTCATTTGCATTGAATTATCTTTGTGATTTACTTCCAGATAATTTTCAATAAAGATACAGGGAAGCTGAAATGGGGATCTTCAGCCGAGAACTGCTGGCCCCCTGTTTTTCATGCTCTCTGTTCTATCTCATTCCTGGCTATCTGTCTCATATTATTAATAATTATAAAAATGCCTTACCCTCGGTCTGCAACATTCATATATATGATTTTGTATACATATGTATATGTATATGTATGTGTATGTGTACGTGTATGTGTGTATAAATACACACACACACACACACACACACACACACCTCTGTATGGTTCACAGCCCTCCTGAGAAATAGCATTCTCTCCCGAATGGTTCAATGAAGAAAGCTTTCTTTCTGGTATGGAAAGGGTTCTGGGATCCCACAGGGATGGGGACTCTGGAGACAGCATGGAGGAAGTTGTTAGCCCCTCAAAACCTAAAGGGGAGATTGGAAGCATGATGTCATTAGAATAGCTGGAGGTGGGGTGGGGGGGCATGGGGAGGCACCGTCCACAAGAGCCACAAGCCATGGAGGGTGCTGTCCACAGAGACACAGCATCCACTGCTGTTGAACCAGATTGACTCTTGGTCGATGCTCCAGTCGGTTTCCAAGGCTGTACATTGTAACAGGAATAAACTACCCATCTTTCTGCCTCAGAACCACTGGTAGATTCGAACCACTGGACAAGCTTGGTGAGCAGTGCGCTAACAGACCACACCATCAGAGGGAAATACCACAGCCCCTCTTTCCTTCTCTTCTCCCATGTCATTTTGGGTCCTTCCATTGGCCAAGCCCAGGCAGCAGACAGACACAGCAGCAGCCTGAGGGGTCACCTCATGTGGCATGGAACAGGGCAAAGAGTAGAGTTTTGCAGGACAATTGGGATGGGGGTTAAACAGTATCAGCCTCCTCCACTTGGCCATTCACACACCACCACCCACCTTTGGGGCTCCAGGACTGGGGACCGTGGTGTGAACCCCCATGTCGGCCACAGTGTGTTGGGTGATGTCAAGGACTCACATTCCTGTGTACACCAGCTGTGGGGCTGGCTACCTGGTCCAGTCTAGACCACAGGCCCCCTGTCTTCTCAGAGGGCAGAGCCTGCACCACAGGAAACAGACCCAGAGGAGGAAGATCAGGCTGTAGAGACAGCAGTGCGCTTTGGACTGAGAGCCCGGATCTGGGGCTACTGACGCCACTCTGGACACCGCCGATGGGGAAGGAATAGAACCCGGTCCAGGGCTGTGGAGGAGGGTCCTGATGGTGCCGTGTGTAAGTGTTCAGCTGATGTTCAAGTCCACCAGCCACTGTGCAGGAGGAAGATGAGGGAGTCCACTTCCATAAGGACTCACGGCCTTAGAAACCCTATGAGTCAGGTCTATGCAGCCCTATAGGATTGTTATGTGCTATGTGGTGGGTCTATTGTTCAAAATGGCTTTCCTAGTCTGTTGAATGTTCTGGGATTCCCATTCTTCTCAGAGTCAGCCACAATTTGTTATGGTCCACACAGTCAAATGCCTTTGCATAGTCAATGAAACACAGATAGACATTCCTCTGCTATTCTCTGCTTTCAGGTAAGATCCATGCAACAGCAGCTACAATATCCCTAAAGATGTATATAGCTTCAGAAATTTAACAGAGGGTCACTATGAGTTAGAAGATGGGAGAGCAGTTATCCTGGTTTTGGTGGCAGTGGTCTATAGGGGCCTGTGTGGCCTGGTCCTTTAAAATTGACTGTGAAAATATTTCATGCATATAGAAGAATGTTTGTGTATGTGTATACGTACACAGATATAAATGCTGTTGTTAAGTGCTGTCAAGTTGAACATTGCAAACTTATAAACAAAAGACTTGAACACTGTTCTATAACTATTGTCATTTCTCTAAGTTCATAGAGTTTTCAGAGGTTTATTGTTTAGGCAGTGGAGTCCCCTGCAGTTGGGGACACCATGTCCACAGTTTCTGTCCTTAGGCCCAATGTCACAGGGCACGGACACTGTGCCATCATCACAATGCAGTTCCCAATGGAAATTGTCATTCTGGGTCTATTCGGCCAGGCGCTCAGGGACATCTCATTTCTGGCTGGGGACAGACAGAATAGGCCCCACTGGCCAATGGCAATACCTAGGACAATATGTCCAAAGGTCAGGGTGTGGGACCAAAGTAGATGGTCCCCGTAGTGTCACCTCTTCTTGAACTTATGCATGAGGTGGACCTTCGCCTAGAAGTTGGAATGTAGGTCAGATCCATGGGCTTCAGTATTCACAGAGCTGGTGTGGGGGCCTGGGGGTGACCCCAACCCTCAGGGATTGTTCCCAGCAGGACAGCATCTGCAGTGACCCTCCTTTTGCTAAGGTCAGTGATAACTAAGCCCACATCACCCAATCATTCTGCAAGGTCTCAATCCACTTCAACCAGGGGGCTGACCCCTCACTGGGAACCCCAACTCCTCCAGATCTCAGCCAGGGCTTCACTTAACTGCCCATGGACCCATGGATTCTCCTTGACTCCTGGATCCAGGAAGGGTAATGTGTGGAGCTGGAGAGGGCCTGAGTGGTGGGGTCCCCAAACCTGTGTAGGCTTGGGAGTCACTGCTGGGCGTTAGGCGCCAGGAGTCTGCACAGAAATCACACACTGCTCTGGAGGCACTTCTGTGGGATTTATGAGGTGTAAATATTTACAGAGGAGACACGCCATCTTTCTAGGGGGGTGGCTGGTGGATTCGAACCGTAGACCTTTCAGTCAAGAGCCCAGAAACCCACATTTTACACCACTTCCCAGGCTGGATATGTAGGGTGATCTCAGGTCAGTGCCTTCTCCCAGGCAAGTGCTTTAGCACCAATTAGAAAGGCATCCTGCTGACAGGGCCTGTCCCCAATCTGTGATTTCAGCATCAGGTGGTATTCACCTGCTGGCAGACAGGTAGTTGGGGCTGAACCGTAGGAAGTAGAAGTTTGCTGTGCCTCCGGGTCAGGGCATTGGCGTGTTTCTGGGGGCCGGAAACCCTGTGAGGTGAATTAGAACTCCAGCCAGCTTGTGTCCTAAATATAAGTGGATGTGAGAGACGAGAAAACTCCATCCTGTCAAGTGAAATGTCACAGGTTCAGTCTCAAACCCATCCTGATTCTTTGGTGGCTTGACTATCTTTATCCTTGACAGTGGATGACTCCCATGTTTCAAAGAAAGAGCTTTAAAGGTTTATAAAGCTCCAAAGATTTCAAATAGCACTTTTGAAAGCACTTTGATAGTTTAAATGCAGGCACATGAATTACGTCTCTTAAATTACACAGAGTTTTAAATCTCTGGAAAGTGTTTCTGGCAAGATGGATTGGGCTTTGCTGTGTGTGGGTGTTTTTCATTTTTTCTAGTTGTGTGGAATGTAATCTGGTGGCTGGCAGGAGGGCATGAGGAGACAGGACACTGAGGTTAAAGAAGCTAAGGGTCCCTATCATCTGGCCATGTAGACACTGAGGTAGGAAAGGAGGTGACTTCGCCCAGGGAGGGAGACTGCTGATGCCTCTTTATATCCTCCCAGCACAGAGCAATGGGGAATGAATGATTTGAAGGATACATAGATGTAACAAGCACATCACCACTTTTGCTACACTGCAGCTTGTCTACATCTTGTTGTCGTTATGTGCAGTTTGGTCACCTGTGACTCATAGTGACCTTATGTAACACAGCTGTGAAGTCTGCTCTGTCTTGAGCCAGTCTCACTGACTAGGATACACCTACCCCCATTGCCCTAGTTACTGTATCAATCCATCTCATCAGGGGTTTTCCTCTCCTGCATCATAAGGTCCTCCACCCTTCCAAGCATGATGTCCTTCTCCAAGGACTGGTCTCTCCTGGCCATGTGCCCAAAATATGTGAAACAGAGCTTCAAAATCCTAGCCTCCAAGGAGAGACTTGGTTTCACCCTCTCCAAGACAGACCTATTTGTTTTCTTGGTGGTCCATGGTATGTTTAAGACTCTTCTCCAGCACCACTAGAAGGTATCTATTTTTCTGTCATTCTTAAGTCATTGTCCAGCTCTCTGATGCACAGCAAATAATTGTGAAGACCGTGGTCTGGATCAGGCGCACCTTAGTCTCAAGACTCTCAAGTACTCTGGAAAGGTCTCTGACAGCAGATTTACCTAATGCAATTCATCTTTTGATTTCTCGACTGCTGGTGCCAAGAGTGTTGGTTGTGGGGCTGAGCACGCTGTAATTGCTAACCTCAATCTCTTCTCCATCCATCATGGTGCTGCCAATTGGTCCAATAATGAGAATTTTTGTCTTCTTGATGTTGAACTTCAATCTGTACTGAAGACAAGAGTCCTTGACCTTCTGCAGCAAGCGCTTCAGGTCATCTTCATTTTCAACAAGTAAGACTGTGTCATCTGCATAACATTGGTCTTCCTTCAATCTTGATGCCACTTTCCTCCTCATAAAGCCCAGTTTCGGGAGCTCTGGAGGCCTAGTGGCAAAGAAGCTGCGTTGCAATTCGGAAGGCACGTGGTTCAAATCCACTAGATGCTTCACTGGAGGAGGGGCAACTTCTTCCTGTGCCAGTCAGATCTGATTCAACGGTGCACAACAAGGAAAAAGAAAATTCCAGCCTCTCGAATGATCTGTTCTGCATATAGATTAAAAAGGTATGGAGATAGGTTGCATCCCTGATGCACTTCTTTCCTGATTTTGAACCATGCAGTGTTTCCCTACTCAGTTCTGAGGACTGCTTCCTGGTCCAAGAAAAGGTTTTGCATAAGCACAATCAAGTGTTCTGGGATTCCCATTCTCCTCAAAGTTAACCACAATCTGTTGTGATCCACACAGTCAAATGTCTTTGCATAGTCAATTTAACACAGCTAGATTCCTGTCACTCACGATGTTGTACTTCAAGATGGATCTAGAAATTACTTTTTTTTACTATGAAGGCAACCCCATTTTTCCTTGTCTTTTCATCTCCAGAGTAATATATCATATGGTCATCTGACTCAAAAT
>NW_006399774.1:10709380-10715617 GCF_000299155.1 Elephantulus edwardii
ATGATGGTGGTGACAGTGATGGTAATATGTTAAGAATGGCAGTGATGGTGGTGCCACACGCTTTGATGTGTAGCAGGTCTCATCATCCTGAACCCCAGGGCTTGTGCCCTATCCCTCACCTTTGGTCAGATCTATGGGGCAGAACTCAATCATGGACGGCAGCTGGTAATCTTGTAGAATGGTGAGCTAACTCTTCTGCCATTCCAAGAGGCCTCCTTCCTCCCAAAAATGGGTCCTCTGTGTCAATGAGATAGATGATGTCCAGAGAGAGCACAGCAGGTGTTTCTGGAATGTCTTTAGAACTGCTGAGGGCCTTTGGGCAGTCCCAGCCCAGAACATGTGCAAAGATGGAAGAAAAGAACAGAGTTTCCTAAACCCTCAAAAAAACAATGCAAGAATGAGTGATTTCTCTAGAAGAGTGGGATTCAGGATACAGCTTTTAGCGGTTCCTCAAAAGAAGCAGAAAATGGTGGTGAGCCGACCATGTGAGCAGACTATGTCCATTTAGACAAAATTCTGCTGCCCCAGCACTGCCCTCACCCCTCTCCCATCCCAGCACCTCTCTGTCCCTCCCACGCCTACAGCCTTCTGGTGTCGCATTATTCCAGTTCTTGCTTTGGAGGGCTGTGTTCATGTTTCGTATTTGTTCATTCTCCCCCTGAAGCATGTTGTGCTCAATTCCAGCTCAGAGCATGCGATCTGAGGGCTGCCCTCTCATTGCTCTCTAGAGTCTCAAAAAGCACCTAACAGACATCAGGGACGCATGGTGTTTCATTCACATCATTGCTGTTCCTTCTTATGGTAGAGCTGAGCTGACTCATAGGGACCTCAGGTCCTCATGCTGTGACCTTTGGGAAGCAGATCTCCAGGCTGACATCTGAGGTGGATTCGAACTACAAGTTTTTCAGCTAGTTTGTTCAGCTGATGACTAGGAAAAGGGGTCCATGTTGGTGATGGATGAATGTCATATTTTCAAGGCTGGTGCCATCAGCTCCTTGACACCCTTATGTCCTTGCCATGCCCAGAGCAAGTCAAAGTCAAACTCATTGCTGTCAAGTCTCAACAACTCCAGTTGAACCTCCAGTCGATTGTCAGAGGCTGTAAATCAGACAGGAGGAGAGTGCTCACCTACCATCACCCCCCAAGCATTTGGTGGATTGAGTTTAAACCTTGGAGTTTATAGTGCATTTTCACTCGGACCAGCCACCAGAGCTCACTTCCAGCTATAGTTCCAAATGCCACGTGAAGAGGCCATAATTATGCACCATGATTATGTGCTGGCACAGACAGAATGCGCGGTGCCTTTTGAGGGAGGACTCACCCTCAAACACCTACATTCTAAGAGCTGGGACGCTGGCCTCTAGCATGCTTTATGAGTTGACGCAATCAACGCCGTTTGGTTTTAAGAACCTTATTCCCTCCTCACTCCGCCCATTTTCATTCCAAACTCAGAGTGGCTTCAAAGCGCAGGGCCTCCACGTCAGAAGGTCTGGTGGAAGGCACAGACTGCGAGTTCGTGGTGATTCATGATTCAGGTGGGCTGGGGGTTGCTGGGGGTGGGGCTGGAGCTGGGAACCCAAGCCAAGGCCACTGCTGCCCTAATCGCTCTCTGTTACTGAAATGGATGGCAGGGCGGGGATTCCCGCGGCTATAAATCAGCCTTGGGTTTGGGATAATCTAATACATTTTTCAAGTGTTGTTCTTGGCGGCGGTGCGCGCAGGACTGCTCAGCTCGCACAAAGTTAGCTATCAATCTCCAGGTTCGCGCCGGCCCGCAACCCCACCTTCCTGCACCTTCCTACTATTTTATACATATTTATATGTATTTGCGGGCCCTTCCAGCTAGTAAACGCGGCGCAGATTTCGTCTTTACGCACTAGTATCTGGCCTTGCAGGCTCCCCAGCGTCTCAGGATGAAAAGAGCTTTTATTTGGTGAGTTATAAGACAGGAGTGTGGGTCCTGCCGTGACTACCGCGTTCTATTATAATGTGTGTACCTCCGCCAGGAAGCAGACACAAAGGGGGAGATGCCTGGGGAGGGCTTCCCTCTGAGAAAGGAGATCCTTTCTTACCTCACGCCCCCCCCCCCAGAAGTGTGACCTGGATACTCAAAAGCTCCCCTAAACTCCCGAGAGAATGGGGGGTGACCAGCAAGTTACATCACTGCCCAATGGACCGAGGGACCAGGCCTCAAGGTCTGCAGATAATGGAGGAGGAGCTGGGCCCACCGTGGGAAATAGGAGTGGGGAGCCCTCTCATTTGCTTTCTGGCCAGCGCGGGTGATGCCTGGGCCCAGAAAATGTGCTGAGCCAACACCTCCGCGCTCATCGATATGCAGGGCTGTTTATTGCCTCATAAACTTGGAGGCGAGAGAGGTTGTCTCTTAAATCAGGGCCTGTGCTGACAGCCCAGGAGGAGCTCGCACAGCGCCGGTGCGGGGATGGATGGATGGATGGATGGATGGATGGATGGATGGATGGATGGATGGAGCCATGGATGGATGGAGCCATGGATGGGTGGATGGAGCCGGAGGTGGACGGCTGGAACCTGGAACCGGGACTGCAGGTGCTGAGTCACCGCAGGGGATCAGCAGCTGTCGCCTTCCTGCGGTGGCCTGGAGCGTCTGCGCCTGCGCTCCCTGGAGAGAGAGGAGGTGTGTGTCTGCCAGCCTGCCTACCTGCCTGCCTGGCTGCCTTTCTACATTGGGGGCTCTTTAAAGGGGTGAGCCCTCCACTGTGGGTCACCCATTTCTGGCATCAGACCTGGCACATGGCCAAGCCTGGAGGAGGAAAACAGGAACAGACGGGTAGGGGATGTGTTTGTAGGGCAGGGCAGTCAGTGGAGGCGCTTCCCCGAAGGCTGGCTGTTTATGGGCTCAGGCCACTTGCCCAGTAGCGTGTAGTGGGCCTTCAGGATCATTCGTCTCTGGCTAATCGGCTCTGACTCATTTTGAAACAGACATTCAACAGAAGGAAACATGCACGGCCTGGCACTGTGTCATCATCAGTCACGTGCTCACGTCCATCTTTATGACCACTGTGTATGTGGAGTGTCTCCCATCCGAGGGTCCTCACCCCAGCACTGTGTTCCGCTGTGATCCGCCGGCTTGTCACTGGTTAAGTTCCGAAGTCTGTCGCCAGGACTTTTCTTCCTACCTTGTCTTCATCCGTAAACTGTACTGGAATCTCTGCACCCTAGGTGCCCTTATCTTGGGGCATAGTTTCCAGCATCAGAGCCGCATGCAGACTACCACCATGCCACACACTCACAGAGTGGCATGTTTACATACCCACCTCTCACAGGCACTAAGGAAGGTCCCAGGCCAGGGGCAGACAACTGGAGGGGGGCCAGGCTATGCCTCGTGGCCTGGGAGGGCACAGAATGGTGGCCGCCAAAAGAAATGTCCGTATTCCAGTCTTCAGAACCTGTGTGACTTTATTTGGAAGAAAGAATTTTTACAGATGCAATTAAGATTCTTGAGGGTTTTGGTCTTTTTTCTGAATTGTTAGCCAGGTAGGCCCAAAATCAATGACAGAATCTTTCGTTTTAGTAAAATAATGAATTTGCTTGTTTAGCTGTTATGGGTAACATCCACCCTTCAGCTATTTTATTTATTTTTTAATTTTATTATTATTGTTATTTGCATGAACACTTACAGGTACTAATTCTTCATTTGGTCAAATGTACTTTGTTTTACAGCATTAACTGTAATATCCACAATGTTATGATGCATTTCTCACCTCCTCCCTGGTAATTCTTACTTCCATTCATCCACCTATCATGCCTATTCCTGCTTTCAGAGATTTACCTTTGGGCAAATGCTACTCTTTTGACCTTTTGTAGTTGGTTATTCTGAGGAGTGAGTGTCTCCTTGGTGTCATGTCAGTGGTAACAAGGGTCTTTAACGAGACAGGCAGAGCGAGACTTTCTCTTCTGAATCAGAAGAGATAAACAAAAGACACAGAAGATGGGAAGAGCCAATGGGTGATGGAGGCAGAAATGAGTGTTGAATCACAGCAGAAGCTGAGAGAAAGGTGGGATGGGTTCTCCCCAGAGCGGCCCAGTCCTATGACCAGCTTGACGTCAGGCTCTGGCCGCCAGAACTGAACAAGAGCCCAGGTCTTTTATTCTGAGCCCTCGCATTTGTGATCGTTTGTCAGAGCAGACCCAGGAAGCTGGTGCACTTCTTCTCCACAGAGCCGCCTGGGGAAGGTGCATGCTGACCAGGAGCCCAGCACTTGCTCCCATACTCTTGGAGACAAGGTTGAGGCCAGTAATGCCTAGACTGCAGGGCCAGCCAGGACAGTGGGGTCTGTGTGGGAAAACCCCAAATCCTGCCTCGGCCACCATGCTTGTAAGAGCACCATTCCTCCCAGAGGCGTGTGGTTCGAATCCACCAGATGCTCTGCTGGAGAAGGAGGAACAATTTCCTCCTGTACCAGTCAGATCTGATTTGACAGTACACACACACAAAATAAGAAAATGAATTTTTTTAAAAAAGTACCATTCCAAAAAAAAAAAAAAGTACCATTCCAAATACAGGTAGGCTTGTTACTTGACTCGAGAGCTCTGAGACCCTTGCCAGGGGACCGTATCCATGAGAGCAGACATCATCTGATCTCACTGGGGTTGAGATAGGCCTGGGAGCTGGTGCTGCCACAGGGCGCTCGCTGCCCTACATGGGCTCCTTGTCTGACTTCAGCCACCGGCAAATAAATGTTCATTCTCCACTCTTTCCCCAGGACTTTGTGTTCCCTCATTCATTTACTCTGGATCCACCCACCCTCGTGGATCCAATCCTGTCCACTTGGGGTCGAGCATGGGCAGCACCTCACCTAGGCAGCATCTCCCCTGAGCAATGCTCCACTAGGGCAGTACCTCACCTGGCCGGCACCTACACTTGGGCAGCTATAGTTGGACAGCACCTCACCTGGGCAGGAACTATACTGGGTAACACCTGGAAAGAATCACGCGTTAGCCAACCATTTCACAAGTGTGGAAGTTAGTCGACTAACATGACTGAGGGTTGAATGGAGACCCATCCCCCCTGATGAATTCAAGGCGGCTTTGGGGAAACCTGGCAGCCTCTCATGAGCCCCATGTTCCCTTGCTACCTGTGAGCGTGGTAGCACCTCACAGGCTCACAGCCAAGATCACCCACGCACAGACAGCTCCCCCTCCTGCACGGGGGGAGCCCACGGACTTACCTGCGGCAAGAGGAGTTTAGGTTCGGCTTTGTGGAATGGCTCGTATGCTAGTGCTACCAGCCCCACAAGGGATCCTTTCACATGGTTCAGCTGTGCACGTGAGCAGGTGGGGCTGGAATACTTAGATCAGTGTCACCACCCTTGTCCTCGGTGGCCCCACTTTGGGGGAAGCCCAGTGGTAACTGGAGGTGAGCTTGGTGAGCGATGACCCCAAGCAAGGATGGGAGAGTCGGCAAGGACAGGAAACCCAAGGGCAGCAGGCAGCTGGGCACCTGAGCAGCCTCACCATGTAGTCCAGCCTTCTCCATGGTACAAACACCATTTCAGTGAACGCCCGCGTCACACAAAGCCTCATGGAGCTGGAGGGAGAGAGAAACAAAACCACTCCGGAACCATGTGTGAACACAAAATGCCCAAATGCCCCCTCGCCCAGCTGACATGGACAGTTGCATCTTCTCTGTTACAGCAGCGCCTCGGTCCCTAGGAAAAGCTGGCTCCGACCCAGCCAGCCTCCCCAGTCCTGCGTTGTGTTGTCTCCAGGCCATCCAGCCCAAGCCCAGGTCCTGGAACAATCCTCCCTTAAGCTACTTCCTGAGACACTCCACAGCGTGCAGGCCCCTCTGGGCACAAGCGCCAGCAGTCCCTGCCTGGTTTATGCCTGTGACTCTGGGTGCTGGGCACTGAGAATGGCATCCAGCTGTGGCCGACTGACCAGGCCATCTCTGCACTGAATGAAGATAGGCCTGTGCCTCACTTTACTACCCTCACCACTCCCACCACTGCCCCCCGTACTGCCCCCATCACTGCCACCACTGCTGCCATCACCACTCCCTCCATCACTACCATTAAAATCACTATAGCCACTGCCATGGATACCATCACCACTACGGCCGCCACCACCACAATAGCCACCAACATCAATGTGACCATCAACACTGCCTCTACCGTCACTACCATGAAATTCACCACTGTGCCACCATCACCGTCAATACCATCACCACCACTGCCACCGTGCTACCATTAAAATCAC
>NW_006399774.1:10715837-10746685 GCF_000299155.1 Elephantulus edwardii
CACTGTGCCACCATCACCGTCAATACCATCACCACCACTGCCACCATGCTACCATTACAATCACTGTGCCACCATCACCACCACTGCCTCCTCCACCACCTTAACAATAACCACCATCATCATCACTACTGCCACTATCACTACCTTTAAAACTCTACCACTAAGGGAGCTCTCGTGGCCTAGTGGCAAGAAGATGTACTGCGATCTCAGAGGTGCACGGTTCGAATCCACCAGATGCTCTGCTGGAGAAGGAGAGGGAATCTCCTCCTGTACCAGTCAGATCCCATTTGATCACACACACACACACACAATCACAATAAAATAAAGTTTAAAAAAATAAAACAAAAACCCTACTACTCCCACCATCGCCACAGTCAATATCTCACCACCGCCAGTGTGACCATGAAGAATACCATCACCTTCATTGCCACCACCGTCAGGGCGACCATCACCACACCATCAGTGAGACCACCACCATCAGCACCGTTAAAAACCCCACTGCTTCCGTCAATATCACCACAGCCACTTCCACCGCTCTGCGACCATCATCATCCCACTGCCCCCATCACTAGTACCTCCACCATTGCTACCACAGCACCACCACCACCATTACAACCAGGGCCGGTCAGCCAGGGAGCAGGGGAAGCAGGGACTCTCTCCTGCCTATGTTCAGAGCTGCGGTGAAGCACTGACCTTTGATTTTCACTCTCTCAGAGATTCTCCCTCTAGATCTGACTGTCATCTGTCTCTCTCCCCACTTCCAGCACAAGGGAGCTCTTATCTGTAAGGAGTCACGCTGGGAGCCCCAAGGCCGCATCTCCCTGGTTGGAATCCACGAGCATCTCCTCCCTTGTCAAGTTACAGCTGCAGAAACCCACTTGAGGGTCAGCCATGGGTCAACTCTGACCTTCCCACAAGGCGAGGATGGTGAGTGAGGTGAACACGGCTTACCTATGTCTGAACTGTAATCTGTGGTGAACCGTTCTGAGGATGTGGTAGAACCCATGTGAAGTTGTTCAATACTGACCAGTACACTTGAACAAGTTAGCCCACGTTTGCCTGCTGAATGGGTGCCCTGCCCTGATTACAATCCCAGCTGTCACCACTACCGTCACCACCACTACCCAGGGCAGCCCACCTCCATCATTGCCACCACCAACCCAAGAGACAGACACACAGCTTCTCCTGTAATCATCCCAGCTCTCTGGAGAAAGCACTCCATTTCCCCAGATGAGGCAGTTAGTAAGTGGCAGAGCGGGGGCTTGAACTGGACAGCCAGTGACACTCCACCGCTTGCCCGGAGAACAGCCCCCTCTCCCTGCTCGGCTTGACGCCTGGCTGACACTCTGTGCAGCCCTGGCCGCCTCCTCACTGGGAGATGCTGTGTGTTTTTCAAGCGGTTCTGTGTCTGTCTGTTCCAGGTGACTTCATCCAAGTTCTTGAGTCTGTCTCCCCCTGTTGCCTTCACAGGCCGGATACAATGACCATACGAATTTTTTCCAGGGCTGAGAATAGAAATGAAGATTTATGAGTCTCCATCCATGACTGCAACTACCAGGATCACTCACCCCCAAAATCCTTTATTCTGGGTCTGCTATTTCTCTTCACAAACGTCACCTCTTTAAGATACTCCATAGTGAGGCCCAATTCAAAGTTGTAAATTCTAATTACAGCGTTTGGGCGACCGGTGAGCGCTCCAAGCAGCTGAACTAGGGGTGGGAAATGTTCTTTTTTTGTGCTTGAATAAGTAAAAAACAACTTAAAGGATTTTCTTCACGTTTTCTGTAAAAAGAGTAATAATTCACCCTGAACTGAGGGGGGAAAGATGATCAATTTCCCCACAAAATCAGTGCTCTGAGAAGAAGCCTCTTCCTGCTGTGAAAACCCGAGACATCAGAGGAAATGTGTCCCAGGGGCTGCCTCCGAGTGGGGATGTCCCATGTCCCCACCCTGCTGGGCGGGCCCCACGTGGCTGCTTTGTGCCCAGGTCCCCGGCTGACCCTAAACTGTAGAACCAAGAAGTCGTGGCACGTGGTGAGGACACTGTTGTTCAAGCCCATCCAATTAAAACTAACCGCCAGCGTGTTCATGCCTCCATCCTTGTCAAATGCACTGCGGGCTGCTCCAGGCAACAATGCTGTTTGTTAAACACAACTTTGTTCTCACAGCCGATTAGAGAAGGGTATTGGAAGGTTTGGGGGTTTTCTGAAATCGTAGTAACCCAGCTTGGGCAGCTGTCCTTGTCTGTGGTTTTTAGGTTTCTATATGAGCAGGTTTTTCAATCCTGTCACATGCTTGTGAGAGCAGGACAGTGAATAAGGACAACTCGGGAACTGAGGCTTTACACTGAGATGTTACCAAAGAGTACTGGGTATGACCTGGGCTGCCCAGCGTGTAAACAAATTTGTCTTGGAATAGATGCAGCCTGGCAAGGACGGTGGGGCATCATGGCGCCGGTGCTTGGAGAAGGACGTCATGCTGGGAGAGGTGGAGGCACAGAGAGGGAGAGGCAGGGCTTGCAGAGGGCGGGTTGGCCCAGTGGCTGCAACCATGGGATTCAGAGACCAAGGTCTGGTGTGTGGCACACAGCAAGCACCATTGTGTGCAGGATTCAACTCTGCGACACCTAAGGATAGAAACAATCTGAGCGGAAGGATCCTGGTGGAGCAATTCATTACGCACTGGGCTGCCCAGGGAAGGGTTGGTCATTTAACTGCACCAGCCGCTCCATGGCAGAAGAACAGAGCATGCAGCATGCCTTTACTCATGTATTTTACACTGTTCTTCATGCATATGGTTTTTCTTTTTTTGCCTCTTTTTATTATTATTATTAATTTTAATGAAAATTTACAGAGACTTTGGATTTCCATTCATTCATTGTTGCACTTTTATCCCTGCCCACCCCTCCCCCCAGCTCACTCTTCTCTTTGAAAAGTAAAAGAAAAATCTTTTCTTGTTTGTACAATCCCTCCCCTCAAGTCCACTCCACTGTGCAGCTGCCTTCATTCTGAAATCCTGTCATGACAATAATACCTAATCATATATCCCTTTTAAACGGTTCTCTCCCTCATCTGTTTCAATGCAGTATATATTATTTATCCCATCTTTCTCTGTCTCCCCCCAACCCTGGTGTCCCGTTTTACAACAGTGGCACTATGCAGTATTTGTCCTTTTGTGACAGAGATATTTCACTCAGCATAATGTCCTTTGGGTCACCTATTTTGAATAACATTTCATGAGTTCCTTGTTTTTCAATGTAGCATTGTATTCCAATGTATTTCATATGATTGTCCTCATGCATTATGTTTTATAAAATGATTCGCCATTGGACCTTGCCCATCATTACACGGTCTTTTCAGGTTCCCACCAGATCTTCCCATTTCCTTCCACCCTCCTCCCTCCACCCACCAAACTGTATAACCCTGTGGTTTCGCCCCACTGTGGTTTCCTCAGCCCTCTGCTCCCACCCCTTCACCCCTTGGGTTCCCTTACGTGGTTGACTAGGTAGCAAGCCGTCTAGTTTCACAATCTTTCATTTCTTGACTGCTGTTATCATGGCTGTTGACCATGGATGTGAAATGAAATCGTTGACAACTTCACCTCAGCGATCTGTCCATTGTGTGGTTGTAAGTTGTGCAACAGAGGTAAGTTCAGTTCCAGACTCAAAGGGCTTTTGAGGACCAAAGCCTTGATGTCCCCACTAGTCTTAATCAGGCCGGTAAGCTGAGAACGTATTGTGATTTCTGATATATAGAACACTAAAATTCATTGCCTTTAAGTCAGAATTGACTCAGAGCTGACCCTCGACTGAGTTTCTGAGGCTGAACATGGTGCAGGAGGACATTGCTCATCTTCCTTCTATGGAGACGAGGGTGAATTTGAACATCAGAGATGTGCTCTTGGGCTGACAGCCAAACGTCCGCGGACTATGCCACCAGAGGTCGCTATAGAGAGGGAGCCGCAGCATTCTTTTCCTTTTCTGGATTTCAATTCATGGTCACATATGTAGCCTGAAAATAATTTTTTAAGGCCAGCAGAGCTTCCTTTCTCTCTCTCTCCGGCTTCCCAATTTGTTTTGCTAACACGGTCTTTTTGTGTTTTGGTTTTTGTTTTTTTGTTTCTTTTTTTTTTTTTTAAATTATCCACAATGCATTTTTTTTAAAACCCAGTAAAAAGACAACAAAACACCAATTATGGACGGGAAAAAAGGTTTGTACAATTTGCCAAAGAAGATCTATGAATAACAAAATACATAAAAAGACGTTCAGATTCATTTCCCAGTGGGGAAAGGCAAATAAAACACAACGTGAAAACTGCATGCAGCTATCCCAGCGGTTAAACCAAAACACAGATGCTGAGTTCTGAAGAGGATTCGGAGCAACTGGAGCTCTGTCTGAGCCGGATATCATTTCATTCTCTCTCTCTCATGGCCATTGAGTCAAGACTGATTCCTTTTGAAACCCAGTTGACGCCTCTCTTGGGTTTCTGAGGCTGTAAATAGCCTTGGAGGAGGGGAACTATCTTTTTCTCTCTGGTGGGGCAGGGGGACTCGAACTGCTAGAGAGACTCAGCCTTTGGGTTAACAGTGCAGCTCCTTATGTACCACCCCACCAGAGTGCTATCATTTAGTAGTAGTAGTAGTTGTTGTTGTTGTTGTTATGTGCCATCAAGTCATGATATCAAGAATATCATCCAGGAAGAGTGCAAAAGGTTATTACAAAGACAGAGGAGGAAGAAAAGACCAAAATGGATGTCAGAAGAGACTATGAATATTGCACTAGAGCACCGAGAAGCCAAAGCAGAGGGAAGAATTCAAGATATTAAAGAGCTGAACAGATGTCAAAAGGCAGCGTGGGAAGACAAAGTGAAGTGTTACAATGAAATGTGCAAGGAGCTGGAGTCAGAAAATCAAAAGGGCCAAACTCGCTCCGCATTTCTTAAGCTGAAGGAACTTAAGAACAAATTCAAACCTCAAGTTGCGATACTTAAGGATGCTTTGGGCAGAATATTAAATGATCTAGGAAGCATTAAAAAAAGATGGAAAGAGTATACAGAGTCATTGTACCAAAAGGAATTGGCTGACACAAAAGAATTTCATGAAACTACATATGAGCAAGAGCCTGTGGTGATGAAGGAAGAAATTCAAGTTGCTTTGAAAGAATTGGCAAAAAACAAGGCCCCAGGAATAGATGGCATACCGATTGACATAATTCAACTAACAGATGCTGCCCTGGAAGTGCTCACCAAGTTGTTTCATGAACTCTGGAGAACAACCACTTGGCCAGCTGACTGGAAGATAATCTAGTTACTTCATAGAAAATTCTATTTTGGAGAAATGCCATATTGTCATACAAAGTACAGTGAAGCCAGTGTGAGCCAGACCGCACCGCGGCCATCTTATTGGTTTGGGGGTCAGGATATTCGCGTCCAGACTGACAGGGGGCAGTCTGGCCCCTTCCTGTTGCTTTCTATCAGTGGAAAACATCTCCAGTTTCCTTCTCTGACAGTTGTCCACTTGGCACTGGTTCCAGCTTTTGCAGATTGCACTGTAATCATGAATCAGATGTCAGGGATCTACAGCTTTGTGTCGTTGCTCAACAATTCCAGGCAGAAAGTGTTATTTTAACATCATCCTCATTTAACAGATGAGTAAACTGAGACCTAGAGAACTTGGAACACAATATGTGTTAATGGAGAAGATTCAGGCGATTTCTGAGGCCACTGCCTAACCACTGAGCCATACTGCCTCACCTTCCAGCCGCAGCAGTGTGAAGACCACACACAAGCTCGCTCTCCATCAGCAAACTCAGAGAGGGAGACGCCTCACTCCACCGCGGCCCAGCCACCACCTTGCATTTGTAGAGCCTGGTACAGAAATTTGAGTTAAAACGGAAATTGGGGAAATTTAGAAGTGTAAAGAAAGCATAAAGCATTATACCTCTAAGAAGAAAAGTGGAACCTGACAGTGAATTTTCCTCTACGTTTTATTTTTTTTTTCTTACTTCCCTGAATGAAGAAGAGGGGAGGAAGTGAAATATGGACTCTTGAACAACTTTCACACTTGAGTAAGGGGATGTTACAAAGATTAGTGGAAGTTACAAAAAACTGTAAAGCATAATGAAAAGTTTGGCCCCTGATCACTTACTTGGTTATCACTGAGAAGTTTCATCCCTGGTGGTCATGTTGTTGTGTTCTGTCACGTCAGAACCAAGCTGACCCTCCAGTGGGTTTTCAGAGGAAGTTCATTGCGAGGGAGGTGATTGCCCATTTTTCTCAAGCAGAACATCATGTAGATTTGAACTACCTGCCTTTGGCATTTAAGCATAGTTTCTTGCCACTAGGCCACCAAGGCTCCATTTATACCTGGTGTTGGAGTGCATTTCTGACTCACTGTGACCCTCCATCTGAGTGCCAAATCTATACATTTTTACTGATATGAATGACAGTCTTTATTTCTTATGGATTGTAAAGTTGGACAATGAGTAAGGATGGCAGAAGAATTGATGCCTTAGAATTATGGTGTTGTCAAAGGGTATGAATATCCCATAAATGGCCAAAAGAAGAAAAACAAGTCTTGTCTTGGAGGCACGGCAACCAGTGGGCTCCCTGGGGGTAAGGCATCTCACGTGCTTTGAGCGTGTTTCCAGGAGAAGGTATTCTTTGCAGAGGCACATCATGCTTGGGAAGGTAGAAGGTCAGCAAAAGAAAGGAAGACTCTCAACAAAATGGATCGACACAGTGACGGGAATGGGCTCAGTTGTGTAACAGATGATGAGATGGCACAGGACAGTACACGGTTCGTGTCTGTAGCTCATGGGGTGGCTGTGAGTCCCATGAATTATACAGGAGGAGAGTTCGTGTCTTTCTCCTGTGGAGCAGCTGGTGGATTTGAACTATGTGCCTTTGGGTTGGCAGTGCAGCTCCTTAACACTAGGTAACAAGAGGTCATAAATAGCAGAACATTGTCTGATACAGGGCCAGGAGATGAGGCCCTCAGGACTCATCATTCTTCTCTGAAGCAGCTGGTGGATTTGAACCTGTGATGTTTTAGTTAGCAATGCAACACATGATTACATCACCTGAATTCCTTAAGAGAAGTCCTTGACAGCCCAAATACAACCTTCAGTGAGACCCCCTGTTTCCCCCCGCTTACCACTCCTCACTCTAGACTTAGAGCGCATTTCAAGAATATATTTGTTTCATGGACCACTATTGACCAAACACCAGACAAGTTGTGGGGTGACATTGTGGACATCATACATGAAGAAAGCAAAAAGTCATTAACGAAACAGGAAAGAAAATACCAAAATGGACATCAGAAGAAATTTTGACACTTGATCTTGAAGATCTGAGAGAAGCAGCTAAAGGTTTCCTATGATGAAATAAGAGTTCAACAGAAGACTTCAAAAGGTAGCTAGGAAGACAAAGTAAAGTATTATAATGAAATAAGCAAAGACTTTGACACAGAAAACCAAAACATGCTTAGCGTTGTTTTTTTTTTCAAACTGAAAGAACTAAAGTATAAATTCAAGCTTTGAGTTGCAATACTGAAGGATTCTATGGGCAAAATTTTGGGTAACCTAGGAAGCATCAAAAGAAGATGGAAGGAATACACAAAGTCATTATTCCAAAAAGAATTGGTTGATGCTCAAGCATTTCAAGAGGCAGCATTTGATCTGAAGTAAAAACTGAAGGAAGAAATCAAAGCTGCCCTGAAGGCATTGGGGGAAAAATAAGACCCCAGGAATTGATGGAATACTGTTTGAGGTATTTCAACAAACACATGCAGCCCTGCATATGTTTATTAGCTTATGCTAAGAGATTTGGAAGACAGCTACTTGGCAAACTGACCAGAAGAGATCTGTATTTTAAAAAAAGCAATCTGGGTTAGGGATGGAGTTGTTGTTGTTGTTGTGTGCCATCAAGTTGACTACTACTCATAGTGACCCTATGCACAACAGCTCTCAACCCTGCTCTATCATGAACCAATCTCACTGTCTCTGACACATCTACCCTCATTACCCCAGTTATTGTGTCAATCCATCTTATTCTGGGGTCTTCCTTTCCAGCACTGTCCCTTGACCCTTCTAAGCATGATATCCTTCTCCAAAAACTGCTCCCTTCTGGATAAATGCCCAAGGTATGTAAGACAGAGTCTCAAAGTCCTTGCCAAGAATTAGGAAAAACAAAACAAAAAAGTAAAAAAAAAAAAAAAACCCAACCCAAAAAATGTAATCCAACAGAATGTGGCAATTATCAAACAATATCTTTAATATCAAATATAAGTAAATGTTTGCTGAAAAGAATTTTTAAAAACAGAGCACTATACCAACAGGTAACTTCCAGAAAGTCAAGCTGGATTCACAGAAAGATGTGCAATGAGGAATATTGTGCTGATATAAAATATATCTTGGCTGAAAGCAGAGAATACCAAAAAGGTGTATTGTTGTTGACTTTGAGTCGAGCACGACTCATAGCAACCCAATGAACAAAAGTCCTGAAGCCCCTCTACAACTGTTGACATTTATCAAAGTTCACAGAGTTTCCGGAGGCATGCTGTTTAGGAAGTGGGTGCCGCTCAGGGATTTCATTATGTGAATAAATTTTGGGTAACATTGCAAAGAATGGGTTACATAAGTAGATATGTTTGCTGACACGTGTAAGTAAAGATGAGTAAATAGCTGTGCTGTGCACGTATGGGTGTTTCTGTAGACAAATGAACATACATGTTTACATGTGTCACACACACATAATTCATACATAAATAAACCACATGGGGGCACAAGAATGGCTATTTCCTATTCACTCACTGTCACTGAATTGGTTCCAGTGGGTTTCCAAGGTTGTAAATTGCATAGAAAGAGACTTCCCATTTATCTGTCTCCCAAGATGCTTCTGGTGGATTCAAAACACTAGAGAAGAAAGTCGTTTGGATTAGCAGGGAAATTCTCCACATATCACGTTATCAGAGCTCGGATGCTTCCTAGACATAACCAAATCGAGTCGTGTGCTGTCTAACATCCATTTGGGCAAGGTCAGACTGCAGGTAAGTCCATGGTATGAGAAGGTTAGAAGAGAGTTTAGAAATAGATCATGACAAAGCTGCACTGCAAACCCAGGGGTGCACAGTTCGAACCCACCAGGTGCTCTGTTGGAGAAGGAGGGGCAATGTCCTCCTGTACCAGTCAGATCCGATTTGACGGTACACACACACAAGAAATAGATCATAAAATAGGACTGACATTGGGGTTGGGGGGAGACTGAGAAAGATGGGTTCAATAATGTATATTGCATTGAAACAGATGAGGAAGAAAACTGTCTAAAAGGGACATGTGATTAGATATTTTTGTCATGACAGGAGTCCAGAGCGAAGGCTGCATAGTGGAGTGGACCTGGGGGAGGAATTGTAAAACAATGAAAGAATTTTTCTTTTACTTTTCCAAGAGGGGAGTGTACTGGAGGGGAGGGTTGGGAGGGGAGAAAAGTGCAACAATGAATGAATGGAAACCCAAAGTCTCTAAATTTTCAATGAAATAAATAATAATTTTTTAAAAAGCCACTTTTGGCCTTCAAGAAAAAAGCAGAGGCTCAAGGCTATATGTATATGAATGGGATATAATTAAGGATACTTAAGGGTGGAGAATAAACATGAAACAGAATAAAAGAAAGAAATAGATCATGATATATAGTGAATACAGCAGCTTACCTTGTGCAACAAGTGGGATACAACCATGCATCTGCAGCAAAGGAGGGAGAACACAACCAAAGACTCAAAGAAGAGACTAATCTACAGAACCAAGTGTCTACACGAACCACTGCCTCACCTGCCTGAGACCAGAACTGCACAGTGTCCAGTGTCCACTTCCAGTTGAACTGCTCTGACCAGGTGTACCTGTTTGTTAAAACACCTCGAGTGCTGTTCAGACCAGGGGCATAGAAGATGCTGAATAGAATAGGAAGGAAGAAATGTAGAACAAAATTCAAATTCCCAAAAGAGACCAGAATTACTGGACCAGCAAGTATGAGAGAAAGCCCCCAGACTGCTGTCCTCTGATACCTTTCACCTTGGAGCTCAAACGACCCCTGGACAACACCTATCAACCAAAACATAAACTGACTCACAAAAGAAAGAATATCACATCCGAGCACTATGCTCCAGGAACAGTAATCTAAATGAGACTTAAGAGTGAGTGGTTACCCCAGACCAAAGGTGAGACAGAACAGGAGGAGGCAAGAAGCTAGATTAATGGAGTCAGAACAACCAGAATGGAAATCGTGAGGATGGTGACGCACCGTGGAAAGAGTAACCAATGTCAAGGGATATTAACACGCACTGTTGTTGTGTCAGGAGCACTGGGGACCTAGGGGCAGGAAGCTGTGCTGCAGTCTTGAAGGCATGCAGTTCGAATCCACTAGCTGCTCTGTGGGAGAACGGCCAATCTCCTCTCATGCAATTAATTGCTTCTGAAAACCTGCCGGAGGGTCAGCTAATAATAACTGGGTTTTTTTTTTTTTTTTTTTTTTTTTCTATAATTATATTTTATTAATTTTCATAAACATTTACAGAGATTTCAGGTTTCCATTCATTCATTGTTGCACTATTCTCTCTACCCTCCTCCCAGTTTGTTCTTGTCCAAATGCCACAGTGCTTGTCAAAGCCAGTTCTGATTAATCTCCTTTGTCAGTGTGTCCTTTGCCATTCCCTATCACTCCTCCCTGAGAGAGACTTCACCCTGAGTCATAAGGAAAAGGGGATGGCGTATTCTCTTAGCTACTTATAATAACTGTTGTTGTGCTGTGGTTAGGTGTTGAGGAGACAAGTATGACTCATCGTGACTCTGTGAACAACAGACCTGAACCCGTTCCTATCCTGTGCCATCCACACCATCTCTGGCACACTCAAGCCCATTGCTGCATCAATCTGTCATCAATCTGGTTGAAGCTCTTCTTCTATTTCGTTGACCTTCCAATTTGCCAACTATGATGTCTTCTTCTAAGGACTGGCCCTTCCTAACAACATTCCCAAAGAGTGTGCGATGAAGCCTCATCATCTTTGCCTCCAAAGAGCACTCCAGCTGCATGTTCTCCAAGATCTGTTCCTTTTGCCATCCATGGGATGTTCAGTGCTCTTCTCCAACACCACAACTCAAAGGCATCAACTCTTCTTCTGTCATTGTTAATCATTGTCCAGGTCTTGGATGCATAGAAAAGAATTGAAAAGACCATAGGATAATATGTATAGGAATTGTTAAGTTAGAAACTAATTTGCTAGAAAATTTCTCCAAATAATTAAAAAAAAAAATGGTAACCATCAACTTTCCTTATGTCAGTGTCCCTGAGTGGGACAAACCATTAATGTGCTAGTCACAAAGCAAAAGGTTGGAAGTTCAAGTCCACTTAAAAATGTCTTGGAAGAGAAGCCTGGCAATACACTTGTGAAAATTCAGCCACGGCCTGGTGGTAAAGAGCTGAGCTGAAATACCAAAGGCACGGGGTTCAAATCCACAAGCTGCTCCATGAAAGAACGGGGTGGACACAAGTCAGATTGCTTCAGTCCTGCTGTTCCTTTCAGTTACAGTTGGAGGAATCGCCTTGTGAGCCAGCTATTCCCAATTTCAACAGACTCTATCTCCATACAAAGACACAAGTGTTGCCCAGTCAACCCATCAGCTCTGGTGTCCCCACGGTGGCACGGCTTCTCCCACCAGGCTCTGCATCGCGTTGACAGGTTGGTTTTGAACCATGGCTGCTGCAGATTTCATCTGTAGCTGTCTGAGAGAGATTTAGCATCTGAGGACTTGGCCTTTAACTACAAGATCTCTGTCCTAACAAGTTCTGGTTTTTTGGTTTTGTTTTTGTCTTGTTGTGTACTGACGAATAGAATCCGACTGGCACAGGAGGAGACCTTCTCCGGTGGAGCACCTGGGGGATTGGAACCACACGCCTTCAGGATTGCAGCGCAGCTTCTTGCCACTAGCTCACCAGAGCTCCTTAACAAGCCCTGTTAACAATCTGACTTCTGTGAGAAGGGAGCAGGGATGTGTGGACAGAGTAAGAGAGGGTTGCATAGTTTTAGCAGGTTGTCTGAGGGGAATCTCAGCTTTGCCAATAGCAAGTTGAGATCTAGGACTTCCTGCCCTCTCTCCCACCATAGCCTACCATCTCTGGGGCACATCCTAGACTCAACCATTTCTTGTTATCTCCTCTCCAACTGCCCAGTGAACACATAGCTTCCCTTGTACAACACTCGTCAACCACTTCTCACCATCTCCTTTCCACTGCCTGTAGCGTCCCTTACACAAAGCTTATCCAAGCTATCACTCTCATGTATCTTCCATAGCCCTCACCCCATCACCCTACTTCTGTATTCACCTCTCCCCAAACAGCCAGGGGGTCATTCTCAAACAGCGACCATGCCATGATTGAGACTGGAGGGGCCCCTGGGATACTCTTCTGAACTGAAATGAACCCCTGAGGCCGCCTTGTAGCTGGCTGTTGCTATCACCCTGAAAGCCATGTCCCTGTAAGTCACTCACCTAAGTCGTGGCTGAACTCAGAGACAGTGGCAGCAGAGGAGGGGGAGTTAGGAGACCAGTGCAAGACAGAGCTGTAGGTTCCTGGTCCGTCAGATAAGAAAGCTGAGCACCTTTGGGGCAGGTTTACTGATGGAGGCAGCTCTCAGGTGTTTGTCAGAGCCCAGGTTTACTGACTTATGGAGCTAGAATTGGGGGCCTTTGGGCCTGGGATTAGTGGAGTGTGGTGCTTTGGGGGACATTTAAGTTGCCAACTAAAATTTTTCTTTTTTTTATTTAGTAATTAGTTTTTCTTTTATTCTGATTTACTTACAAAGTTTGAATAATACGTTGTTTTTCACACAAGATCTTTTCCATTTCCTTCACCCCACCCACCCATCGAATTGTGTAACCCTGTGATTAACTCACTACCCCCACATCTACACTCCTCTATTTCCACCCCCCACAGACACCCCTTGGATCCTCATACCCATTCTACATTAATGATTTTATATAGTATTTGTCTTTGTGGCACTGAGTTACAACAAAAAGTTTTAGAATATTTTTCCCAAGGCAGGCTGAGACCTATGCCATGAGATAGAGCTAGAGACACTATACTTTAGGGCCAACTGAGGAGAGGGGCTTTCTGGATCAAGAGTTGTATCCTGAGCTGTTGTTCCCGGTCCTGAATTGGGTGTTGTCTGTGGGTTCTGTATGGCCATTGCAATGAATTAATCAAACCCACAAGGAGGCATAAAGTTTCATAGGAGAGACAGTTCGTAACAGAAGTGGTAAAACTATTTGAAGAACTTCTAACATCATAGGAGTTGACCACTGCCAATGGAGATTCTGCTTCTCCCTTGTGATGTGAGAGGAGGTCAGACACTACCACCTATGACGTGTGTGAGAGCTGAACTGACTCCGTCTTAGAATTAGACTCCATTAGGAGGACTGGGAGTTCTAGGTTCCTTGTCCCCACATTCTGTTTCTTGACAGTCAAAATGAGTTCTCTAACCAGGAATCAAGCCTTGGCTTGCTGGGGCTTTGCTCTGCTTGTTTATAAAGGCAGCCAAAGCTGTCACTCAGAGGCAAACTCTAGTCTTCAGTCATAACACCCTGAACATGCCCAATCTCGTCAGAGGCAAATTCTAGAGCTTACACAGTAAGCCCATACCTTTAATAAACATCTCCAATACCACCCTGGATTTGCTGGCATCATATTTGGGTTCTTTGATCCTGGGCCAGTATGGAGGACAGTGTTTTCTAGTCCATTCATGGGTTTTTTCCTGAAACATCATGCTGCTTTTACAATTGGCTTCCTCACAGCAGGGCGGTCTGGTGCCCTAGTCCATAGGGAATTGAGCTGAGAACCTCTCAGGACGTTAAACTCAGAAACCTATTGGAGGGTCAGCTTTGAGTTGGTTTCAACTCAACAGTCATGAGTTTTGTATTTTTCTGGTAGGACTTGGAGTCATAATTCCCCCCGCCCTGTTCCACTTATTGTTCCAGGCTGTCAAAACTTTTAAAAATTCAGTTCTGTTCCAATTTCACTTCATTGGCAACAGCTGTCTATTTTGACACTTTGATCTCTAATTTGTTTATGTTCTGCAAGCAGATAACCCAGAGCGATTTCATTTGAAGAAATGGGGTCAGTAAATCAATTCCTTATACTGCTAGTAGCATTGCATTTTTATAGTACCCTGAATTTTGTCATACTAAGATTTTGTAATTAGTTTTGAAAGTAGCAATATTAAGCTATTTCTTTCTACAAATTCATTCATAATTAAATTGAAAGTGACACTGTTGTTCAATTTTAATCACTGTCTCACTACAAAGCAAAGCATAATCTAAAATATATTATTTTAAATTTGTTGTTCAAGGGGAAATCACAATCATGCTGTATGAATATTCAATTGAAGATTCAAAATATCTTTTTAGTAGGTATTCTCAACTTAAAACTATTTTTTAAACATGAAAGAAATGTGTTTATTAAAAATAAGTGAATTTTTTTTTATTTAGTCTCACCATTTTTTTAAATAATTTTAATGAATTAAAGAGAATTTGGATTTCCATTCATTCATTGCTGCACTTCTCTACCCGCCCAGCCCTCTCCCCCTGCCTCCCTTAAAACTATTTTTAAAACCAACTTAAAATCAAACTTAATTGTTATATAAGCAACATTTTGCTACTGGTACTTTAGAGTCAGGCAAAATTTACTAACAAAGTACTAGTATATTATCATACCTAAGATATCAACACATATCGGCAAAGAGTAATAAAATATTTTGTATTCAGGCAAAGAGTAATAAAATATTTTGTATTCACCCCTTGTTAGAAGCTGAAGACTTTACACATTACACAAATTGAAGCACTTATTACAAATATAGATTTAATCAATACAAAATTGAGCAGCTCATTAAGAAAATATAATCGCAACAGGCTATATACATCTATCTAATTCAGAGATTGTCCTATAATATTTTTCCTTGAAGCTGTCCAGGTTGTCTCAAAAGATGAATGTCAAACTGACAAAGTTCTCCCATTGACCTCAGTAGCTGGTGCACTCAAAATTACCACAGACATTTCACGTAACCGTTTTCAAACCTATTTGTGAACTGTCTTCTTCCCAAAATTCAGAAGTTCTTTTGTTCCTCTCTACTTTTTTTGTACAGTGGTCTAATAGGTAACATCATAAATAGATGGGAAAAGGTTTGCAGTTCTCAATGATTGCATCTTGGCTTAGATCAGCATCAACAACCTTGGCCAAGTCTGCTGTCAGGGACCTCTCCAAATTACTGAAGAACAATGATGTCTGTCTAAAGTGTGCCTGATTCAGGCCATGGTCTTCTCCGTTACTTGCTACACATCAGAGAGCTAACCAATGAATAAGGATGATAGAAGAAGAAAATTATGATGTTGGAGTAGAGTCCTGACTATCCCATGGACTGCCAAAGGAATAAACAGATATGTTTTGGAGAAAGTGTAGCCAGACTGCTTTTTGGAGGAGAAGAAAGCATAGCTCCATCTCTTATATTTTGGGCATGTTGCTAGGAGAAACTATTCCTTTGAAGGGGACATCATATTTGGAAAGGTGGAGGGTCAGTGAAACAGAGGAAGACCCTCAGTAAGATGGGTTAACGCAATGACTGCAGGAATGGTCTCAAGTGTGTCAGAGATGACGAGGACGGCACAGAACAGGACAGAGTTCAGGTCTATTGTTCATAGTGTCGCTATGAGTCATATTTAAGCCAACGGTATCTCACAACAATGGTTTGCTAATATAGAATCTATGCTAAGAGTTAGATTGCTTGATCTCAATTTAACTTATATTTGAATGTTAGATAAATATAAGAATGTAACTTATATTCTTAGATTTGAGAGATAATTCCAACTCATTTATACCATGATTTGAACGAAGATATTTCCTCACTTGCTTTCTGTGGCTATACTTTCAATATTGCCTCTTCTCAGGTTTTCTATTATTCTCCAAATGCTTTTGAAATGTAATATGTATCTTAAATTTAGAACTAATTAGAATTTGATAATGAGGATCTATATTATATAAGCTGCTCCTAATATGCTATCATTTTCAATAACTTTTCCCCTGACTTTAAATTTTTCAACCAATATGTTTCCAAATATATTAAGAGATCTTAATTTTAGGGCATCAGGCTTGGAATGGTGGAGAGTCAGCATAGGAGAGGAAGATCCCAGATGAGATGGATTGACACAGTAACTGGGGTCATGGGGGTTGGTGTGTCGGAGACAGTGAGATTGACTCAGGACAGGGAAGGGTTCAGAGCTATTGTTCATAGCAGTCAACTCTATGGTACATAATAACAAACAACAATTTTACCTTCATTTCTACCCACATACCAAACACACTGATCATGGTTAATTGTTCCCTTTGCATTTCAATCTTTTTGTAGATTTCCTTAGAGATTTTCTTTCTAAAATTAATTTAACATGTGCTTATTTGTTATTCTGATTGCCATTGATTCAGAACCAACTCATAGCTGTCACTCCAGCCAGAGCTTGCTGCAGAAGGTCAAGGACTGCCGCCTTCAATATGGACTGAAGCTCAACATCAAGAAACAAAGATTCTCACCACTGGGTCAATCGACACCATCCGTATGGATGGTGAAAAGATTGAGATAGTTAACAATTTTAGTTTACTTGGCTCCACAGTCAACACTCTTGGTACCAGCAGCCAGGAAATCAAGAGATGAATTGCATTGGGAAAATCAGCTGTGAGGGACTTCTCCAGAGTACTGAAGAGCAACAATACTAACGTGCACCTGATCCGGGCTATAGACTTCGCAATTACATGCTGTGCATCGGAGAGTTGGGCAGTAACTAGGGATGATAGAGAATTGATGCCTTTGAGCTGTGGTGCTGGAGAAGAGTTTTGAATGTACCATGGACTGCTAGGAGAACAAACAGGTTTGTCCTAGAGAGGGTGAAGCCGGAGTGCTCCTTGGAGTCAAGGATTCTGAAACTTCATCTGACATACTTTGGGCATGTTTCAAGGAGGGACTGGTCCTTGGAGAGGGACATCATGTTTGGGAGAGTGGAGGGGCGGCGCAGGAGAGGAAGATCCTCAAAGAGATGGATCGATTCTGTGAGTGGAGTGGAGGGAATGAGTGTGTTTGAGACGGCAAGGTTGGCACAGGATAGAGCAGCGTTTAGGGCTCTTGTACACAGGGTCGCTATGAGTCGCAAACAACTTGATGGCACTTAACAACAACAACAAAAAATTACATGGGAAGAGATTGCCTGTCTTTCTCTTGTAGAACCACTGATGAATTCAAATCAGCAGAGAGGCACCACCTTGAATCAGCAGCACAGCTCGCTATGAACTAGGCCTGAGAGCTCCTCCATTTGTTGCAGTTTATACTGGTCTCAGCTAACATGTCGAAGACACTTTTACATCCTAGAATGTCAGTGTTTTGCATCCCAGAATGTCAATATATACACTAACATGGTGTATATACGCTCTGTCTTGTTGGACAGTACAGTACAGCCTTCCTCCAACTATTTCCTGAAAATCTGGCAGACAATGTCAAAATGTGAAGTATTTTAACAAGTTCACACATTTTCCTAAAGCTCCCTTGAGTTCAGCATCCTCTATCATGTATTTAATAGCTAATTGAAGTGTGTAGGTTGCATGCTTTATTCCAAGCAATCTGTTCTCATTAGCCTTACCACTTTCACTGTCCTCCATAATATGATGCTTAAAGTCTGCAAGTCAGACTGCACTTAAGTCTTTAAAATTGTAATTTTTCACTATCTTTCCCTTTGATCTCCCATCATCCCTGAGCAAATCAACAAATTAAATCAGGTGTCAGCCATTGCCCATGGTTATAGAAGACGTCGTAAATTCATGTTCTATTTTTCTAAACCTTTATATAGGATATTTAAATGTACAGACCTATATGATTTTCTTTAAGATCCTTCATTTTGGGTGTCTATAGCTAGATCTTACCCTCTGGTGCCACTGACAATGAGTTCCTCCAATTGTCAGGTTCAATCTTCTGGCAACATCCACTGGTGGAGAGAGTATCCACTGTTTTCTAGATTACGACTAATTTTTGGAGCTAGATTTTAAGGACAAAGAGGTATCACTTCCCTAATATTCCTTGAGTTGATTGAAAAATGTGGACTAATTGAAGCAGCAATTGTGTTTAACATTTTATGGAATCCTGAACATTCAGTTACCTCAGGATACACAGGAGCTAAGTCGACATATGCATCGTTTGCTTAGCTATTTTTACCTTAAGGCATTTTGTACCAGCAAATTCGTCGTCTGGTGTATTCTGCTGCTTGTTCAGCGCACGTCTGTGGCTTTCCTTCAGTCTCTGACTTCTAGTTCTGCATCGCCCTCCACTCACCCATGTGGTGGAGCTTCTACTGCCTCTCAAAAAATTGGCTACATAGTCTCCACCCACATCTGTGTTACAAATTTTACATGTGCTTCTATTTCCAATCTGTTTATCCTTGAACAATCTAAAACTAAATATGTTCTGCTTCATCTCACACTGAATCCAAGGGGTGAGAAATATTAACATTAAGGCTTGTCTCATGGTTATGGAACTCTGGTGGCTTACTAGTAAGGTGTTACACTGCCAACCCAAAGGCACATGGTTCAAATCCACCACCTGCTCTGTGGAAGGATGTTTCTTTGTGTTTCATTGACTATGCAAAGGCATTTGACTATGTGGATCATAGCAAATTATAATTAATGGTGAAGAAAATGGAAATCTCAGGATACTTAGCTATACTCATGTGAAATCTATACTTAGACTAAGATTCTGTCCTCTGGAAAGAGCAAGGGAACACTGCATGGTTTAAAATTTAAAAAGGTGTATATCATGGATGTATTTTTTTCTCCCTACATTCAATATGTATGCCAAGCAAATAATTCAAAAGGCTGAACTTTATGAACAAGAATGTGGGATCAGGACTGGAGGAAGATTCATCAACAACCTGATTAGAAAGATGACACAAACTTGCTTGCTGAAAGCAAAGAGGACTTGAAACTCTTGGGGAAGAAAACCAAAGACTACAACTTTCAATAAGGATTATACCTCATCATCAAGAAGGCAAAAATCTTCACTTCTGGGCCAATAGACAACACCATGAAACATGGAGAGAAGATTGAATTTATCAAGGTTTTCATCTTGCTTGGATACACAATCAACCCTCTTGGTAACAGCAGTCAATAAATCAAAAGACATATTGCACTGGGTAAATTTGTTTCAAGGACATCTTTAAGAAGTTAAGCAACAATGATATCACTTTAAAGACTCAAGTGCATCTTATTCAAGCCACGGTCTTTCCAAACACTCATGCATCTGAAAACTGGGCAGTGACTAAGAAAGACAGAAGAAGAACTGATGCCTTTGAGTTGTGGTGCTGGAGAAGAATACTGAATAGCCCACATACTGCCAAAACAACAAAAACATGTTTTGGAGAAAGTACAGCAGGCATGCGCCTTGGAGGTAAGGATGGTGAAGCTTCATCTCACATATTTTGGGCATGTTGTTAGGAGGGGCTAGTCCTTGGAAGAGGACATCATGCTTAGGAAGGTAGAAGGTCAGTGAAAGAAGGGCAGACCCCCAAGATGGTTAAACACAGTGACTTTAACAATGGGCTCAGGTATATCAGAGAGGATGAGGATGGTGCAGGTTAGGGCAACGTTCAGATCCATTGTTCATAGGGTCACTATGAATCACAGTTGACTCCACAGCACCTTAACATTAACAACAACACTCACCTGTAAGTTTGCCATATTGTGGTGGCTTGTGAGTTGTGGAGGGAAAGGGCATACTAGTCATTTCTCAAGCTGAAAGAACTTCAGTATTGCAGGGTTCTATGGACAAAATTTTGAACAATGCAGGAATTACCAAAAACAATGGAAGGAATGCATAGAGTCGCTGTACCAGAAAGAATTGGCTCACATTGGACGATTTGAAGAAGTAGCATATGGTCAAGAATCAGTGGTATTAAATGAAGACAAGCAAATTGCATTGATGATACTGGCAAAACATAAAGTCCCGGGAATTGGCAGAATATCAATTGAGGTGTTTCGGCAAACAGATTGCAGCCCTAGACATGGTCATGTCAAGAAATTTGCAAAACAGTTACCTATCCAGGGAATGAAATTGATCCATATTTGTTCTCATTCCAAAAAAGAAAAGTAATCTAAAAGAATGTAGAAATTACAAAAATATCATTAATATTATATGCAAGTAAAATCTTGCTAAAGATTATTATTTTTTAATTTTTTTTATTTTTATTGTATTATTTTTACTTGTACCGTCAAATCAGATCTGACTGGTACAGGAGGAGATTGCCCCCTCCTTCTCCAGCAGAGCATCTGGTGGATTTGAACTGCATACTTCTGGGATTGCAGTGCAGTGTCTTGCCACTAGGCCACCAGAGCGCCCTAAAGATTATTTTTAAATGACTGGAACAACACATTGATAGGGTATTGCCAGAAATTCAGGCTAGATTCAGAAGAGGATGTGTAATGAGGCCTTTCTTGCTAATGTTAGTGGTATCTTGGTCATAGACAGATAATATCTGGAAGATGTTTAATGACTGTATTTTTACTGACTATGCAAAAGCATTCAATTCTCTGGATCATGATAATTTACTGATAACATTCAGCATACAAATCCAGAACATTTAGCTATACTCCTGTAGAACCTGTACAGAGACCAAGAATCTGTAATTAGAAAACAAGGGAATATTGTATGGCTTATATCAGTAAATGTGCCAGTCAGGGTTGTATCGTTTTACCACATTTATTCAATCTGTATGCTGAACAGATGATCTTAGAAGGTGTGCTATGTGAAGAAGAATGTGGCATCAGGATTGGAAGAAGACACATCAACAATCTTGGTGCTGCAGATGACACAACCTTGTTGTTCAGGAAGATTTGAAACATTTCTGAAGAAAGTCAAAGACTACAGTCATCAAGATGGGTTCTATCTCAACATCATGAAAGCAAAACTCCTCAAATCTGGACAAATAAGCCACATCATGATAAATAGAGAAAAAAGATTGAAGTTGTCGAGGTTTTCATTTTATGTGGATCACAATGAACCCTTAGGGAAGCAAAAGAAATCAAAAGGCATATTGACAAAACAACTACGAGCTATCATCTCACCCCAGCAACAAGCGAAAAGTTCAACAAGACAGCAAACAACAAATGCTGTCAAGGTTGTGGAGACACTGGGACACTTATTCACTGCTGGTAGAAATGCAAAATGGTGCAGCCACTATAGAAATCAGTCTGGTGCTTTCTCGAAAAGTTGGGAATAGAAATTCCATTTGACCCTATACAGAAATAGAAAGTCCACAGCCAAGAATATACCCTAAAGAAACCAGAGCCATGACTCAAACAGATGTATGCACACCCATATTTACTGCTGAATTACTCACAAAAGCAAAGAGATGGGAGCCAAGTGTCCATAAACAAACAAATGCATAGAAAAAACTATGGCACATTAACACAATGGAATATTACACAGTATTGAAAAATAATGAACTCATAAAACGTGGCAGAGCCTCGACATTGTGCCAAGTGAAATATCTCAGCCACAAAGGGATAAATACTACATAACACGGCTGTTATAAAATAGGACAGACATGGGGGCAGGGCTGCAGAGGGAATGGGAAAAGACTGGATAGAAAAGGAACACTGCATTAGAGCAGGTGAGGGGAAGAGCTGTCTGAATAGATTTGCTTAGACATTATGTGTATGACAACAATCTGGAACAAGGGGTGCATTGTGGGGTAAGTTTAGGGAGGGGCTGGAAGAAAATGTGCAAGAATAAAAAAGAAATATAAAAAAGATTTTTAAGGAAAGCGTATTGAATCTGGCAAATCTGCTATCAAGAACCTCTTTAAAATGCTAAGGAGCTTTGATATCAGTTGAAAGACTCAGGCGTATCTAACCCAAGCCACACTAGTTTCAACTGCTTCAAATGCATGTGAAAGCTGGTCAAACACAAGGAAGAGAAAAGAGCCGATGCCTTTGACTTGTGGTGGTGATGAAGAGTATTGAATACAGCACAGACTGCCCAAAGTACAAACACATCTTTCTTGGAAGAAATAACCTTGGTGCTGCATAGAAACAAGGATTTTGAGACATCACCTCACACACTTTGGGCATATTGTTAAGACGGTCTGACAGATCATTGACTTGAATCCACAAGACACTCCATAGGAGAAAAAGGAAGTGTTTGCCCCATTAAGATTCACCGCTTTAGAAACCCAATAGAGAATGGGCGTGAAACAGAATAAACTAAGTGGCAGCAGGGGGTTTTGTTTTGTTTTGATCTTATTATCTGTGTGTGTGTGTACCGTCAAATCAGATCTGACTGATACAGGAGGAGATTGCCCCTCCTTCTCCAGCAGAGCATCTGGTGGATTCGAACTGCGCACCTCTGGGATTGCAGTGCAGCTTCTTGCCACTAGGCCCCCAGAGCTCCCTGGTAGTGAGTTTTGTTCTGAGTGTATTAAATTACAGTAAAAACAAGTCCTAGACTTTGATCACAAAGAGAACAGAGTACATAAGTACATTTGTAGAAATAAATTAGAGCTAGTGTATGTTAAAACGCTTCTAGCTACGTATAGTCAGTATATTAGGAAACACTGAAATAATTTCAATTTTACATCTGCAGGCTTTGCCAGTTCCTTCTATTTGAAATTCAACTTTCTTCAGCACTTTTCTATGACAAATCTCACTTCATAATGAGGCCATCAATTTGCTTTCAGTGAAAAATGGCCGATAACAATTGGAACAGTCATTCTTTCCCTGCGGGTGGTTTGTATTTGTTAACATTTAAATCTCTGAGATAAGTTGCTGTTGTTGGTGTGTGTTGTCAACTCATAGCAACCCCATGTTAACAGAAAAAAACACACCGCCCAGTCCTCACGTCACTGCCGTGTTTGAGCTCATTGTTACTATCTCTGTGTCAATCCATCTCATTGAGGGTCTTCGTCTTCTTCGACCCACTACTCTAACAAGCACACTGTCCTCTCCAGGGCCTGGCTCCTGGCCACATGCTCAGAGCATGTGGGACAAATTCGTGACATCTTTGCTTCTAAGAAGCATTTTCAAAGATAGATCACTTTGTGATTTCTCCACTGCTGTGGCCATGAAATTGTGGAGTCAAGTGGAATTCAGTATTGAATGTATGATGGACTGCTAAGAAAACAAACAGGTTCATCCTGGAGAGGGTTAAACCAGGCTGCTCCTTGGAGGCAAGGATTCTGAGACATCGTCTGACATACTTTAGACATGTAAGGAGGGACTGGTCCTTGGAGAGGGACGTCATGCTTGGGAGGGTGAAGGAAGGGACAGTGCAGGAGAGGAAGGCCCTCTATGAGGTGGATTGATTCAGTGACTGGGTAACGGGGGTAGGTGTGTTGGAGGCAGTGCGATTGGCACAGGACAGAGCAGAGTTTAGGGATGTTGTACATAGGGTCACTACGAGTTCAAGCAACTTGAAGGCACATAACAACAACAGATCAGATTAAAGGTAGTGGTCCAGAGAAGCCAAACACCAGGCCTGCTATACCACGTGGGGGAGCAAAAATGATTTGCTCTCTCATTGTGGGCTTGATAGAACTTTACATTTTATTTCCTTTTTTTAATCAGGTTTCCATGTTACTCCTGTTAAATTCTTTTGTTTTTTCAGTTTTTCAAAACTTCTTGCTGAGGAGTCAGAATTGACTCATAACTGGCCCTCTAGTGGGTTTGCAGAACTATACATCGCTAGGGAGGAAAGAGTCCATATTCTTCCCTCCGAGCCACTGATGGATTCAAATCACTGAGCTCTCCTGTCCACACCCCTCAGCACTCAACCCTTTACCCACCATCCAGTCAGAACCGACTCAGATCTCCCCGCATGTTCACAGAGGCTGTAAATCACACGGGAGGAGATTACCTATCATTCTACTGCAGAGCACCTGGTTGTTCCACACCGCCTTTGGGTAGGCCTGCAGGGCTGCTGTCTGCCGCGGGGTTGACCGCATAAACGCCTTCCCAGTTAGGCCAGAGCCCAAGCCCCACTAGAATTGCTAAAAGGAGCTTTGGCACTGCAATGCATTAAATACTGACATGCTGTCTCAAAGGGAGAGAGAGCCACGGTGGCCTAGTGGACAGAGAGTGATGCTACCAAGCCGAAGGTGGGTAGTTCTAATCTGCGGCCCTCAGACCTGGTTCAAATTGGTTTTCTGTCAAACATTCTTCTAGGTGGGATAGCACTGGTCTGTGCATTGCTGGACAGAGGTAACTCGTGGTTGCTGTGATGCTAAACACTGTGACACTGATGTGTCAAATGCAATAATGGTCACCCATGGTGGACAGTGTTTGGTGGTGCTTCCGGACTAAAACAAGCTTGGAAGCAGGAGTGGCATCCACTTCTGAAATAGCTTGCCTCTGGAAGCTCTATGAACAGTGCTCAGGTCTTTCGTTCATAGGGTCACTATGAGTCGTCTATGACTCGACGGCTAAGACCTAACAACAACAACAACCACCACCTCAAAGGGAGCTCTGATGGTCCAGTGGTAAAAAGCTGCACTGCAATCCCAAAGGCACACAGTTCAAACCCATCAGCTTCTCCACAGAAGAAAAATGGGCAATCTCCTAGTATGTGATTAACTGCCTCTGAAAATCTGCCAGAGGATCAGCTCTGGGTAGGTTCCAACTCAACAGTACACAGCAACACAACAACTGAAAGGTTGGGGGTTTGACTCTACCAATTGGTCCCAGAGAGGGCGGGGCGGGGCGGGGATGAACAGTCTCCTCCTGTAAAGACTCACAGCCTTGGAAACCCAATAGGGAGTCTAAGTTGGCACCGGTGCTAGAGGCATGGTTATGGTTAGGACGGGAAAGACTAAAAACAACAATAACACAGGAATAACAAATGTTGGCCAGGATGTGGAGAATGCAATCTCTTATTCATTTTTTATAAGAATTTCAAATGGTTGCTTGGTGTTCTGTTAAATTTTGCTGTTCTAGAGAAGCTGTGGTATATTCGCACAATGGAATACTATGCTGCATTAAAAAACAAGGAACTCATGCAATATTATTCAAAATGGTTGACTCTGGAGAACATTATGCTGAGTGAAATATCCCAGTCACAAAAGGACAAATATTACATGATGCCACTGTTGTAGAATGGGACTGTCCTTGGGGTTGGGGAGAGACTGAGTAAGATGGGTTCAATAATGGATACTGCACTGAAACAGAGGAGGGAGAAAACTGTTTAAAAGAGATATATAACTAGGTATTTCTGTCATCACAGGAGACTAGAGCAAGGGCTACATGGTGGAGGGGACCTGGGGGAGGGTTTGTAAAACAATGAAAGAATCTTTTCTTTTACTTTTCCATAATTTTTGGACTCATGTACTTATAACTTGTTAGTCAAATTTGTGTCTTCTAGGTTGCAACACCCCCATGATACATCTTCAAGGATATGAACATGTACGGCCAAGCACAATCAATAAGAGTGCATCTAAATTCCAAAATCAATCTCCATAATAGTCTATGTGTTTCCTACTGCCAAAGGGGCCCTTTAGAGTAGTGAGAGAAGATCTTCACCCTGAAACCCACAGCGTCCCTTTTCAGCAGGAAGTAGCTAAGAGAATACGCCATCCCCTTTTCCTTATGACTCAGGGTGAAGCCTCTCTCAGGGAGGAGTGATAGGGAATGGCAAAGGACACACTGACAAAGAAGATTAATCAGAACTGGCTTTGACAAGCACTGTGGCATTTGGACAAGAACAAACTGGGAGGAGGGTAGAGAGAATAGTGCAACAATGAATGAATGGAAACACAAAATCTCTGTAAATGTTTACGAAAATTAATAAAATATAGAAAAAAAAATTTTGCTGTTCTCACTGGGGTGAGATGATATCTCATAGTTGTTTTGATTTGAATCTTTTAGAGCTAGGGATTTTGAACATTTTTTATGTGTTTGTTTGCCATCTGAATGTCTTCTTTGGTGAAGTGTCTGTTCATATCCTGTACCCATTTTTCAATTGGGTTGCCACTGTGGTAAAATGGGACTGACATCGGGCTTGGGGGGAGACTGAGAAAGATGGGATAAATTATATATACTGCATGGAAACAGATGAGGGAGAGAACTATTTAAAAGGGAAATGTGATTGGGTGTTATTGTCATGACAGAAATCCAGAACAAAGGCTGGTCAGTGGAACAGACCTGCGGGGAGGGATTATATAACAATGAAAGAATTTTACTTTTCAAAGAGAAGAGTGAACTGGAGGTGGGGGCAGGGAGAAAAGTGCAACAATGAATGAATGGAAATCCAAAAATCTCTGTACATTTTCATTAAAATTAATAATAAAAGTTAAATAAAAAAAGAATGTCAAATGGTACCATCATTGTGGGAAATCACATGGCAGTTCCTCACAAAACTGAAACTAGAACTATCCTAAGACCCAGCAATCCCATTCCCAGACACAGACCCAAAGCAAAGACTCCAAAAGAGACCTGTGTTCACCACAGCCTCATTCACAAAAGTCAAAAGGAAGAAACAACCCAACAGGGTAGTGGATGAAACGTGGCTCACACATACAGCGGGTACCACTTAGTAGGGGAAACACAGCCTCGCTACCTTCTACGGCATGGATGGACCTTGCACACACCTCACTGACTGAACTGAATCTGTCACAAAAAGACAAATAGGGTATGACGTCATTTATATAAAAAGAGCAGAAAACGGAAATTTAAAGACCAGAGTTTATGAATGGTTCCTACAGGCAAGAAGGAGGGGCAAAATGGGGGGTTGCCACAATAGAAAAATGACACTACGGGGGGATTGCAGAGCTGATTGTAATAATTGCTGTCATGACAACATCATGATGGACGCAGAATGGATTGAGACTGTCAATAACTTCATCTTACTTGCATCCACAATCAATACACTTGGTACCAGCAGTGAGGAAATCAGGAGGCATATTGCACTGAAAAAATCTGTAGGCAGGGACCTCTCCAAATTATTGAGGAGCAATGATGCAAGTTTAAGGACTAAAGTGCCTAATTCAGGCCATGATTTTTTTAATTCATTTACTATGCATCTGGAGATGGACAATGAGAAAGGATGACAGAAAAAAATGATGCCTTTAAACTGTGGTATTGGAGAATACTGAAGATCCCATGGACTGTCCCTCCTCTCTGTCCCACCCTCTCCCTCTCCCTCTCCCTCTCCCTCTCCCTCTCTGTCCCTCCTCTCTCTCCCTCCCTCTCCCTCCTCTCTGTCCTTCCCTGCCCTCTCCCTCTCCCTCTCCCTTTACATCTCAGTCTTCCTCACCTTTCAACTTGCCCAGCATGATGTCTTTTTCCAAGGACTCATTTCTCCTAGCAACTTACCCAAAGTATGTGAGAAGAAGTTTCCCCATTCTTGCAACAGTGGACCCACAACACTTGCTCATGAAGATGGCGCAGGACCAGGTAACAATTGCTTCTGCCGTGCAGAAGACCATCACACCCTGGAACACACTGCATAGTAATAAAAATAACTAACACGTGATCGCACACGTTTTCTCACCCCATTCAGGGCAGCTGTTGACTCCAGAACCTGTCCTGTGGGTCCTTCCAGGCAAGGAGTCCCATGTTAGTGTCTTCTCAGTGAGATATTCTCTCCTGCTCACTCTGTCTTCCTGTCCCCATGCTTGTCAGCTGCCTTTTCTTTCTGAAGCTTTGGGTCTGCACAGAAGCACCCAGCTTTCCCATCCCAGTTGGCGGGTGACCTTGTGGTCCTTTCTCTCTCAGGAATGAGGCTGAGCTCAGCCCCCTCCAGCCTGGACTGTTGTCCCCATCGGGTGAGGGCAGCTGGGCTTGGAGGCCAGAGAGGATGGAGACCTGGCCTCAGAGCAGCCAGCCTGGCATGGAGTGAGCAGTGGCTTCTCCATGTGAGTTAAGGAGTCGTTGTGACCTCCTCTGTGACTCCTGGTTCATTTATAATCAGCTTTTCCATTATCTCCCGGCGTCGCCCTCCCAGAAGCTCACTAATTGCCTGTAGCTACAGCCTGGTGGTTCATTTATTCTTGCTAATTTGGAGGATCCAAATGGTTTAACCTCTATTTTTATTTTAAAAGCTGTCAGGACTTTCTAAGCTAGAGGAGCTAAAGTCAAAGTTGCCGGGCGCACACACAGAAGTCTCTGCCCATGTGCACAGCCACACAATCACGGCATGCGCAGGGCAGATGAGGAGGGCAGCTAATCACCTGAAGGACTTTGGCAGGTAAACTACCGCCACAGCACCATTGCACTACCAACCGCACCACTACCATCATCAGAACTGTACCAACACCCTTATCACCAGCACCACCATCACTACTACTGCTTCCCATTAGCACCAAGCACACCCTGCACCAAAACCACAGTTCCAGTATCATCCCTACCATCACCTCCACTCCTTCTGCCACTGTCATCACTGGGACAACCACCAGCACTTCTACCAACACTTCTGTCACTACTGCCATCTCCATCATCACCAACAGTGTCTGCACCACCAACACTAAAGTTAGCAACACCACCAGCATTCCTCCATCACTGATTACCACCACTGTCCTAACAGTGTAATCCCCAACACTCATTAACACCACCATCATTTTATCACCTCACCAAAGCCATCAACACCATCTTCACCGTATCAACAAAGCCACCACCTCCACCTTCTCTGCTACTACCATCACTGTTGTTGTTGTTACGTGCCCTCAGTCGCCTGCGACTTATAGTGTGACCCTATATACAACAGCCCTAAACCCTACTCTATCCCTTGCCAATCTTACTGTCTCCGACATACCTACCTCCATTACCCCAGTGACTGAATCAATCCACCTCATTGAGGGTCTTTCTCTCCTGCACTGTCCCTCCACCCTCCCAAGCATGACGTCTCTCTCCAAGGATTGATCTTGCCTTCAACATGTCCAAAATATGTCAGATGAAGCTTCAGAATCCTTGCCTCCAAGGAGCAGCCTGGCTTCACCCTCTCTAGGATGAACCTGTTCTCCTAGCAGTCCATGATATATTCAACACTCTTCTCCAGCACCACCGCTCAAAGGCATCAACTCTCCTTCTTTCCCCCCTAGTCACTGTCCAGCTCTCTGATGTAGACCATCTGATGCAGACTATCATAGCACCAGTACCATCCTCACCAGGCACTCCATGTCCATAATGATTACCATTATCACCTTCACCAACACCAACAGACATATTTACCATGAATATCTCCATCTATACCCCTTTCTGCGTCACTTCCCCCCATCATCATCCTCACCACCATCACCACCAGCAAACACTGTTACTCATCTGAGTACCAATAATTCTGTCATTGCAACTTCACTTCTTTGATGTCACCGCTGCATTCTCTGGCCACTGTTTGTATGGCCATCATCCGGTATGAGTTGGTAGGATTCAGCTGGTGTGTCCCGTGACCATGTGTGCTGAGGAGTAAGGGGTGGGGACTACCTCAGAATGGGATCAGGGTTGAAGGGCAGAATGTGTGCACATACATGCTGTATTGATGAAGTAAGAAATTAAGAGATTGAAAATCTTAGAAGGAAAAAGAATAGATTTATGGAAATATGGACATTATTGCTGGCATCATGAATCTGGGCTGAAAGCAACAAATTGAGTAAGAAAAGAAAAAGAAATTAAGAGATTGGAAGATGATTAGGACCTGAAAAGATGGAGTAATGGTAGGCACAATTCAAGAGGAATTAATTTTATAAAACACAACATACGGGAATAATTGTATGAAATACAATGTGAATGAAGGAAAGAGTGAAACACAGTGTATACAAATTTTGTATGCGAATCAATAGAAAATAAAATTGTTTTTAAAAAGAGATTGGCAGAGCGAAATCTGCAAGCACATCAGGGTTGTGGCTGATACAACTTTCTGTTTTAACTAAGGCACCAACCCCCACTGTGGTCATCATGGTTCTAGCTCAGAACGCCCCTTCCAGTGGATTCCCGAGGGGGCAGATCTTCACAGGGGGAGATTTCATTCTACAGAGTGGCTGGTGTAGTCCAACCCTCGACCTTCCAGGTAGTGATCTGACAGGTCCTATCACTCTCTTCCTCAGCAAGGAAAGTCATGAAAGCTGGTTTGCAGCACACCTCAGTGGCAAGAAGCATTATCAGAGGGCAGAATCCCCAGAGGGCGTGTTCAAGCAGGGGCTGGCCCCCCCAGAGAGTGAGCCCAGGGTGGGGCATAGGGATTCGCAGGTTCTCAGAGGTGCTGCAGCTGCTTCCAGGACCACAGTGTGTTAGCACAGAGATATATACATGCAGACACATGCATATACATATACATTGACATACACAATCTTCTTCCAGTCTCTTAATTTCTTACTTCATCAATACAGCATGTATGTGCACACATTCTGCCCTTCAACCCCGACCCCATTCTGAGGTAACCCCGCCCCCTCCCGACACATGAGGCTCCCTTACTCCTCAGGACACATGGTCACTGGGACACGCCAGCTGGATCCCTCTAACTCATACCAGGTAATGGCCATTCAAACAGTGGCCAGAGAATGCAGCAGTGACGCCAAAGAAGAGAAGTTGCAATGACAGAACTGTTGGCACTTAGATGAGTAACTGGTGGTGGTGGTGGTGGTGAGGATGATGATGGTGGTGAAGATGGTGGTGTGAGGATGATGATGGTGTGAGGATGATGGTGGTGAGGATGATGATGGTGAGGATGATGATGGTGTGAGGATGGTGGTGGACGTAAAGATGGGGCCGTTCGTGGTAAGTGTGCTCTCTGGTATTGATGGAGGGTA
>NW_006399774.1:10746785-10753275 GCF_000299155.1 Elephantulus edwardii
TGGTGTGAGGATGATGATGGTGTGAGGATGGTGGTGTGAGGATGATGATGGTGTGAGGATGATGATGGTGTGAGGATGATGATGGTGTGAGGATGATGGTGGTGAGGATGATGATGGTGTGAGGATGATGGTGGTGAGGATGATGATGGTGAGGATGATGATGGTGTGAGGATGATGATGGTGTGAGGATGATGATGGTGAGGATGGTGGTGGTGAGGATGATGGTGGTGAGGATGATGATGGTGAGGATGATGATGGTGTGAGGATGGTGGTGGTGTGAGGAGGAGGATGGTGGTGGACGTAAAGATGGGGCCGTTCGTGGTAAGTGTGCTCTCTGGTATTGATGGAGGGTAAGCGTTACGGACATAGAGTGGGTGGTGTTGACGGTGCGGGTGACATTACTGTTAGTGACGACTGTAGTCGCAGTGAGGGTGGAGGTAGTGTTGGCATTGTTGATATGGTGAAGTTGTGTTGGCATGGTTGGTTCCGGTGATGATTTTTCCTTCACCACCAACACAGAGGGCCCTCCCCAGAGCTGGCACCCTGGACTTCAGAGCCTCGTGACCTGTGAGAGAAGAAATGTCTTTTAAAGCCATCGCCTGGTGTGATCTCTGTTACAGCAGCATCAGATGATCACAACAAGGGCTTAGTTAGGGCTTCAAGGTGTATTTTAGAAGGGATACTGTGAAAGACCCAACCACAGACGAGGTGGTGGGGAGGCTGTGTCTTGTGGTCAGAGGATCCCTGATGAAAGACATGAGGGATGATTGGAAGGTTAGAGACCATACAGTCAATGTCCAGCTTATGATTGGAGGATCAGAGACCACACACATACACATACTACACACACACACACACACACACACACACACACACACACACACACACACACTGTCCTGCTTCTTATTGGAGGGTCTCTCTCTCTCTCTCATACACACACAGTGTCCAGCTAGTGTTTGGAAAGTCAGAGACCACATGACCACACACAGAGTCCTGCTTGTGATTGGAGGGTCTCTCTCTCTCTTACATATACAGTGTCCAGCTTGTGTTTCGAGGGTCAGAGACCACACAACTACACACACACGTGCGCACGCGCGCGCGCGCGCGCGCACACACACACACAGTCCTGCTTGTGACTGGAGGGTCTCTCTCTCTCTCTTACATACAGTGTCCAGCTTGTGTTTCGAGGGTCAGAAACAACATGACTACACACACACACACACACACACACACCCCATCCTGCTTGTTGACCACACTGAGTTCATGCAGCTCCACTTGTTTGCAAAGTAAACAAACACCCCCAGGGAAGGAGGCTGACAAAGGAGGCGGCAGCTGGCCTGTGGAGCAATCACGCCCCACTTCAGAGGCCCTGCACGTGCTGCTCTGCTGCTCGCCATCCTCAGGGAAGCGGCTGGACCACCCTGAGGTAGTGGGGCCTGACTTCCACTCCTGACTCTACACAGCCAATGAACAGTGGTGAGTCATTAATAAGATGACCCTGCCTAGGAGTTTGTAAGGGAGCTCTGGTGGCCCAGGGGTTAGTAGCTGTGCTGGCAACCCAGAGGCACACAGTTCAAACCCATCAACTGCTCTGCGGGTGAAGGATGGGCAATCTCCTGTGCAATTGACTATCTTTGAACACTGGCTGTGGGTCGGTCAGCTTCCACAGTGCATAATAACAACTTAATATCTAGGCCCCAGAAGGTCCAATTGTTGCCAACATGTTCAAAGGTCTCAAGATTTCATAACCATCTCTGTGTCCTGACATCACCTCTGATGCTCTCTGAGGCCCACAGTGTGGGAGGAGGGATGCGTGCTGACTGGCCCCCCCGGAGGCCCCCTGGCTCCAAAGGCTTATTCTCTGAGCAGCATGGAAACATGGTCTGGCCCAATCTACAGGTGGAGAAGTCTGGATATGCCTTCCTGCTGCATCTGCCAGCTAGGGCTCTGCTAGGTCGCTGCCCTCAGTGTCTCTACCTGTGAAATGGGTGAGTAAGCTGACTTCACAGGGCAGGGTGCTGGGGAGAACTAGCTAGAGTGTGAGAAAGTGCCTGGGGCTCAGGTGGGACCAAACAAGGGGTGTAGCCCCTGTGATTTCACTGATTAGAAAAACAGGCACCTGGGTAGATCTTGTCTGGGAAGAGAGCTAGTGTCTGAAGTCCCAGGAGTCTGTGTCTGAAGTCCTGGGAGTCTGCAGTCACAGGACGTTCTGAACAGCCCCAGAGCAAGAACCTAGGACCCGGGGATGACGCTGGCCTGCACCCAGAAAGACACACCCATTGTGACAGCCCTGGGCAGCCCAGGCCCTGCCCTGCCCACACGCCCACCCCTCACTGCCCGTGCTGACCCCACTGTGAGACAGTGCAGCTCACAGGCCTGCGTGGACAAGGCCCACCTGGTTTCAGAGGCTGCCTTCTGTACAGATTCCAGGGCCTTCTCTGAGGAGATGCCAGCAAGCGGGCCATTCAGTCAGCACTCCAGCACTTAACCACTGTGTCACCACACTGCCCAGAGCTGTCCACTTCAGCAGGGACATGCCCTCCCCTGTCACAGACATCTCATGCTGTGAGTGGTGTACGTGGCCTCAGAGTGATGGTCAAGGTCATACCCCTGAGATGTCCACAGGTCCAGGCCCCCAAATGGGGGCTTCCCACCACCTGGAAAAGGCTCCCCATCTCAGCCCTCAGAACAGACTCCATGATTCTCTGTGGTAGGGCTGCTGGCACAATCAGCTAAGTCAGCAGGTTAGCGGTTCAAATACACCCAGGAGCACCTGAAAAACAGGTGATCTGCTTCTGAGAGGCCACTGTCCTGGAGACACCACAGACTGTCCTGCTATGACACGGGGTCACACGCGTATACACAGACATGCCTGCACACACAGCGCACACACTGTCACACTCATGCACTAATACACATTCCTGTGGACACATGTAATACTCATATACATGCCTGCAACACACACAGCACACCTAAACATGTGTGTGCATGCACGCACGGCACACACATCTACACACATGAGTGCACACAACACAGCAAGTGCACGTAACGCACATGTATGTATTGTGTACACACACGGTCACAAGCATACAACATGTGCATGTGTGTCCAAGAAACACATGTGTGTGGTACACTCACACGCCCACACACAACACACGTAACAAACATACAGATATGTAAGAGCAGATGTGTGTGTATAAATAAACCACACACATACACACACAACACACGTAACAAACATACAGATATGTAAGAGCAGATGTGTGTGTATAAATAAACCACACACATACACACACAACACACGTAACAAACATACAGATATGTAAGAGCAGATGTGTGTGCATAAACAAACCAAACACACACACACACAGCAAACATACAGATACATAAGAGCAGGTGTGTGTGCATAAGCAAATCACACACACACACACACACACACACACACACATCTGCATGTGCCTGATCATACAGACAGGTATTTCTGGTCATAGACATGTCTGTACATGCGACATGTACTTCCATATGCTCAGACACAGAGCATATAATCAAACACACAACACACATTTGCACACACACACATGCCTAGGGGAAAAGGCAAACTGGTTATTTACAGAAGTTGGGATTTTATGTGTCTTCTTATTTGTTCAGTTGCCCATGGATTTTCCCCCCATTTTGAATATTCAGGGAGATAAGGACGCCCTGATGGCTCCGTGCGTTTAGCGCTGGGCTAATGAAAGCCTGTGCTCTGAACGCACCGGCCTGAACCGGTCTGAACCCATCCTACGTGGAGCCCAGGGAGACGCTGGGTCCAGCAGACTGGGATACAGGATGAGGGGTCCTGGTGTCTGACAGGCCAGTCTGCAGAAGTCTGGAGCATCAAGTATATGGTCCAAGGAAGGGTGTAGAGACTCCAAGATCTGGAGGACCATGTGAATGGCCTCGGGGCCATGATGACAGTCAGAGGAGCAACCCAGTCCCCCGAGGACAGGTCAGGCTCTGCAGGAAACCAGACCTGTGATCACAGGTATAGGACACGTGGAGGGTCAGGGGGTCCTTCCCAAGGGGACTCCTGAGAGATGTCATGGAGCATGGCACGGGGTCATGGAATTGCACCCAGCAGACATAATGAGCTGAACAGGAGAGAAGGTCTGTGTGGCCCCCTCTGAAGTGAGGCACTAAGAGGACTCAGTGGGCTCCATCTCCGGGCCTGGCAAACTCAGCAACTAACTCGAAGGTTAGAGGTACAAATCCTTCAAAAGGTGCCCAGGAAGAAAGGCCTGAATTCCTGCAAAACGAGCCATGGAACCCCTCGAAGCAGTTCTACTTTGACACACACAGGGATAGTGGACTCGGCTCACCTGGCCTGTGCTGACCCCTGAGGCCTCGCCCACGGAGGGACACTGGGACTCAGCTGAGTCAGACACTGGCACCCACACTATCACAGGGCGGGGGGGAACCCCCATAGGTGTAAAGGAGCAGCCAGGCAACCGGTTAGGGCTCAGGGGCTTGGCGGCGGTGCCCACGTCCTCCACCTCTGTCCACTAGCTAGCGGTCTTCGTGCGCCCTCTGCTGACCACAGTGCAAATGACGGGATTTCTGGCTGATGCTGTCAAGGTCTATCCTATCCACCAGGTAAAAGTGTGTGCTTCAGCGTTGTATCCTTTCTCCATACCTACTCACTGTGTATGCTGAGCAAACTATTCAAGAAGCTGGACCCTATGGAGAAGAATGTGGTATCAGCATTGGAGGAAGACTCATTAACAACCTATTGTTGTTGGTTGCCATCGAGTTGAGCACAACTCATAGCGACCCTATTAACAAAAGGCCTGAAGTCGTTATATAACTATCGCCATTTGTCAAAGTTCATAGAGTTTCCAGAGGCATGTTGTTTAGGAAGTGGATGCCACTCCTGCTTCCAGCCTACGTTATGCAAATGATACATATTTGCATGCTGGAAGTGAGGAGGACTTAACGTGCTTGCTACAGAAAACCAAAGACTGTTATTGCTGTTAGGTGCTGTTAAGTACAACGCATAGCAACCCTATGAACAATAGATCTGGACGCTGTCCTATCCTGTGCCGTCCTCATGCTTCATAACACACTAGAGCCCATTACAGCTGTCACTGTGTCAGTCCACCTGGTTGAGGATTTTCCTCTCCTTCGGTGACCTTTCCAGGCATCGTGCCCCTTAAAGAAGTAGCCTCTCTGAGCAACATGCCCAAAGTGTGTGATGCAGAGCTTTATCATCTCTGCCTCCAAGGAGCACTCTGGCTGCACTTTCAAAGACTATAGGCTTCAATATGGATTATATCTCACCACCAAGAAAACAGAAATTCTCACCTCTGGATCCATAGGCAGTATTATGGTAGGTGGAGAAAAGATTGAAACTATCAATAACTTCATCTTATTTGGATCCACAATCAATACCCTTGGCACCAGTTGTCAGAAAATCAGGAGACGCATTGCACTGGGAAAGTCTGCAGCCAGGGTCCTCTTGAAATTACTGAGTAGCAATGATGTCAGTTTGAAGACTAAGGTGTGCATGATTTCAGGCCATGATCTTCTCAATCACTTTCTATATACCTCTGAGAGCTGGGCAATGAATAGGAATGGAAGGAACAGTGATGCCTTTGACTGAGAGCACTGAACATTCATGAATGGCCAAAAGAACAATCATACATGTCTGAGAAGGTGCAGCCAGAATGCTCCTTGGAGGAAAAGATGATAAAGCCTCACCTCACACACTTCGGGCATATGGCTAGGAGAGGCGTATCCCTTGAAGAGGGACATCATGCTTAGAAACGTAGAGAGTCAGTGAAAGAGAGGGAGACCCTCAATGAGATGAATCGACACGGTGACTGTGGCTATGGGCTCGAGCTTGTAAGAGATGATGAGGATGGCGCAACGTAAGATCTGTTGTTCATAGGGTTGTTATGAGTCATATTCAACTCACTGGCAATTAACTACAACCACCTGTACACGTCAAACACCACTTGATTCATCTAAATCTCTAGGGGCTCTGGGTTCAAGTGTAAGATGAGGTGCCGAGTCACCCATGAGAGTATTAGGATCGCTTCCAGGTGATAATGCACAACTTGGGCAAATCACAACCACTGGTGTCTCTGCTGTTCCGAAGCAACATAATCTTGAATGGATGACTCCACAGAGCCCAGTTCACCACAATAAGGACAAATTTATGTCTTAGACACAATTTTGTGTATTTTATACACAGTTTTGTGTATTTTATGCACAATTGTGTGTCTTAGACAAAACTGTGTGCCTTAGACACAGGTCTATGCATTTATTATACACAATTCTGTGCATTATACACATTTCCAGTTCTGCAGCTTCCTCAGAGGTTCCAGTCTTCCTCTTCAGGTTGAATGTGGAGTATTAGGAGAGCCTTTTGCACGTCAAGGTGCAGGAAGCAGAACCCGACCTGCACTGCTACCTACGTTTACCTGCTATAATTAATAGTAAGTTACATGGA
>NW_006399774.1:10754035-10757573 GCF_000299155.1 Elephantulus edwardii
GGTGACACTGTGAGGTGTCAGTGCTCCAGGTGCTGACTGTTCACTGTGCTGGCCGTGTCACAGCGGCGGTGGACTGTGTGTCTGTGGTGGTGACACTGTTAGTGTCAGTGCTCTGGGTGTGGCGGTGGACTGTGTGTCTGTGGTGGTGACACTGTTAGTGTCAGTGCGCCGGGTGCGGCGGTGGACTGTGTGTCTGTGGGGGTGACATTGTCAGTGTCAGTGTGCCGGGTTGCGTTGTGTGCTGTCTCCAGTTGTTGCTGTGTTGCCTGCACACGCTGTGGTTCCAGCTGCAGGTGCATTTGCAGTTGTTGTAAGTGAGAAGCGGCAGGGCCAGAGGAGTTAGCTGTGCTCCTTCAGAGAGACTCACTGCTGAGAGCTGAGGTAAAAGCTCGGCTCTGGGAGCCATGGCTTCCCTATTGCTTGGAGAATATGAACCCTGAGAAGGAAAGCCCAGCAGTGGAACCGCTCTAAAGTGCATGTCTAATCAAGGAACATGAGGGCCTCCAAATCCCCAGCCACGGTGAAACGTTCTACATACATGTAGGAAACCACTCAACTCACCCACTTCTCTAGGGGATGTGTTCACGTGTCAGGTGAGCTGCAAAGTCAGCCATGACATGGTTAGGATCACCTGAGGTAATGCAGCATAAATTAGGCAAATCATTTCTGTTGAGGTTTCTGTGTGTTCTTGAAGTGATGTCTCCATACAGATCATTTTTCCACAATAGGTACAATGTTATGGATTATACACAATTTTGTGTATTGTATATAATTTTGTGCCTTATACACAACTTATTGTCTTATACGCAGTTCTGTGTATTCTACACAATTCTGTGTATTGTACACAATTTGCTGTGTTATACACAATTCTGTGTATTCTACACTATTCTATACCTGACAGCTTCGTTAGTGGTTTCAATTTTCCTTTCCCGATTCAATGAGCAGTATTAGAAGACCCTTTGCATGTCAAGATACAGGAAGCAAAGTTCACCCTATACTGCTACCTACATTTATCTGCTAAAAGTAAAATTAGTTACATGTAAATGATAATCATATTTATTTTTTTCTCTCTTCTTTTTGAATGTACACAATGTAGCAAGAGTGACAGACCTGAAATTATAATCACCAAACACTGTGTATAATACACAAAATTGTGTACAATATACATAATTGTATATAATATACAAAATTGTGTATGATAGAATTGTGTATAAGACACTGAATTGTGTATAATACACCGAATTATGGGTAGTACAACAGACTGTGAATAATACACCAGATTGTGTATAACACACCAAATTGTCCCTATTGTAGAAAAATTACTAATATGGAGACATCACTTCAAGAACAAGTGACTTCTGAACACACAGAAACATTGCAGAAATGATTTGCCCAATTTATGCTGCATTACCATCAGCAAGCAGCTTCCTGTCACATGTGTGAAATGGAAGAATATTCCTTGCTCTTGGGTAGAAAGACTCACTATTGTGAAAATAACAATACTACCCAAGGCAATTTACATGTTCAATGCAATCCCAATACAAAGACCAATTCCATTCTTCAACGAAATGGAAAAGCCTATCTTCAAATTCATTTAGCCTGGAAAGTGGCCGGGAATAAGCAAAGCACTCCTTAAAAAAAGAAACAATGGTGGAGGTATCTCACTCCCTGATTTCAAATCCTACTACACTGCCTTGGTGGTCAAGACAGCGTGGTACTGGTACAATGACAGACACATAGATTAATGGAATAGAATTGAGGACCCGGAAATTAGCCCACCTACCTATGGTCAACTGATTTTTGACAAGGATATTAAATCAGTTAAGTGAGGAAATGACAGCCTTTTTAACAAATGGTGTTGGCAAAATTGGAAAACCATCTGCAGAAGACTCAAACATGACCCACACCTCACACCATATACAAAACCCAATTCAAAGTGGATCAAGGACCTAGGGCTAAAACCAAGGACTGTAAACTTCATTAGAGAAAAGCTTGGAAGAGTCCTAGAAGCGCTAATCCAGAGTATGAACAGTCTTTCAAGCATTCTGAAAAACTTACAACCAGGAGAGGATAAAATAGGTGAACGGGACCGTCTAAGAATCAAATCCCTATGCACATCCAAAAACTTCAACAGGGTAAAAAGGGAAGCTACAGACTGGGGAAAAATCCTTGGTAATGACATGACTGATAAGGGATTTACATCTAGAATTTATAAAATATTTGGTCACCACAACAAGATAAAGGAAAATAATCCAATTGCAAAATGGGCGCAGGATATGAACAGACACTTCACCAAAGAAGACATTTCAGATGGCGAACAAACACATGAAGAAATGATCAAAATCCCTAGCTCTAAGACATATGCAAATCGAAACAACTATGAGATATTATCTCACCCCAGTAAGAATAGTGAAATTTAACAGACAGCAAACAATTAATGCTGGTGAGGTTGTGGAGTAACTGGAACCCTTATTTATAGTTGGTAGGAGTATGCAGTGGTGCAACAACTGTGAAAGGCACTATGGTGCTTTCTCAAAAAAGTTGGAAATGGAAATACCATTTGACCCAGCAATTCCACTACTGGGAATATACTCTTAAAAGACCAGAACAACTACCCAAGCAGATATATGCACACCCATGTTTATTGTAGCTTTGTTCACAATAACAAAGGTTTGGAAACAACCTAAGTGCCCATCAACAAATGAATGGATAGAGAAGCTGTGGTATAATCACACAATGGAATACTACGCTGCATTGAAAAACAAGGAACTGATGAAGTATTATACAAAATGGGTGACCATGGCAGACATTATGCTGAGTGAAATATCTCAGTTACAAAAAAGATAAATAATGCATAATATCACTGTTATAAAACAGGACTGATATGGGGGTTGGGGGAACTTAGAAAAGGGGATAAATAATGTACAAGGCATTGAAAGTGATGAGGGAGAGAACTATATAAAAGGAATATATAATTAAGTATTATTGGAAGGACAAGAGTCCAGAATAAGAGCTGCATATTAAAGTGGTATGGGCGGGGGGATTGCTGTATAATAATGAAAGAACTTTTCTTCCAAAGAAAAAAGTGAACTGGAGAATATGGGGGTGGGGGAGGGAGAAAAATGTGCAACAGTGCATGAATGGAAATCTAAGTTCTTTATAAACTTTCATTAATATCACCATTAAAAACAGAAAAAAGACACAGAACTGTGTATAACACAGAAAACTGTGTATAAGACAAAGAACTCAGTATAACACTCAAAATTGTATGTAACACAAAACTGAGTATAACACATGGGACTGTATAAAACACAGAACTGTCTGTACTGTGGAAAAATGGTCTATACAGAGACATCACTCCAAGAACAAGTGACTTCTGAACACACAGAAACATCAACAGAAACGATTTGCCCAATTTATGCTGCATTACCTCAGGTGATCCTAACCACGTCACGGCTGGCTTTGCAGCTCACCTGACATGTGAACACATCCCCTAGAGAAGTGGGTGAGTTGAGTGGTTTCCTACATGTATGTAGAA
>NW_006399774.1:10758010-10762820 GCF_000299155.1 Elephantulus edwardii
TAACAGTGTCACCCCCACAGACACACAGTCCACCCCCACAGCGACACGGCCAGCACAGTGAACAGCCAGCAGATCACCCAGAATTCACGGTGTCTCTTAACAAGGTTGAACGATCCTAAGACGCCCAAGACAGAGCCAGTGCACGGAAAGTGAGCGAGCAGACCCCAGCCTGTTCGTGCAAGAGCTGCTTGTGTCGACCTACGTGCACGAGGAGGACGGACGGGGAGATGGCAGATTTTGGCGCTTTGGGCTGTGTAGTTACATTATGCCTTTAGATGTAGCTTTAGAAAACCTACATTTAAAGGAGAGCAAGAAAAGAAATGAACCCCCACCCCCTCCTCTTTGATGACATCCCAATTCGCAGACCACGTCCTCTGTGTGGTACGTGCCGGCGGAAGTGAACAACGATCTTAGGGTTTGTTTGGCGGTTGTAATTTCAGGTCTGTCACGCTTGTTACATTGTGTACATCCAAAAGGAAGAGTGAAATAAATATGATAATCATTTACAAGTAACTAATGTTTACTTTTAACAGGTAAATGTAGGTAGCAGTCCCCATATCTTGACATTCAAAAGGTCTCCTAATACTCCACATTCAATCAGAACAGGAATTTTGAAACTGCCAGTGAAGCTGCTGTGTGTAGAATTGTGTATAAGACACAGAATTGTGTAATTCACAGAATTGTATACTACAATTTTGAATGATAATTGAATGAGGTCAAAGGTCTCCAGGATCTTTCTCAAGTTTGAAATGAGAAGGTACCTCCATAGCCTTTGGGGAAGGCACAGTCCTGCCAACACCATTTGGACTTCTGCTCACCAGACATGGGTGAGACTAAATTGTTATTTGAGTCACCGCCTTTGTGATCCCTGTTAGAGAAGACCCTGGAAACTCAGGAATGACCCACATAATGTCACATAAATCACCTCCACAAGGTCAGGTCCAGGCAGGAGCCATGTCCATCTGAGGAGGCTGGTGACCTGAGGGGCCAGCACTTGGGTAGGGGCACACATGGGCTGAGGATGAGAAGACCACGGCCTCGAGGGGACACGAGGCTGAGGTTAGAGAGCGGAGTCCCTCCGGGGATGGTCTGCATGATGCCCGCGTTGCTGTGGGCCTGAGGGACTGACTGCATGTGGCACCCGGGCTGCCGTGGGCTTGTGGGATGGTCTGCATGACACCCGGGCCGTCACGGTCTTGTGGGATGGTCTGCGTGCAGCACCCCGGCTGCCGTGCGCTTGGGGGTAGTCTGCAAACAGCTCCCAGGCTGCTGTGGGCTTGTCTGTGCATGGCACCCAGGCTCTCACGGGCTTACAGGGGCTGATAAGATGGGGGGACTTTGTTGTGCTCTTATTGCTTCTTTGAACAAGACCACTATTCCTATAATTGTTAAATGCCAGTAATGTTAAACGGCCGAGTAGCTCCCCCAGAATGACACCTGAGAATGGACACGCATAACTCTGCCCTTGTGGCCTTTTGCACAGTGAGTTCCCAGCCAAGGCTAGAAAGCTCCTTGGTCTGGGACCACAACACCCTTTAAACAAACCAATCCCACGGCCAACTTAACTAACCTCTCCAGTACTCCCAGCCCTACCTGTCCTTTACTCAGCGGGACTGTGGTAGCTTGCATGTTGCTGTGATGCTAGAAGGTATGGCACCAGTATTTCAGAGAATGAGAAGTCATCCCTCGTGGCTAGCATGCAGCAAAGCTCTCAGGCCAAGACCAGGAAGAAAGGCCTGGCAAGTTACCCCTGTGGCTCATAATAGAATATTGTCCAGCCTCTCCTCCATACCTCATTTCAAGAAGGAAGGTCATCCTTTTGGGGATACAACTTCCTAAAACATCTCTCTCTACTTTTTACCTTCCTAAAAGAGAGCATATTGTCCAAAGTGGTGCTGGGAGATGGGCCTCTGGGGCCGGAAGGCATTATGCCACAGTAATGGATCCAAACATGCCAAGGATAGAAAAGTGACAGAGGACAGGGCAGGGCTTTGTCCAGTGACAAAGGGTATGAATTAGAGGCAGCTCACGGGCCTCTAACAATACAACATTTCCTGTAACAAGGCCAGCCTGCCTTCTTTCAAGTATAAAGTCTACAAAACCGTTTTTTTCTCCAATCTGAAGGTGACTCAGTGTTGCTTTTCCCAGCCGCCCACATCACTTATTCCCCGCTGGCTAAAAATATTCCCAAGTTTCAAACAATACTTGTTAAGACTGAAGCGGAGTGTTGCAACCAGCCATTGCTTCAGGCAACAACATTGACAAACCACTTTCCCCTGAAAAGCTGTCAGCTCTGCATCCATGATTACAGCAACATTTATAGAAACGCTTTTAAAGGGAGCTGGTCCACACATGACGGGGTCAGATGTCTCCTGGATATCAAGCCAGTATTGCAGACACCTCCAGAGATAATGCTGGGACAGCAGGAAGGGTTGGGTGGTATTTATTTTTATTTATCATTTTATGCCTTGTCAACTTCCAAAAGAGGGCTTGAGTTCTCATATTCTCAGGGTATACTCCAAGTAGCGGAATAGCTGGGTCATATGGAATTTCTATGTTCAGCTTTTTGAGGAAATGCTAAACTGCCTTCCAGAGTGGCTGTACCCATTTTACAATCCCACCACCAATGTATAAGAATTCCTATCTCATCACATCCTCTCCAATATTTATTGTTTGGCTGTCGTGTTAAACTTGGCCACTGTTACTGGAGTGAGATAGTATCTCATTGTGGTACCATAACTGGTGAGACTATGGGAACTTTGTAACACTGACCAAAACTGTTGGGCTGAGAGTCAAAGGACCTGAGACCACGCTTGAGAAGCTATCAGGACTGAGGGATTGTATCCTGCTGCCGACCTGAATTGTAGCCTGTTCATTTCCCCAGTAAACCCCATGACCATGAGGGTGGTTCTGTGAAGTGTGTGTGGCCAATTAAAAGAATTTCGGACTCAGGAGTGTTGGGGAATGCTGGGAAGGAAGGGGAGGCCTCTGGTCTGGGCAGATCGCCGAGCTCCAGATAAGTGCAAGCCTGAGATAGCTGCACATCTGTTGAGCTGGGAGTGGTCTGCACTGAGCTGAGGTTCGCCTGCCCAAACCAGCTGTCCCACGTCTACAATCCCACCCCATCCTATCTTCTTATTTACTCGCCTGTATATAAGTGCACTGCAGTCCCCAATAAAGCTGAGCTTGGCTCTCTGCAGAGCTCCCGGAGTGGTGTGTCTCTGTCACACTTACTGCCGTCAGGGTGTCACTGCTCCGTGCCGGCAAAAGGACAGTGACACAGGAGAGCAAGATTGGTGTTAGGATCAGAGGAAGTAGGGCAGGAGCATAGGAAACCATTTGTGACTTTCTAAGAATTAGTCTTGGACTGTGGATGTTTGGGATGGGACAGCTTCCTTTTGTAGAGTTAGCAGAAGCGAAGCTCAGCTGTTCCTATATTGTCATTGTTCTTTTTATACCACCTGAAATAAGTTCACGTAGTAATGTTGCAATAAATAAAAAAGGCAGCTGAGGCTGTTCTCAATAACAGATTTGTGTACAATAAGATTGCTAAAATGGGGACAGAAAATGAGAAATGGTGTGGAAGGAAGAGGCAAAGAAGGGAATCTAATAGTCATGACTCAAGCAAGGCTCAATTTTAGTCCTGAACTTTCGGGCAGCCAAGGCAAAGATCGAAATGGAGGCGTGGCAAAGCCTGGATGGTTGAGTGAAAGCATGAAGTGTCCACATGTGTCCCAGGTCCCCTGTGTCGTCACATCCCACAGAATCCTCCTCCAAGCTCCTGAGGCCAGATCTGGAGGACATTGCCCATCTTTCACCCTCAGTGTTGCTGGTGAATTTGAACAGTCAGCGTGTGGTGGCCTTTGAGCGAGCGGTACAATGGCATATGGACCACACCACCAGAACTCTCTACCGCTGGCAGGGATTGAGATGGAAAAGAAGGTGGCCGTTTCTCAAAGCATTCACATTAGGGCTCCCCTGTGAGCCAACATTCCCACAGTGGGTGGAAGCCCAGGGGATCTGAGAGCAGCGACATGAGCGAATGCATACACACCGGTGTTCACAGCCCAGCAGAAGATAAACATTCAACTCGTCATCTTCAAGTTGGAACTCACTCACAGCTGACCCTGCATCAGGTACCCAAGACTGTCACTCAAGAGGAGGTCACCATCTCTCTCCTCAAGGGTGGCTGGTGGCTTTGAACTGCTGGAGAGGCGTGGTCTTCAGGTGAGCAGTGCAACTCTCTCTTCAACCGTCTATGGCACCAGGGCCCCATGAAGGGATGAACAGATAAAGAGAAGGAAGTGTGTGTATACACCGGGGTACCAATCACCCATGGGGAGAAATGACGCCCTGATGCACCCCACAACGTGGAGGCAGTGCTGAGCGAACCACGCCCATTACAAGGGGGCAAATGAGGACAGGACAGGTAGACCAAAGCCCATCACTGGTTACGGGGATGGGGCCATTGTTTGGGGAGCATTGAATCTGGGGGCATGGGAAACTTGGTATTGATTGAGGGTGGAGGGACAGCACAAGAGAGGAAGATCCTCAATGAGATGGATTGTCTCAGTGACTGGGGTAATGGGGGTAGGTGTGTCAGAGTCGATGAGGTTGGCTCAGGATAGAGCAGGGTTCTGAGCTGTTGTACATATGGTTGCTGTGAGTCGCAAGCAACTCAACAGCACATAACAACAACAACAATGGATATACAGCGTGATTAACATAATTGATTGCACCTGAAAAAGTTTAATTGGCAAATGTGCTTCATATAAATGTGTATATGTATATGTATATGTATATGTATATG
>NW_006399774.1:10762920-10784531 GCF_000299155.1 Elephantulus edwardii
CACTGTCTCTGACACTCCCATCCCGATTACCCCAGTCACTGAATCAATCCACCTCATAGAGGGCCTTCCCCTCCTGAGCTGTCCCTCCACCCTCCCAAGCATGATGTCCTTCTCCAAGGACCGGTCTCTCCTCACAACATGTCCAAAGTCTGTCAGACGAAGCCCCAGAATCCATATAATCCATATATATATACAATTATTGTTACGCAGCACCGAGTTGGAGCCAACTCATAGCTGACCCTCCAGCAGTTTTCAGGAGCTCTGAATCTCCTGGGAGGGAGACTGCCAGCCCTGTTTGGGGCTCTAAGCAATGCAGGTGTCACAGCGAAACCAGGTCAGCTCGGCTCCCGGTGAGCACTGGTGCTTTTGATGGTAAGGGACACTGGGTGAGGCCACGTGCTAAGCCTCGTGGCTCAGGGGGTAAGCAGTTAGTTGCCATTTGGGATGTGGAGGGAGCATCGGTGCCTTAGTGGTAAGGAGTTCAAATCCACCAGCTTCTCTTTGGGACAAGAAGTAATCTCCTCCCATGGGATTTCCTGGCTCTAGATCGGCTCTGACTTGACCTTTTACACAATGTAACAATCAACGTGTTGGTGGTTGAACCCAGGAGAGTGGCTCCTCCTCCAGAGACGGAAGCCTTGGAGACCCTGTGGACACCTTGCAGAGTTGCTATGGGTCTGAGTCACTGGGAACAGGCTGGTTTGGGGTTTTGGTTTACAGGCCTGGGCTACTATGAAGTTAGAGCTCTGGTGGCCTAGTGCATTACGTGTTGTGCCAGACCAAAAGTTGAGCAGTTAGAATCCATCAGCTGCTCTGAGGGGAGCACAGGGCATGATTTCTGGCCAGGATCCCAACCTCAGAATGTCCCCATGGACGCTAGTCTTCCCTGGCGGTCCCCTTCGGACCAGCAGCTCGGAGCAGCATCTCAACACCTGCAGAGACGCCTGCTCGCCCCGGGAACTGCTCAGATCCTCACCCTCATTCTCTCTCTTCTGAAAGAAAGAAGGAAAGCTGACCCAGGCATCTGAGCGTGCAGTCCATTCCTACCCCAGTGTCCTTCTGGGGTCCCTGTCCCTGCAGGCCAGCCTCGCTCCACTGCCTCCTGCCTGCTGGCTGCGGTAGGACCACCCGGCCATCCATGGCCACATACCTTCCAGCCCCTTCTCTGTACAATGTCCGTCCTCCTCACCGACTCCAAGCTCCAGGCTTGCCCAGATGGGGGGCAGTTAGCAGCAGGGGGTGGACCTCAGCTCCTGGTGACCCTTTGTCCAAGCCAAAGCTCCTTCCCTCATATATGTGCTATACGGGCTTATGAAGCTGTGCTGCAATCTCAAAGGCACATGGTTCGAATCCACCAGCTGCTCCAGGGAAAAGGATGGAGAATCTCCTGTGTGATTTACAGCCTCTGAGCACCTGCTGGAGGGTCAGCTATGAGTTGGTCTGACTCTATGGCACACAACAACAATAACAACAGGATGCAAACAGAATACTGGTGACACGTAATTGCAAATCACACACTTTCCTGGGGCCAAGAGGTCCCACACCCATCTCTCATTTCACACAAACCCAACCCAAAAGTGAAATATTAAAGGGCAATTTTAATTAACAGCTTTCCTTAACAAGAAAACCCTAACCAATCAAGCACTAACAGCTAAACAATCATACCCAACAACTAGTCACATCACAGCCAGAACTCGACACAAGCAGAGTGCTCACCGCAGTGGACAGAGCTGGTGGGAAATGCAGCAGGAGCAGTGGAGAGCGGGAGGCATTGGATAGCCAGGAGTCTGGGCCTTTGGACGCCTCCAGTTTGCAGTCTTGAGAGCCTGGGTTAAATCCTCTATTTCGTGCTGGGTGTTTGCACAAAGTCTCTCAGGTCTACAGTTCGAGGCACCACCAGTCAGAGCTCAGGTGTTCCTTCTTTATACGAACATGCTGAGTCTCTGAGGCTGATTCGGCATCTGCTGGTCAGCACAGCCTGAGGGTGCAGCCTGAGTCCGGCTCTCCGCCGTATCTCCCTACCACACACTTGCTTATAACTTGTGACATTCTAAGCCTCAGTGTTTCCAAGCTCCATTCTCTAGTTAGAACAGTAGGCTCTGAACAACTCCCCAGTGTAGCTGTGAAGAAGCTGGAGCTAGGAGACCTGCACTAGCAGCTGCTAGGCCAGTCTGTGGGCTTCTGGGGTGGTTGCCCTCTGGGGCACCCCTACTCTCCCTCATCGGACACTGGCCGCCAGGGGTAAAGGACGGGTATGACCGGGGGTCACAGCGGAGGGTGCTGACCTGCAGGGGATCAGTGGGACAGAGGGCTGAGATGGTCGTCATGGTGGCAAGTGAACGGTTAGCAAAGGACACGCTTTGTCATGCCTCAGGCTGCCCTGGTTGCCACCATCAGAGGAAGACAGAGAACAGAGCCACGGGTTGTATGACTCGGCATCCCTGGAACATTCTAGAAATCTGTGTTGTCAAGCCACACCTGAAGCCCAGAGAGGGTGGGGCAGCAAGCTGTATTTACAAGTGAGAAGCCCCGTGTAGGCAGATTACTTCCTCCAGGTGCCTCCTCCGGCATCTAAGTGCTTAAGGCTCTGCTCCTCCCACTTTAGTGAACCCATCGGCCTCGCTTACTCCACAGGGGGGGTCTGAGCCTCGTCCCCCATTAGATGCCCAGGGGACCCCGGGAGCTCAGACTTGCACTAGGGTGGGGCTGGGGGGTCCCGGTTTTCCTTCTCGGTGCTGGTAGGTGGAGTGGTCAGGGGGGTGTCCAGGTCCTGACGTGTGGGCTGTCCCCTCAGAAGCCTGCGCTGAAGGGTACACAGGAAGGTACTCTATCTTACCCAGAAGTAGCTAGTTACTAACAAGTAACTAGTTAACTACCACAAACACAATCCAACACAGCTGCAAACACAGGCAGGAAGTCCTCCCAGGGGCTGGACGCCACACCCATCCCCACACGCAGTCTCACATGACCTGGCCAGCAACACTGCGACAGGCACCTCTGGACCCATTTTACAGATAAGGACAGTGGTGTCATCTGCCCACAGCCACACTGTTACACACACACACGCTGTGGGTGTACCAGCCTGGGTTGGAGTTAAGGCTCAGGGTCTGGAGGAGGCTGGTTGGATGGGGCCCCTCACTCAGAGGCCAGGGCAGCCCTCCATGGTGACCACAGCTGGTTACAGGGTGCTGCGTGACTATGACAATCTTAGAAACTGTTCGTAGTGCGATATTGTTGGACGGAATACTGGGTGCAGAAGAGATGTTTACTGGTGCATCACAGTTCTGAGCAAAGGCAGTGTGAACATAAACAGGGCTCCAGAAATCACCTCCGGGCCATCAGGATGGATGGTCACAGCTTTCGTCTGCTTGGCTCCACAATCAACACTCTTGGCACCAGCAGTCAGGAAATTAAAAGACATATTGCAATGGGAAAGTCTGCTGTTAGGGACATCTCCAAAGTCCTGAAGAGCAACGGTGTCTCTCTGGAGACTAAGGTGCATCTGATATAGGCCAGGGTCTTTGCAATCAATGTTATGCATCAGAGAGTTGGCCAATGATTAGGGAGGATAGAAGGAGAACTGACGCCTTTGAGTTTGGTGCTGGAGAAGAGTATTGAAGGTACCATGGACTCCCAAGAAAACAAACAGATTCATCTTGGAGAGGGTTAAACCAGGCTGCTCCTCAGAAGCAAGGATTCTGAGGCTTTGTCTGACATACTTTGGACATGTTGTAAGGAGAGACCGGTCCTTGGAGAAGGACATCATGCTTGGGAGGGTGGAGGGACAGCGCAGGAGGGGAAGGCCCTCTAGGAGATGGATTGATTAAGTGACTGGGGTAATCGGGATGAGAGTGTCAGAGACAATGAGATTGGCACAGGACAGAGCAGAGTTTAGAGCTGTTGTACATAGGGTCGCTATGAGTCACAAACAACTCGACGGCACATAACACCACCACCACCTTTTGCCTCGCCTCACCTCCTAAGCTGTTACCTTAATAAACACAACAGCTGTGTGTAAAGTCAAGTGTAGGAGCCAATTTGCAACAAAACTGGGGCCTAGTGATTAAGTGGATGTAGCAGCATGGGGTGGGGGGATGTCTCACCTGTGGCTGTTATTTTGGTACTGTGCATGTTATTGACGGGGACAGTTCCCCTTTGTAGAGTTAATTGCTGGACTTGGCTTTCCCACACTGTCCACTCTGCCCTTGCTCTTTTGCACCTAGTTTACTTAGGGTCCTGGTGAATGGCTCAGAGCTGCAACACCATGAGTGGTACCTCAGCCACCATGCAGCCAAGTAGCCATAGTCCCAGAACCCATCCTGTAACCTTTTAAATCTGAAGTTGTATGCATACCCTAATCATGATCCTTCACCCGATTCTGTAGTCCCACTTCCAACAGTAATGGGTGGATTGACTATACCTGTCACCATTTATGGCCTAGTGATAACTCTCTCTGTCCCAAATATCACTAATGAAAGCCATGGCTGTGATTAGAGGAGCCTTGGTGGTGCAGTAGGTTCAATACTGGGATGCTAATTTAAAAGTTGGCGATTTGAACTCACCTGCTATTCTGAAAGAGTAGGATGTTGGGGTAAAGTGAAGATCAAATTTCTGAGTGTCTTCAGCTGAGCAAATAATGTTGGCATGTGCCATCAAGTTGATTCTGACTCTCAGAGACTCTAGCAGAGAAGAACTTCCCTATGGGATTTCCAAACCTGTAATTGACCACCAAACACGGGTTGTCCCATTGTCTTCCTCCAGATCAGCTGGGGGTTTGAACCACTGCCCTTATGGTTATCTGACATTTGTCCTCATCACTGTACCATGTCTTCTTGGCTTGCCTGATGGGGCTTCTTAGAATCTACAGGGAATAGCCGTCTTTAATCTGGGCGCCCTCTTGCCTATGTTAGACTGTGGCACACCTTTTTGTACGTGACTGTGCCTCCTGAAATGATCATGGGGTGAAGAGCCTGATTGGACTTGGGCAGGAGATAGAAAATGAGGCCCTGACTCACTTCTTAGTTCTTGCATAGAAAAGCTGGACCTTTGTGTTTCTTGATCACTGCTGCTCTGTGCTGCTCCTGGACCATTATCTGCCGTCCACACCCAGTCTGCTAACAGCCTCCCTCATTACCACAGATCACTAGGCGGTGAGCAACTGCAGCTGCCTCCCTTTGCCTCGAGCGCACAGACCACCACCTCTGGCCATCAATCTCGTAGCACCAGTGCGGTGACCTCAGTTATGGCCCCATCTCACGAGGGCTCCTCTGGCAGAGAGGAAAAGCCTGTCACGTCAACAGGATAAAATGATATCAAAACAATTAAGTGGGGAAAGGGCAGCCTCGTTAACAAATGGTATGGGCAAAATTGGATAAGTACTTGTAGAAGATTGAAGCAACATCCATACCTTTCATCACGTATCAAAACAAACTCAAGAGAGCTCAAGGACCTAGGTGTAAAACCCCAACTGTAAATATCATGGAGAGTTCTGGTGGCTTGATGGCAGGGAGTTGTGCTGCCACCCCAAAGGCAGGCAGTTCAAACCTGCCAGCTATTACTGTTGAGAAGAAAGAAGGGCAATCTCATCCGTGCGATATACTGTCCCTGAAAACCCACTGGAAGGTCAGCTGTGAGTCGATCGTGACTTGGCACACAACAACAAATAAAGAGAATTTTTTAAAAAATGGGGCAATAGTATGAGCCCTAATCTATGACGTAAAGAAACTCTGAAATATAACTGAAAATGCTCAATCAACTGGGGATAAACTAGATGACTGGGACCTCCTAAAAATGAAAGTCATGTGTGCATCAAAAGACTTCCCCCAAAAGGAAAAATAGAACCCACAGATTGGGGAAATAATATTTGCCAATGGCATATCTTACAAGGGACTTGTCTCTAAAATTTATAGAAAACTCCAATATACGAACAAGAAAAAGGCAAACCAATTACAAAATAGGCAAAGGACATGTTGCTGCTAGACGCTGTCAAGCTGACCATAACCAATAGACCAGCCAGGAGCCCTGTCCGAGGAACAAGGATGGTCTGTGTCTGGAAAGAGTGGTTAATCCTGAAACACGAAGAGACGACTCCCCTCGACAAGCAGCTCCACAGCAGTGGGCTCGGAATGTTTCATTCTCACCTACACTTAAGCATTTTATTCATAAATGACAAAGACGTGAAAAGCACACCATTCTTGCAAAACCAAACCTAGCATTTTCCACAAATGAAGTAACGAAATCAGATGGGTTTAATGACTTTTGTCCTCAGAAGTACCCTCACCCATGCAAATTTCTCTGTTTGCTTCCTGGGTTATTTTATTTTAATTTCCAAGTTTTGTTCCCCTTGCCCATGAAATCAGACACAAGGTGTGACAGGCACTGTGAGAAAATGTCCCCTTGGAACCAGCAGCTGAGAGAGGCTGTGTGGTCCTTGAGCTGAAATGGGTGGACAAGCCCCTGCTCATCTAGCTAGCAGCAGTGGGTCCCGGTGAGGTGGTTCAAAACCCTAGTTTCCTTTCCCAGCTGTAAAACCATGCTTCCCTCACTCTGGCCACACAGCAGCCTGTGGGATACATTCTTACAAGGCACCAATATTGTTGTTCTGACCATCCAGTCGGAACTGACCCATAGCTGACCCTCCACCAGGTTTTCAGAAGCTGCAAATTGCACAGGAGCAGATTGCGTATCTTTCTCCCAGAAAATAGCTGATGAATCGGAACTACCAGAAAGGACTGATCTTTGGTTAACAGTGAAACACCCTATGGACTAGGCTACCAGAGTATGTCTGTGTATACACACACACATATATTTATGTATGTGTGTGTGTGTATACACATATAAAAGTGTATATTCCTGTAAGGATTTTAATATAAACATACATAATCTCCTACGAGGAAATAAAATTTGGAAGCAGGAGTGACATCCACTTCCCAAACAACATGGCTCTAGAAAGTCTATGAACTTTGAGAAACGACACTAGTTACAGAAAAGCTTCAGCATTTTGTTCATAGGGTCGCTATGAGTCGTGCTTGGCCCAATGGCACTTAAGAATGCAAATACACACACACACATACACACACACTGGTGTCCAAGTGGCAAGAAGCTGCACTGCAACCCCAAAGGCACACAGTCCATGGCCATCAGCCGCTCCCCAGGAGGAGGGGTAATTTCCTCCTGTGTATATATAGTTGTTGTGTTGTTGTGTACTGTTAAGTCAGAACAAATGCCTAACTGATCCTCTAATGAATTTTCAGAGGCAGTTAATCCCTCTGGAAAAGACTGCCCATCTTTCTCCCTCAGAGGCGCTCATGAATTCAAACCATTTGCCTTTGGGTTAGCTGCACAGCTCCGTATACTAGGCCACCAGGGTTCCAGGCACTGGTAATGCCTCGCAATACCTTTTCCTCAATGGATCCTGGGCCCACAGCCTCCAGCCCTTCTCCCTCTGCCCAGCACATTTTCTGAGACCGCCTCCCCAACGGCTCTTCCAGGCAGTGAGATTGCCGAAGCTAAGCTTGAGTTCAACCAGTGCTAGCAGCATCCTGTTGAAAAGCCTCTTCAGCGTCGACTTAGCTGGGGAGGGAAGTTGTGGTGCTGGGCCGTCTTTCTGAACATCTCTAGTGCTCAGCCGCCATGAAATGGATTGCTTATGGGGGATAATGTCTGTTCTATTCCTTTTTAAGTCTGTGAAAAATGTCATCTTGCTTAATAGGGTGATTAAAACTCTTTCTGCTCCAGGAGATAAATGTGATTATGTTTGTCATACTTTCCCCAAGATAAAGACGGCAAAGAAGGCATGCTAGAAATCCCCCCACTTCCCTCTTCCACGGCCAGGGATGTTGGGGAAGCAAGGCGCAGATGGCACTTCCCATAAAGAATAACATTATCTGTTAGACCCTTTTCCTTCCCATTAACCAACGTAACAACGCGCCTCTGGTATGGAAGGGGAGACGAACGACACGTTCTGATCGCCGGGCTCTGACAGCGGAACGCTGCCATGCTGTTCTATTACTGGGCCCCTTCTCTGTCCTCACATTTGTGACTTCATTTTTGCTTTTCCACTGAAATCTGAGTTTACAGATTTCTGTCCTAGGGACTTTGTCCCGCTGAGCTTTCCTCAGGAGGTGACGGCAGGCTGTTCTTGAGTCCTGTCACCAACAATGGATGACAACACCTAACAGAAACAGTGCGCAAAGCAGTAAACATGCCACACGCTAGTGTTCAAGGCCCGGGTTCCCCTGCACACCCACTCAGGCCCTCTCCATGCCCGACTGTGGGCAGGGGGCCCATCTGGCATATGACTGGGGCTCAGAGCTCCCCTATGCTGGACCTATGGGCTCTCTGGCATGTGATGCGGGCACAGGGTGCAGTGGGGACTGTGGCTCAGGGGCGCCGCCCTGGCATGGGACCTAAACACCATGGAATACTTTGACTTGGGGGCAATCTCCTGGCAAGTGACCTGGCCATGAGGAGCTGTGGGGACTCAGGCTCAGGAGCACCGCCTGGCGTGTGACTGAGGCATGGGGAGCTGTGGGGACTGACTAGGGGGTGCCCCTGGCATGTGATGTGGGCATACGGAGCTGTGGGGACTGTGGCTTAGGGGTGCCCCTGGCATGCAACCTAGGCACAGGGAGCTGTGGGGACTGTCTCAGGGGCGTTGCCCTGGCATGTGACCTGAACACAAGGAACTATGAGGACTGTGTCTCAGGCGTGCTGTCCTAGAATGCGGCCCTGGCACAGGGAGCTATGGGGGGCTCTGGACCCTAGTGTGGGCAGGGCATGGGACATTGTGGGTGACTGTGGCTCGGCGGTACAACCCCGTGTACCAGCATGTGGCTGGGGCACAGGGAGCTGTGGGGGACTGTGGACTCACACCCTCTTTGCCAGACCTGTGGGAACTGAGTGCCTACATGGAAGGTGACCCAGGTGCTCTGAGCTTGGTGGATAGAAGGTGGTCATCAAGGTGCCCACGTAGTGCCCGACACTGCTCCCCCATCAGTGCTCAGAGCCAGCATTTATCACCTTGTATTTCAGGTCCAATTTTAGTTATTTCAAAATTTTGTTGTTTTTATGTGCTGTTGAGTCACTTGCAACTCATAGCGACCCTATGTACAACAGCCCTAAACCCTGCTCTATCTTGTGTCAACTTTACAGTCCCTGACACACCTACCCTCATCATTCCAATGACTGAATTGATCCATCTCATCCAGGGTCTTCCCCTCTTGTGCCATCCCTCCACCCTCCCAAGCATAATGTCCTTCTCCAAGGACTGGTCCCTTCTCACAACATGCCCAAAGTATGTTAGACGAAGCCTCAGAATCCATGACTCCAAGGAGCATTCCGGCTTCACTCTCTCTAGGACAAACCTTGTTCTCCTGGCAGTCCATGGTATATTCAACTCTTCTCCAGCTCCACAGCTCAAAGGCATCAATTCTCTATCATCTCTAGTCATTATCCAGCAATTGCAAAGACTAGGCCTGGATCAGACACACCTTAGTCTCCAGCCTGATATTGTTGCTCTTCAGTACTCTGGAGAGGTCCCTGACAGCCAAGTTTCCCAATGCAATTTGTCTGATTTCCTGACTGTTGGTACCACAAGTGTTGACTGAGGAGCCAAGCAAGCTAAAGCTGTTGACAATCTCTTCACCATCCATACTGATGCTGCCAATCAGCAGTGGTGAGAATCTTTGTTTTCTTGATGTTGAGCTTCAATCCATATTGAAGGCTGCAGTCCTTGACCTTCTGCAGCAAGTGCTTCAGGTCCTCCTCAGTTTCAGCAAGCCTGGTTGTGTCATCTGCATAATGCAGGTTGTTGATGAACCTTCCTCCAATTCTGATGCCACATTCCTCCTCATACAGCCCCCCTTCCCCCTTCCCTCCTCCCAAATAATCTGTTCTGCCTATAGAATGTAAAGGTATGGAGACAGAACATATGCCTGGCACACCCTTTCCTGATTTTGAACCATGCAGTGTCTTCTTGTTCTGTTGACTGCCTCCTGGTCTAAGCATAAGTTTCCCATAAGCAAAATCAAATGTTCTGGGATTCCCATTCTTCTCAGAGTCAGCCACAGTTTGTTACGGTCCACACAGTCAAATATTCCTTTGCAGTCAATGAAACACAGACATTCCTCTGGTACTCCCTGCTTTCAGCCAAGATCCATCTGACATTAGCCATAATATCCCTAGATCTGGCAGTTCTCTGTTGATGTACTGCTCCAGTCGTTTTTGGATAATTTTCAGCAGAATCTTGCTTGCACATGATATTAATGATAATCGATAACTTCCGTACTCTGTAGTGTCACCTTTCTTTGGAATGGGAACAAATATCTCTTCCAGTCAGTTGATCAGCTGTCTGTCCTCCAGATTTCTTGGCACAACTGCGTGTGTACATCCAGGGCAGCATCTGTTTGTTAAAAAGGAAAAGAAAGTAGATCCTACGTTCTCCAAAATGGCCTAAGAATATAAAAAAATTAGAAACCACTTTGGAATCCTGATGCTGCAGAGGTTAAGCGCTCATCAGAGGCCAGCAGCTTAGAAAGATGAGGCAGTCTGCTCCCCAACGTCCCCGAGCCCCAGGGGGCAAGCCCTGTCCTGAGGGTGGTCTGAGAGACAGAGGACATGTCTTTGCCTTCTTTAAAAGACAAGTACTGCCGGACTGTGGATCATGGCGGGAGCTGAGCCCAAAGGTGCTACCGGAGCAGAGGCCTCGTAGCCCCAGAAGCGCTACTACCGGCAACGTGCACACTCCAACCCCATGGCGGACCATACGCTGCACTACCCTGTGAAGCCAGAGGAAATGGACTGGCCTGAACTATACCAAGTTTTTTGCTCCACTGACCCGAAATCAAGAGCCATGATGACCCAAAGGATAAGAAAGAGACCTCAGGCCCAAGTGGAGTTTGCAGACATAGGCTGTGGCTATGGTGGCCTGTTAGCTGACGAAAATATTCTTCCTCTTCCTGGACCCACATTTCAAGAGGACAAAGCACAGGTGACAATTCATCAGTCCCACACTACTGGCAGAATACGCCTACGTGCTGAGAGCAGGGGGCCTGGTATACACCATAACCAATGTGCTGGAGCTACACAACTGGATGTGCACCCATTATGAAGGGCACCCTCTGTTTGAACGTGTACCTCTAGAGGAGCTGAGTGAAGATCCCACTGTCAGACATCTGGGCACCTCAAATGAAGAGGGAAAGAAGGTTCTACACAGTGGAGGGAAGAATTTCCCAGCCATCTTCTGAAGAATACAAGATTCCAGTCTCCAGGCAGTGACTCCCAGTCGCATTCTTCCTGGTCTCTTAACTGCTCATCCTACCTTAGCTGGAACTCTTCTTTAAGAGGCCAAAAAGATCAGGCTGGAAGTGAGGCAGTGATGGGTCAAAGAAATAGAGGAGCTTGCCAGAGCAGAGCCCTGGGCTAACAACTGCCCCCGACTCCTCTCTCCTTCTTGTCCCTCTGCTGTAAGCAGCGAAAGAAGCTGGCTGGAAAGATCAGAGAACCTTTCACCAGGGGGCGTCTTGATGGGGTGTGGATTCTTGCACCCCCTTAGCCCTCCTTTCTGAAATCTCAGCTCAAGTGAAGAACACAGTGCACCCCGATATATCTAAACTACCTGCTGGTCTCAAATCACCTGTCCACTTGTCTTTTCTTTGCAGTACTGGGGATAATGTGTGTATGTGTGCACGTGCCCATGCCGTTATTTTTTTCTTGAGAAAGTCCTTTACCATCTTCTCATTCTCTCCTTGCCTAAGACTGGATGCGAGGAACCTCTCTCTCACTGCTGTCTCTGAAGAATCTCAGGACAGTATGGATGTGGAAACTCTTCATGTTAACCTTCGATTTCAGAGTTGGCTGGCAGGCACAGAGTCTGGTGGCGGTGGGTGTGGGTCAAGAGGGAAGAAGCAAGGAGCAGCAAGCTAAACTGAGGAGGCTTCTGGGGGAAAATAATATATCATGCACTTGACATCGCATTTACAATTGTCCTTAGATTGTAAAGGTTTCATTGTAACAAGTAAATTCCAAATGTGCTTGATTAAACCTGATGGTTGACTAATTAGAACCTAAGCAATTATAAAGAAATTGAGCCAGAAGTTTTATCTCTGGACATTCTGATATATTATTTCTCTTCTCCAAAAATTATTTAATCACAACTAAACATACTTGCATGGAGAGCAGGGCCTCCACATGGTTTGCAAGAGATCCTGCAGACACGTGAGGTCGAGTTCTTTTTTGTTTTACTAATTTTCATTAACATTTATAGAGATTTTGGATTTCCATTCATTCACTGTTGCACTTTTCTCCCTGCCCACCCCTCCCCTCCAGTTCGCTCTTCTCTTTGAAAAGTAATAGAAAAATTCTTTCACTGGTATATAACCCCCCGCCTGCCACCCCTATGCCCCCGCCCCGAGTACACTCCACTATGCAACCTTCATTCTGGACTCTTGTGATAACCATAATACCCTATCATCTATCGCTTTTAACCTGTACGTTGAGTTTTAACAGCCGCAGTTTCACTGGGATGAGTGTGGGTGTGTATGAAAAACTATTTCCTCTCAGTCCTCAGGTAATGCTCAGGTACTGAGGATTACCACCCAGGTAACTCGGCGATTTCCTCTTGGACGGCTGAGGCAAATGGGCAGACAGTCCATTAGCACTTGGGGACCTGGAAGCCACCTTGTCATAAAGGCCCCTGTACAGCCATGCGCTTCCTCTGCACCACTGTCAGCTGGCCCACACCTTTTCAAGCTACCAGGACAGGAGACTGGCTTCATGGCCTGAGTGCCAGGAGTCACACACCTTGTGGTGGCCCAGCAGGTGACCAGTTGCGAAGCCAAGACTGCAGTCAGGACACCAGAGCCGTGCCCCCTTCCCGTTGCTGCCCACGTCCTGTTGTCAGGGGCTGTTGAGTCGCGTATGACTCATTGGGACCCTATAAACAACAGATCTGACCCCTGCCCTGCCCTGTCCATCCTCATCATCTCTTCAGCCCGTCACTTCAGTCACTTGGTTGAGGGTCTTCCTCTCTTTCGCCCACCCTCCTTTTTCCAAGCATGATCCTGTCCAAGGAATAACCCTTCCCAGTAACACACCCAAAGTATGTGAGCTGAAGCTTCGTCACCTGGCTGCACGTTTGCTGTTTTGACAGTCTGTGGGATATTCAGTACTCCCTCCAACACCAAAACTCAAAGGCATCAAATTCTGTTGCCCTTCCTCACCGCCCAGATCTCAAATGCACAGCGAGTGACTGAAAAGCTCGGGGCCCACTTCCTAGCTCCAGGACTTACCCTTTCCCCTGACTCTAATCTTCTAAAGGGAAATTCCACAAACCCCACTGCCCTCAGGTCAGCTCTGGCTACTGTGATCTGTGGGACAGAGCAGAACTGCCCCATGGAGTGGATGGTGAATTTGAACCTGTGACCTTTATGCTGCCAGCCAAGTACTTTATTCACAGCACCACAAGGCTCCCAAGCCCTCCTGATTCTGACAATCACATACTTAGAATTAACACTCTAGAAACTCATGTAGCAGACATGTCAAGGTTCAGGAGACAGTTTACCAAGACTTCCCATGACACATTTATTAGAAACCTTTTTCTCCAAGGTAAGAACGTGGTCTTAACTGTTACAACCATAAACAATTTTACCCCACGTCTCCTCACATAGGGAAATTGTTTTAGTAATTCACACGTGTACACACACGCGTGCGCGCACACAAACCCAGTGAAGACCATGTGAACACCGTGGGGCTCCAGGTTGCTGCTGAAGACACGGAGGCAGCGTCAAGGGTCCTCGAGTCCCTGCATTGTGGTGGCCTCTCTGCAGCTGCCTTTCTGGCAACACCGCTGTGGGGTCCACGCTCGTCTCACTTGGACCTCAAAGCTTCCTCCCACTCAACAGGCGACTCCGAGTTCTCGGGATGCGCTGGAAGTAGTGACTGCATTTTAGTTCGAAAGTCTTTCATCTGCAAGAAAGGAGGAAATAAGTTACTGAACGTTCAAAGAAGGTGAACAGTCACCAGTGACAGCTCCTAGAGGCTGAGACCCCTGCAGACAGACAGGTGGGCATCTCCCTGCCGGCGGGCACAGCAGAGACGCCTGATCACGTGAACACCACTCCTGAGCTGGATGGCAGCGTAGCTGCGTGGGAAGGAAATGACAGATGCCTCTCATTCCAGTGCGGCTCCAGATCTGGGCGGCCACGTTTTCTGAGCAGTCAGCCTCCATGGCACGTACGCCCTCCCAGTGCGTTTGAAAGGGTAGCTGGTGTGTGAATAAGTGAACACAGCCAGGCCTTTCAGAGTCAGCAGCTGTCGGAGCCGGCGGAGAGAGTCAAGAGAAGAACATGGGAGGTGTTGAGTCAACTGGCTGACTGAGTAAGTCAGTGATGGCAGACGAGCCAGTGTCCCTATGTGCTGGGAGCCTTGAAATCCCTGTAGCATTGCTGTCGCTGTTGTTAGGTGGCAGTGAGGGGGCCTGACTCTCCCTGCACCATCGCACGGACTCAGCTGTGCTTACAAAGAACACTGTTATAGCCATTATCTCCAGGCCTTCTTCAAAAGTGTTCCTCTTTTCTACTGACCCTCTAATTGAATAAGAATGATGTCCTGTCCCAGGGATTGGCCCCTCTTGATAACATGCCCGAAGGATGTAAAACCAAGTCTCACTGTCTTTGCTTCTACGGAACATTCTGGCTGCACTTCTAAGAGAGTTATTTCATGCCTATGACGGAAAATACCATGGCGTGGGGCAGGTGCACCTCGGTCTTTAAAGTGACATCCTTATTGTTTCAGTACTTTAAGGAGAATTTCTGGAAGTTTCCTATCAATGTACTATCTAATGTACTTTTGATAATTAGTGTCTTTAATGCTAGTCATCCCCTGAAATGCCTTCCCCAAGGTCAGCAGTATCTCTTTCCTCTGCTTGTCCTTTTAACTCTGAGAGAAAAGCTTCAAGATAAAAGGTCTCGAGGACAAAATTTATGGTCATAAAAGTGATTAGCTTTTTCTTCTTTCTACAGTTTCAACCTCTTCAGAAATACAATCTGAGAAGTGCCTCTTTAGGTTTTCATCTTAGCCACAAGCCAATCAATTTTGAGGGAAAATAACACTGTCAAAATAAAAGCACCCCAAAGGAACTTTGTCTTACTGTAAATCTCAGGACAAAGTGGAACACTTTGAGGAAGATGAAGACACATATCTTTCTCACGACCTGGATCCACTCAAGACAGAACGCCCAATACAGAAGTTAGCTCCCTGAGACTTTCTTTGAGATCTTTACTTGAGTTGAAAACCTACCTCTGGGTCTCTGTCCAAAACATAGGGTACCACTACAGCACTGGGCACATGATTTAGGGGTGAAGACCACAGCCCACCTATAAGCCACAGATGGTGGCTGTCAGGTCACCCAACTCTCCCTCCAGCTCTATCTGCCTCCTAATCCACGCTCTGGTGGCCTAGTGGCAAGAAGCTGTGTTGCAATTCTGAAGGCTTGCAGTCTGAGGCCACCAGTTGCTCCATGGGAGAAAGATGGGCAATCTCCTCCCATGTGATTAACTGCCTCTGAAAACCCACTGGAGGGTCAGCTATGGGTTGGTTCCAACTCAACAGTACACAACAACAACAACAACATGCTGGCTTAAGTCTCCTCCAATCCCCTCAAGCATTATCTACTTCTTCAGACCCACTATCTCCGGTGACCCCCCTCTCTCCCTGGCGGGAGGCCTGGTGATCAAGTCTAGTCTATAGGGAGTTGCACTGCTGATGTAAAAGGTGGTGTCTCACGAGCCATCGCGACCCTCTGCCTGGGGCGGGCTGTCCTCGGCCCCCGGCTCAGGGCAAGCCGTCACGGCCCTCGACCCCTGGCTCGGGGCGAGCTGTCGCAGCCCTCAGGGTGAGCTCCTCAGTCCCCAGATTGTGCCATCTGACCCCTGGGAGGGGAAGGGGGGAAAAAAAAGAATGTCTAGGGTATCCAGAGAATGTTACCTAGGCCACCTTCTGCCACCCTCCCCCCCAGTAAACCTGAAAGCAACACCCTCAAAGCCCTTCTATTTGTAACTCACAAGTTTGTTCTCTCTAGGTTTGCTCCCTTTCCTATAGGTAACCTTAACTCTGAGTTTTACTCCAGAATTGACCCTGAACCCAGTGCCAGTGACAAAAAGGAAATACAACTGACAGCTAAGGAAGCAAAGGAGGATGGAGCCTCTGGGTTCAACCAGCCATCCCCACTGGACCCACCTGGGAAAACACTTTGCAGTCCAGAGGGGAGCAAATGACAGGAAAATATCTTCTAACAGAACAAGAAGGCAAGCAGCTTTAACCTAAGACCACCAGTAAGGTGATAAAGCGTCCCCCCTTCCCCCCTTTACATCTACACCCCTGTTCAGCATGAGGAAGCCAGAGAGTCAGCATCCAATTCCCAAATCAATAAGACAGTTGGTTTAATTACTATTGGAAAATGCTTGTCATTCCTCTGTAACATCTGGTCCCCACTGGACCCTCATCATTTCCTTCACCTGCTCCCCCCACCGACCAAACTGTGCAGCTCTGCAGCTGCATCCTGGCCCATCCTCACCCTTCTGCCCCCAACCCTCACCTCCTTGTACCCCCAATATGTTTTTCCCAATAAAAAAAAAAAGAAGAAAAAAAAAGGTGGTGTCTCTCTGGTGCTTTGAATCCACAGGGGCTCTGTTGGAGGAAGATGGGTAAACTCCTCTCAGGCGATTTACAGCCTTGGGAAACTCACTGAAAGGTCCAACTCAATGGCAATGAGCTTTCTGAGAGTACACATGATCGTGTGACAATAACGAACATAAAGGAAGAATTTACATCTTTGGATGATGGTGTCTGATACAGAATATACCATGAACCACTAGCAGACTAAACATAGAAGACATGCAGGAGGTAGGTTTCTTAGAAAAGAGGATGGGGAGCCTTTCTCACAACCTTGGGGCACGTTATCAGAAAGGACCAGTTTTTTGCCGAGAAAAGCTCAGCAAAAAACAGGCCCTCATGGGGTGTACTGACACACAGGCCACAGCGGGTCCAAACAGCCGTGTTCATGAGTGTCCGTAAGGGCCGCCCAGGACCCAGCATGAGCCTCGTTCTCCTGGCTGTGGGATCACTATGAGTCAGAAGCAGTTACAGCGCTTAACACCAGTACATTAAGAACTCTTGTCAATTCACCAGCACATCCTGTTCAGAGAACAGCTTCTGTTCTAGGGATACAGTAAAAGTGATGGTAGGAGAGAATGACTAAACAACTACAGAAAAGGACACAACTGAGGACTAAGCAGTCCCTCGCAATACAGAAGCCCTGCCAGTTTGCTTCTGTAAAGATTCAAAGAAAAGTGTGGCATCAGGTTTGCAGAAGACTCACCAACAATCTGTGTTATGCAAATGACACAACCTTGCTTCCTGAAAGAGAAGAGGACTTGAAATGCCTGCCGAACAAGAACAAAGGACTGCTGTTGTGTTCAGCAGTCAGAACTGACACACATTCCACGCTATCCATCTGACAGGTGGACGATGAAGGACAGAAGGAGGATGAGAGGAAGCAGCAATGCCTCTGAGCTGTGCTGCTGGAGGAGAGCAGTGAACCCCCACAGACGGCCAAGAGAATGAACTAGTCTGTTGGGAGGCAGTGCAATGAGGGATGATGAAACTTCATCTCATACACTTTGGGCCTGTTGTCAGGAGGGGCCAGTCCTTGGAGAAGGACATCATCTGCGAAAGGTGGAGGGTCAGAGAAAGAGAGGAAGCCCCTCAGCCAGAGGTACTGACACAGTGACTGTAACAACGGGCTCAAGTGTATTGGGGATGAGGATGGCACAGATCAGGGCAAGGTTAGGTCCTTTCATAGGCTCACAAGGTCACTAAGAGTCCAGGCGACTCGAAGGGACCTAACAATTAACAATAATCAGAGGGCACAGCTCTGCTCTGGAACGCACTGGGTCGCAGGGAATCAGAATCCACTCGGGCAATGGATCTGCAGGACTGAAAGGTGAAAAGTTCGGCTGACAATCTGGAGAAAGACTTCTGGGGCAGCAAACTCAATGCATAAATTGAAAAGAAAACTGTGGATAAGCTGAAAGATTTTTAAACTATTTTCAAAGCCAATTCTTTACCAAGTTAAAGTACAAAACAAAGTCACATTTGTTTTGTTCTTTTTTAAAAAAATTGGTCACATGGATTGACAGTGACTATGACAATGGGCTCAAGCCTATGAGAGATGATGAAGATGGCACAGGACAGGACAGGTTCAAGGTTCAGGTCCGCTGTTCACAGGGTCGCTAAGGAGTAGTGGTCGACTCGACAACACCAAATAACAACAGGCACACAACAAAAAAAAAACCAGGTACCGGCGGAGAGCATATTTTTATCCTATAAGATATTTTGTTCTTTAGAAAATGTGGGGAAAAAAAAAATGAGGCTACAAATCTCTTGATTTGCTAAATAAATTTTTAAAAGTTGAAATGAAAGTGGTGTTAAATGCAGTGTTAATTAACAGTACAAGCTGATCCTAGATAATATAGGTGAAAATAGGCTACAAACTCAGAAGCATGGAAGTAGAGCATTAAATGAACAGTTATTTATAAAGTATTCTTTGCTATTTGTAAAATCATAAAATATAAATTGTGGTTTTAAACCAAAGGAGGCCACTCAAGGGTCTGAGAAGGGCAGGGCTCAGAAGCCCTACCAATCAACACGGACATTATTCCTGAATGAAGGGGAAACACATTTCATTCAACAAATATTTACAGATCTATTATGTGACTGGTATTGCTACAAGTTACAATAGACAAGATAAACAGGGTCTCTACTGAATTAGGTTTTAAACTTTTTTCTGGGAAGACAGAAGAAGAAAATGATGCTAAACTATCATTTTGCAGTAAGGGCTGAGGAAATAAAATAAGCTAATGTCAGAGAAGGGAGCTCCGACACACGACAACAACAACACTGGGTAAAGAGCTGTGCTGCCAGCCCAAAGCCACCAGCTGCTCTGTGAGAGACAGATGGACAATCTCTTCCCACGGGGTTTACTGCCTCTGACAATCTGCTGGAGGGTCAACGATGAATCGTTTCCAACTCAAAAGCACATAATAACTACAATCCCAGATGCGCACGGTTCGAATCCACCAGATGCTTTGCCGGGGAAGGAGGGACAATCTCCTCCTGTACCAGTCAGATCTGCCAACCTTTCTGTGAGCAGTCAAAAGCTTAAACACTGGCTCTGGAGACACCACGTCAGTCTAGGATAATATACACACTAACTGTCCCTCCTTCTAAATGGGGGAACAAAACCAAGGTAGTCTAAGCATAAATACACACGCCACTTTCGGAAATCCTTAACGAGGTATCAGTAACAACAAAAGGTAAGCAGGTGAAGAAATCACAGCTCTTGAATCACACATAAAGTACTGAAAGGGGCATGCACTTTTTCTCTTGCTTTGACAGTGAGGGCATTACCAGGCAGCACTGCAATCTTTCCATGCACTCTACACAGAAGTCCAGCACCCTGGTGAAACAAGGCTCTCCGCTGCCCCAGGGGCGCCCACCGGGCCTGCACGTCCCTGCACCGGGATGTGCTCTTGCACAGCTGCATCACACTTAGTTGCTGCTGACTCACGTCAGCTCTCAGGGACTCAGGAGTCGTGAGGTATAAGCACACCTAATGGATCCCGAGGCTCTAATCTGGGAACAATGACAACAAATATATTTTCTGGAGGAGTGGCTGGTAGGTGGATTTGAACTGCTGGCCTTTTGGTTAGCAGCCCAACACACCCCACACTATGCCATCAGAGTTCTTTCCAGCTCCATGGCTGTTACCGAGTACCACAGAGTGGGACCACGGACCCTCCAGCGGGTTTTCAGATGCTTTATACGCACGGGGGGAGGCTGCCCATCTTTCTCCCAGGGAGTGGCTAGGAGATCATAAATAGAAAACGCTCCTTGCTCCCCCCAGTTGTGTCACTGTGGTAAAGTCAATGCAAGCTCAGTGATAATCAAAGTACGACAACCCAGTTTGTAGAAACACGAGCCTGCTCCCTGGCCTGCAGGCTGGTCAGGGTGGGCAGGCTGAGGGTGGAGTGGGCAGGAGGGTGGGAACCCTCAATGATTTCTGGGCAGGCTGGTGGATGGACTGACCGGCTCCGGTCAGCTGGCAGGAATGTTCCACGAGCTCTCTTCCTGGAAACAGCTCATCAAATGATAAATCGCTATATAAAACAAATGAAATCCCACAATAATTATGAATGAACAGAGAGCAGATCGCAAATAGTTTTAAGAGACAGCGAGAGTTTAGAGAGTCCTGGCTGGTTGATGCTCCGTGCTGTCGAGTTGAGTACGACTCATAGCGACCCCATGCATAGCAGCTCTGAAGTCTGCCCTACCCGGCCCTTATCACGCCCAGCACACCAGAGTCTACTGCCCCAGAACAGATGGCAAAGCACTCAAAGACCAGCTCAGAAGGTGGTGGCTCACACCAACCCACGTGCCCTCAAGGCATGCCTGGGCATCTGCTCCCCAGAAGTCACAGCCCTGAAAAGCCCCGGGGCACAGCTCTACTCTGCAGAGTTGGGGTCCCAGGAGCTTGACAACAACTAATAAAATCTGGGGGTTCAGCTTGTTCCCTTTCCGGCCAGCAGATGTCGCTGTGTACCCACAGAGGGACCAGCGCGCGTCCTGCTCTGCTCTAGGTTGGCCGTTAGATGACGCGCTGCACCCTGGATTCATGGAAAACAGGTCAAGGCTTATTTGACAGACATGGCTTTCAGCCTCTCTGCGTTTACAGAGGACGATGACATCAACTACTTCTTGAATGTGTGGACCTAGGCCACTTCTGTTTAACATTACTGACCAAGGCTGTTTTCCTCAGGCATAGGATGACAACTGAATTTCCCAAGTTATGGCGATAACTAATTGGTCACTTACCTAAGCAAAACCTCTTAATTACCAAAAATTCCTAAATACAAAGCTAAAGCTTTCTGCATATCAGAGAGTAAGAATGTCCTTAGAGGTGAAGTCTCTCTCAGGGAGGAGTGATAGGGAATGGCAAAGGACACACTGACAAAGGAGATTAATCACTGACAAAGGAGATTAATCAGAACTGGCTTTGACAAGCACTGTGGCAATTGGACAATTAAAACAGACTTACAAGGAGGGAAAAAAGAAGAATGAACTGGGGATGAGAGTGGAGAAAACAGTGCAACAGTGAATGAATGAAAACCCAAAATCTCTGTAAATGTTCATTAAAATTAATAAAATTTTAAAAAAGTCCTTAGAAAGTCAACAGAGAAAGCTTAGGGCCTCAGACCCTTTTTTTATTGGTTTGCATTTAATAATTCATATACATTGTGTTCCATTAATGTACATTGTGTATTATAAAATCATTCATATATATGTATATATATATGTGTGTGTGTGTATATATATGTGTGTGTATATGTATACGTATATATATGTATATGTGTGTGTGTGTGTATATATATACATATATATATACATATACATATATATATAAAAGAAGAAGTTCAGGCTGCTTTGAAGGACATGGCCAAAAATAAGGCTCCAGGAATAGATGGTATACCAATTGATATATTTCAGTTAACAGA
>NW_006399774.1:10785956-10794823 GCF_000299155.1 Elephantulus edwardii
GGCACATAACAACAACAACAACAACAGTATTTTCTACTATTGATCTATGCCTATTCTCACCAGTCTTAAAGGCCCCACTGAATCTTTCCTACATGACCCTGGTCCTCATTCTGCTCTCTAAACTCTGCTACTGCAGTGATTTCCACCTTTCTTCATCTCCTGACCCTTTCTCCCTTCCCCTTTTGGATGTTTATCTACATCTTACTTGTTATCTTTCTGGTTTTATAATAATGGTCTTATGCAGTATTTGTCCTTATTACACTGAGTTCACTCAGCATAATGCTTTCTAGACTCTCCCAAGTTTTACAGCAGTTTATGCAATCATTGTTCCTTGGTGTTGTATTGTTGTTGTTATGTGCTGTCGAGTCACCTGCAACTTATAGCAACCCTACTACGTACAGCAACTCTGAAGCCCTGTTCTGAGCCAGTTTCACTAATTCTGACACACCAACCCCCATCGCCCCAGCCACTGTATCAAACCATCTCATCCAGAGTCTTCCTCTCCTGTGCTGTCTCTCCACCCTGACGAGCATGATGTCCTTCTCCAAGGACTGGTCTCTCCTGACCACATGCCCAAAGTACGTGAGACAAGCTTTAAAATCCTAGCCTTCAAGAAGAAATTTGGTTTCACCCTCTCCAAGACAGACCTATTTGTTTTCTTGGCAGTCCATGGTATGTTCAAGACTCTTCTCCAGCACCACAATTTGAAGGCATCAATTCTTCTATCATCCTTAGTCCAGTTCTCTGAAAGGTACACTTTAGTCTCTAGACTGACATTGTTGCTTTTCAGCACTCTGGAGAGGTTCCTGACAACAGATTTTCCCAGTGCAAAGAGATCTGGAAGATATATATTTATAGATCTGGAAGAGATCTACATTTATTCCCACTCCAAAAAAAGTGGCCTGAGTGTGGAAATTATTGAATATCACTAATATCACATACAAGCAAGATCCTGCTGAATATTACCCAGAAACAAATGGGAAAGTACATCAGCAGAGAACTGCCAGATGTGCAAATTGGGTTTAGAAGAGGCCATGGCACTAGGGACACCACAGCCAATATTAGATGGATCTTGGCTAAAAGCAGAAAGTACCAGAGGAATGTCTGTGTTTCATTGACTATGCAAATGCATTTGACTATGTGGATCACAACGAATTTTGGCTAACCTTGAGGACAATGGGGATCCCAGAACACTTAATGGTGCTCATGCAAAACCTACACTTCGACTAGGAAGCAGTAGTCAGAACAGAGCAAGGCAACACTGCTTAGTTTAGGATCAGGAAAGATTTGCAGCAGGGATGCATCCTATCTCCATACTTTTTCAATCTATAAGCAGAACAAATCATTTGAGTGGCTGGACTTTTATGAGGAGGAATACTCAATACTCATCAATACTGCAATTACTTGGGTTTGCTGAATCTTTGCCACTGGGGGTGTCAAATTCCAAAAGGGTTTTCTATTGTGGACAGGTTTTGGTGGAGCTCCCTGATTAAGACCAACCAGGAAGCAGATGGGCCATCTACTTCCTAAAGGCTTTTGAAAACCCTACTAACATTAAACAAAGAGGATAGTTACAGTTGTGTGGTGGTAGAGCCCAGACTGGAAATTAGTTGAAATGAGGACTTTAGAAGATTGCTAGGAGGTGCTATTTCTTGGAGAGAAACATGATGTTGGAAAGAGAGGAGAGTCGGCAAAGGAGAGGAAGACCTTCATCCAGGTAGACTGACAAGGTGACTGCTTGGGCTCTTGTGTAGCAGGAAGAGTGAGGATGGCGCAGGACAAGACTAGGTTCAGATCTTCTGTTCACAGGGTTGCTATGAGTAGTAACTGACTCGATGGCATCTAACAACAACTCATCAACAACTGAATTATGCATTTGTTGTGATGACACAACCTTGCTTGCTGAAACTGAGGAGGACATGAAGTGTTTGCTGCAGAAGGTCAAGGTCTGTAATCTTCAATATGGATTGAAGCTCAACATCAAGAAAATAAAGATTCTCACCTCTGGGCCAACTTGCAGCTTCATGATAGACGGTTAAGAGACAGATTGCTAACAACTTCAGCATGCTTGGTTCCACATCAGCACTCTTGGCACCAACAGTAAGAAATGAAAAGATTCATTACATTGAGAAAATCTGCTATCAGGGACTTCTCTAGAGTACTGAAGAGCTACGATGTCAGTCTGGAGAGTAAGGTGCATCTGATACAGGCCACAGTCTTCACAATTACATGCTATGCATCAGAGAGCTGGACAGTAACTAAGGATGATAGAAGAAGGATCAATGTCTTTGACTTGTGCTGAAGAAGAGTGTTGAACATACTGTGGACTGCCAGAACAAACAGGTCTGTCCTGGAGAGGGTGAAACCAAGCTGCTTCTTGGAGGTAAGGATCTGAAGCTCCATCTCACATATTTTGGGCACACAGCCAGGAGGGACTAGTCCTTGGAAAAGGACATCATGTTTGGGAGGGTACAGGTACAGCACAGGAGAAGAAGATGCAGGATTAGATGGATTGACTCAGTGACTGGAGAAATGGGATTAGGTCTCTTGGAGACAATGAGATTGGTTCAGGATAGGGCTAATTAGTTCAGAACTAATGTACATAGGGTCACTATGAGTCGCAGATGACTCAATGGTACATAACAATGATAAGAGTCATTTATGGAGCTCCGATGCCCTAGTGGTAAGAAGCTGCACTGCAATCCCAAAGGCACATGGTTTGAATCTTCTAGAACTCCTCTGCTGGAGAAAGATGGGAAATCTTCTCTCTTGTGATTTACTGCCTCTGAGAACCTGCTGAAAGGTCAGCTATGGGTTGGTTTCGACTTGATGGTTCACAATACAGGTCACTGAGTCAGAAATGAATTGCCTAGTGGGTAGGGAGTTGTGCTGTTAACCCAAAGGTGACATTAACCTCTCTGGCATCTCAGACCCACTGATGTCTCTGAGGAAGAAAGGTAGGCAGTCTCCTCACATGTAATTAGAGTCTCTGTGCTATTTAGTTATTCTGAAGGGCCGCTACATGGAATCTGACATCACACACTACCTGTGAGTACGTACCACGTACTGCCATTGTGGCAATTCTGGCTCAGGGCACCCCCACACGGCATGGAGAACTGCTCCATAGGGTTCCCTGGCTGTAATCTTTGCAGGACATCTGCAGGCCTCCAACAGAGCACAAGGTGGGCTCGAACTACCAAGCTTTAGGATAATAAAGACTTAAAATCAAACCACTACTGAGCCAATTCCAACTCATGTGATCCTAAGGCTATAAATCTTTATGGGACACACAGTCTCATCTTTCTCCCAAGGAACAACTGCTGGGTTTGAACCACTAACCTCTCTGTAAGCAGCCCACACTTACCCCACTGTACCAGCAGGGCTACTCAGGTTAGCTGTCAAGTATAAATCATGTGCACCAGCGCACATGCTCTGGTGGCCTAGTGGTAAGAAGCTGCACTGCAATTTCAAAGGTATGTGGTTTGAATCCACTAGGTGCTTCTGCAGAAAGATGGGCAATCTCCTCCCATACAATTTACTGCCTCTGAAAACCTGCTAGAGGGTCAGTTATGAGTCAATTCTGACTCAAAGGTGCACAATAACATCAGATGCAGAGAATGGTCTTCACTAAATTATGTTTGACATTTTACTACCTTCTAAGAAAATTAGTTCTATGATTTACTCGAAGTTAGAAGTTGCCTTGTAACTAATAAAAAAATTAGCCAAAATCAGTCCTTATTTTCAAAGGCAGTGGTCAAAATGAATGAAATGTGAAAATCAGGAAGATGGAGACTGAATGATAACTGGAGGAATTCAGACCTGTCTGGGTTTATGGAGACAGTAAATAGCACCCTAAGTCCAGGTTCAGGATGACAGTAGTGTTCTAAGTTCAGGATGATATTAAATGGTTGCCTAAGTTTAGGACAATAATCAAAGTTCCCTATTATAGTCCATTAACCTGATTGATTAGCTAGCTGTGAGACTGTTATTCCAGGCACTAAGGATATGCAGTCAAGTCATTGAGACATGAAAAAACCTGGATCAATGCCGAGAAGAATGCACCATCAGTAAGGAAGGCTACCTACCTACCTGAGCACCAAGCACAGGGCGCTGGCAAATCACCACAGGGAGAGACATGGAAGCAACAACCTCATCAGACCCCTGGACGCTTCCCTCCTGGACCTCTCCACGCTCCTATCCCCTCACACACTCTCTGAGCACCCCTAAAAAGCCTGCCTTGACGCTACCCTGTCAGAAAGGGGTCTTTAAAACACCCACACTGCTCCTTCTCTCTCAGGTCACTAACCTCTGAATATAGAGCACTTCCGGGACCCACTCCTCGTCTCTACTTGACTGGCTCGCAGTGCCGGGCAGCCGACCACCGTCTTTCCCCGCGTAAATGAAGACAGAACACAGACTGCAGACACACCACAGGGCACCCTTACTCACACTGTGAAATCCCAGCGCCTTCCAGACAGTGAAGCTGATCACGCCGACTCCACACCAGGCGTAAAGTGAGCCCCAGCCCAAGGCACGCAAGGCGAGTGCAGAACCGCTCTCTGGTAAGGCGGCCGTGGCCATGCTTCCCTGAGGCAGAGACAGTGGGAAGAATCAGTTCAGAACAAAGTCATGTGTTCAGAGTGTTTGAACTCAATTATCCTCCGGATAAGCACAAGCTATCAGGATTCTGACATTCTCTGTTCAAATCCCAGCTTTCTTTTGAGTAATCACAAGATAGGGGGTACACCATAGTTTAGTCCTGGTAGTACGATATTTAAGCATTCACCTGCTAAGTAAAAAGCTGGTAGTTCCAATCCACCAGTGGCTCTGGGAAGAACATCTGTTCTCTAGGCAGCAGTTTTCCTCTGGCCTCTGGGGTCATCATGAGTCAGAACCGCCTGGATTGCACCCAACCACAGTCACAGCCCAGCCAGCTTCCCTGACAGCCTTGAGTAAGGGAGAGACCACACCAGGAGCTGGGCGAGCCACAGGGGAGACGGGACAGCAATGCTTCCTCACGAGGCGACAGGGCAACAGAGTTCATTTTCAAGAAAATCATCAAGCTGGGAAAACCTGGCATGAGCAGTATAATAAGCACGAGACTGAAGAACTTGAACATCTAAAGAGAACATCCAAATACAACGTTTAATTGGCAAATAACATGCATCAACAACTCAAGAGGCAGAATACATTTGTTTCGTAACTTGGGGAAAATGTTCCCTCTCATTCACAACAGAAATGCAAATTATAAATAGCTCTATATGACATTAAAAGGTTTCTCTTTGTTTTTAAATAAGATCATCATATGCTGGCTAATGTGAAATGACCCTCAGGAAACCCAGAAGCAATCTGGCTTGCCAAGATCGTTTGAAAAGCACTTTGTAGTATGTGTCAGCTAATAAAACATGTATGTTCCTCCACCCCACTACTGAGAGGGGTTTTTCCTGAGGAGGTAATCAGAAATGCAGATGAATGCTAATGTGGAAACTAGTTTCTAACACAAAAACAACTGGAACACCTACACAAAACAAAACAAAAGGCTAAGAAAAGGTCACACATCATTTCACCATAACCATTAACAACATCAAAGTCTTTACGGAGTAAGTCAGATAATAAGGATTCATTTCATGGTTGACAATTTCTTTTTTAAATGAAAAAACTGTATTTACTAAGAAGCATTCAGAATGTCAATAAACAGCTACAACTATTTTTTGGTTTTTTTCTCTCTTGCAATTAAAGGTATTCTATTAACAGAACAATTGTGTTCTCTAAGCTGCATCAGACAACTGAAGATGAGAAATAACAAACGACCATCTCCGTATATGACTAAGTTGTGCTGTGCGCCAACAAGAACCTGCTTTAAGTCTCCACACCAGTTTACACGCCCCATACTGTGCCAGGCAAGGCTGGTGGCTACTGAAAATACCCCCAGGACAGGGCTGTCTAGAGACACATTCGATAGTGTGTTAACTATATAAAAAAAGGACACTGTGTAGTTTAAAACAAAAGACTATATATGTTTCATACTCGTCACATTTTTCATTTTGTTTTCTAATCAGAAACAAGTTGATTACAGCTTCCGAGAAAGTGAAATTCTTCATTATTTCTAAGTGTTTTTGTTTGAGTGGTGTTTAGTGCTTTAGCAGATAGGATGGTAAAAGAAAATGATAATTTCCAAATATTTTTCATGTGAGAAACATTTTGTGCTTCAGTAGTTCTCTGCGCATTAAGGCTGACCTGTATTTCTGATTAAATTCTACAGGTGCTGTTTCTAAGACTGAATTACATCATGTTCAGTCAACCTGTAAGGATTAAACGAGTGTCTCTGAATCGGTTATCTAGTTAGTTCAAAATCAATTAACCCTTACGGGCTGTTACTTTTTCCTTTGCTTCCTGTAAATTCCTGTACTGGAATTATCCCAAGCAGTAACTGTCTTTAATTTGATTTACACCATGGACAAGTTTCTACTTTTTTAAAGTATTTCCATTATTTAAGGCAATGGAAGTCATCCTGATCAAGGGAAGCGTTGGTTGCACAGTAAATGAATGTAATTGCTGTCAATAAATTGTGTATTTTTAAAAAGCTGAATTGGCAAATGCTGTGTGACTGCTTTGCAATGACAGAGGAAAAGAGTCTCCAGGCCGCTTACATACAAACATGTAGAGCAAACCCATCGGAGGATTTGGCTCCTTGCTTTGTAGGTGTAGGGGATGGTTTCAAGACAAGGCCTGGCCAACTGGCCTAATAATACAGCTCATGCTTCTGTTCTACCTCTAGCTCACTGCATACTATTCAGGCAGCCTGGTTGGTGGTACAGTGCCTAACCTATCAGGCTGCTAACTCAGAAGTCAGCAGTTCAAATCCAACAGGTGCTGTGCTGGAGAAAGATGCTCAATAGTAGTCTATAGTCTGTGCCTGCAAAGATTTAGAGCCTTGGAAACCCACTGGAGGGTTGCTGAGGGTTGAAATCAATTCAATGGCCATGGATAAGATGCAATTGGTCTCCATTCACCAGGACAACAGAGAAAAGGACAATCAGGAAGTGGAGGCAGAATTTCCTCCATGAACAACTGCCTCCTTGGCCAGACCAGAACTGAATGGTGCCCGTATCCATACTCTAACAAACATTTCCTGGGGTCTGCACGCCCGTCTGTTCACGCAGAGCCTCTGGTAGATCTGAACTGCCAGCGCAATGCAGTCTCTGGGTTGAGGAGTGCAACTCCATCCCTCGTTTTAATCTACGAACCGGAATCCTGATCAAAAGGTGGGGTATACAGAAGAGCATTTCACATTATTATGGAATCCAAGCTATCTGGAACCACGGCAGCTAGATGAACCACAAAAACGACCGCCCAGGGATAATCTTCAAACCAGAAATATTCCTTGAAGTCTTCTTACAACCAAACACCACCAAAATTAAAGCCACATGTAACTCCTAGCAACTCTCCGCCAGACTGCCAAGGCTGGACATGTTTTATAAGAGACTGCCCATCTTTCTTTCAGAGCAGCTGGTGGATTTAAACTGATGACCTTTTGGTCAGCAGCACGGCACACAACACTAGAGTGTCTGTCATGAGCATTATGCTCCTCTGGTGGTAAAGAGCTGTGCGGTCCACTCAAAGGCACAGAGTGCAAATCCACCAGCTGCCCGCAGGAGAAACCTTGGCAGTCTCTCCTGTTCAATTTACTGCCTCTGGAAGGACTGGGTCAGCTCTAAGTCAGCTCCTGATTGTTCATAACAACAACATCTGTATCTAACTGGTATCAGCAACTCAAAAATGAACTAGGAACCTTAAAAGGCAGTGAGTTTGCTAACGGGAAAGAAACGATTCAGAAATAGGGGGTAAGGATGGCTGCACAACAAAGAATGTAATTAATGCCACGGAATTGCACATGTGGAAATAATTGGTATATGCTCCACCATGCATATTCTCAGTAACAATATTTTAGAAAGATACTTTTATCTAAATCTTCTGCTGTCTTTACAGTGATGTGATAAATGACAAATGTCCTTTATTCTTAAAGCTAGATTGTTCAAGTATTTCACCCTTCACAAGTGTGGCCCTTTCCCACCTGTGCAGTTTATTACTAAAACAGCAGAAATGGAGGAAGAGTACATCACACCCGTAAAAGAAAAGCTTACTTTACTATATACATATAACATATTTTCCTCACTTGGCCAATTGGCAGTATTATGATAACTGGAGAAGAGATTGAGATTATTAACAGTTTCACCTTGGCTGGTTCCACAATCAAGACTCATGCATCAGCAGTCAGGAAATCACAAGAGGAATTGTATTAAGAAAAGCTGCTGTGAGAGACCTCTCCAGAGTACTGAAGAACAATGATGTCAGTCTAGAGACTAAGGTGTACCTGATCCAAGCCATGGTCTTTACAGTTACTTGCTATGCATCAGAGCTGAACAATCACTGAGGATGACAGAAGAGTTGATACCTCTGAGTTGTGGTGCTGGAGAAGATTATTAAATACACCATACCAAGAGAACAAAGAGGTTTGTCCTGGAGAGGGTGAAACCAAGTTTCTCCTTGGGGTAAGGATTTGAAGCTCCATCTCACACACTTGGGGCATGTTGCCAGGAGGAACCAGTCCTTGAAGAAAACCATCATGCTTCAAAGAAAACCATCATGCTTCAAAGGATGGAGGGAGAGTGCAGGAAAAGATCCTTGATGAAATGGATTGACAATGAATTAGGGTGAAATCTCTCTCAGGGAGGAGTGATAGGGAATGGCAAAGGACACACTGACAAAGGAGATCAATCAGAACTGGTTTTGACAAGCACTGTGGCAATGGGACAATTAAAACAGACTTTCAAGGGAAAGAAAAAAAAGAGAGGAACAAACTGGGG
>NW_006399774.1:10795028-10796310 GCF_000299155.1 Elephantulus edwardii
TGAAATTAGCTCAAGAAAAGGCAGGGCTCAGAGCTGTTATACACAGGGTCTCTATGAATCACAGTCAACTCGATGGCACGTAACAACAACCACAATCTCTGTTCCTTGGATGCTTGTCAGACTTTTCTATTTTTCTTATTCTGAGTGTCTCCTCTCACAAATTAGTCAACCCCAAAGCCAGGGATGTTCCTCTACTGACCATCTCTGACCAGTACTGTGGAAAGGGTATCTTTCTTTTCTGAGTTTTGGAGGCAAGGACTGTGAAGTTCCATCTCACATATCTTGGGCATGCTGCCAGAAGGGGAAGATCCTGGAGGAGATGGACTGACACAGTGACTGTGGCAATGGGGTCAGGTGTGTCAGAGACAGTGGGACTGGCTCAGGATAGGGCAGGATTCCGAACTGTAAGTTGTCATGGACTTGACAGCACCTAACAACCACCACCACCACTCATGAGGATTTTTAACACGTTGCCGCATGCTTTTGAAATTGACGACCGTGCTTAGAAACACATTTGCCATCATTTGCAGCAACGTGTTAAATACAGTATTAATCAGGTTAGCTGACAAGCAAAAGCAAATTCCTAACATGTTACCCATCTCAAACTGTGTGCCCACAGACTCCCTAAAACAGAACTTACTTTCCAATGCAGAGTCCATTTCCTTAATGTGTGCTTTGTGACTGTGGATATTGTAGTAATTAGACAGTTTGCCTTCTACATCCTCAGGCTGAAGCCAGGGCTGGACCTACGAGGGCCTTGCTGGCTTACTAGACTCAGCCAGATCTGTACGTTCTTCTTTACCCATTTTCCATGATGAAAAAGAATATATCCCCTTATCCTATTCCTTTTCCCATGTGGCAGTCATTTCAAAGTTGTTCCCTAGATACCGCCGATCTCACATAAATACATCAACTTATTTAATTGGCCTGAATTTCCATCCAGAAATAGCAGCATCAAACCAGGGCCAGTTGAAGAGTTCTGGCCTAAATTTTATTTTAGAAACACAGGTCAAAAATATATTATTCCCTGGGAGGAACAAAAATTAGCCCATACATAAATGTTTATGTATATAAAACCACATTTGCTTTATTAAATTGAGTAGAAAATAAATTTTGCATTAAAATTAATCCTTAACCGCATAGCAATAAGATTAAAATTTTATTTTAGTGTACCTTTAAAAATAACAACCCATAAAGAGCTGGCACATTTCCTATTTCTATAACGTTGTTGTTGTTGTTAGGTGCCATCGAGTCATTTGCAACTCACAGCGACCCTATGTAC
>NW_006399774.1:10796680-10798759 GCF_000299155.1 Elephantulus edwardii
GATGCATAGCACATAATTGCAAAGACTATAGCCTGGATCAGGCGCACCTCAGTCTCCAGCCTGACGTCGTTGCACTTCAGTACTCTTGAGAGGCCCCTCACAGCTGACTTTCCCAATGCAATTCATCTCCTGATTTCCTGGCTGCTGTTACCAAGAGTGTCGACTGTGGAGCCAAGCAAACTAAAATTGTTAACTATCTCAATCTCCTCACCATCCATCCTGATGCTGCCAATTGGTCCAGTGGTAAGAATCTTTGTCTTCTTGACATTGAGCCTCAATCCATATTGAAGACTGCAGTCCTTGACCATCTGCAGCAAGCACTTCAGGTCCTCTTCAGTTTCAGCAAGCAGGGTTGTATCATCTGCATAACACAGGTTATTGATGATTCTTCCACCAATCTTGATGCCACATTCCTCCTTGTACAGCCCAGCGTCTTGGATAATCTGTTCTGCATACAGATTGAAAATGTATGGAGACAAAATACATCCCTGACGGACCTCTTTCTTTCTTGATTTTGAACCATCCAGTGACTCCCTGCTCTGTTCTAAAGACTCCCTCTTGGTCCAAGTATAGGTTTCGCATTAGCACAATCAAATGCTCTGGGATTCCCATTCTTCTCAGAGTCAGCCACAGCTTGTTGTTATCCACACAGCCTTTGCATAGTCAATGAAGCAGAGATAGACAGTCTTCTGGTATCATTAGATTCATAAAATGATGGCAAGATTAAGGAAATCATAATCATTCCCTATGTATTTCCAAAAATAAATTTTAGTGGGCATTTGATGTTGAAAATTGTCAAAACCTTTGTCCTGTGGGAAAGAACTCAGTGACTGATTAAAAACAAATAACCAACACAACTCACTGCCCTTAAGCTGTGATTCACGGACCTTCCACCAGAGTTTCCAAGGCTATATAAATATGTAACTCTTAGAGAAGAGACTGCCCATCTTACTATATCACCCCGGATTCTTTTGCAGGTGATCAAAAAACAAGAAAAGAAACTATGGTATTTATATATCCTTCTCAAAATCTTCTACAGGAACTCTGGCGTCAACTTTGGCAGGAAAAGATGGCATCACCAGAAAATTAGCAGGAGGTAAAAGATGCTTAGATGTAAGTGCACATACACACTGTTCTTGCTAGTACTGTCTGTACCATCAAGGGGAAATGACTCACTGACCCTCCTGCAGGTTTGCAAACGCTATCAATTGCATGGGAGGAGAATGTCCATTTTCTCTGGGGAAACAGCTGGTGTATTCAAACTGTGTGTCTTTGGGTGGGCAGTGTAACTCCATGACCGCTAGGTCACTAGAGCTCCCGCTCACATATATTAGTGACTTATACACACACATACACACTGACACATATATAAAATGAAATATTATAACTGCAAGGTGATTTGTTAAATGAACTTTAATACATCTTAAGGTAGAAAAATAATGCAACAGTAAGGGAAAAAAAATTTAAAAGATCCAGATGCCAAACAAAGTTCTGAGATGCTGAAGTAAAAGGACCTAACAGTAGATATCAAAGGGCAGCTTGAGAAGATCAAGTATTATAACGGAATGTGCAGAGAGCTGGAATTGGAGAATAAAAAGGGACAAACTATCTAGCAAGCTGAAAGAACCGAAAAACAAACTCATGCTTTGAGTTGTAATATTGAGAGATGCTATGGACAAAATCGTGAATGACCAGAATCAAAAGAGGGAAGAAATACACAGAATCACTGTAGCAAAAACTGCATATTTCAGGAAGTACCATATGATCGAGAGCCAATGGTAATGAAGGAAGAAGTTCCAGCTGTACTGGAGGAATTGGCAAAAAATAAGGCCCCAGGAAGCCCAGGGGCACCAACTGACATGTCTCAAATGACAGATGCAGCCCTGGACATGCTCACCAGTCTATGCCAGGAAATTCGGAGGACAGCTGCTTGGTCGACTGACTGGTAGAGATCTGTATTTGTTCCCTTTTCCAAGAAAGATGATGCAACAGAATGTGTAAACTATTGAGTAATATCATGAATATCATATTCAAGTAAAATATTGCTGAAGATCATTAAACAATGGGTAGAACAGTATA
>NW_006399774.1:10804084-10810987 GCF_000299155.1 Elephantulus edwardii
GAACAGCAGACCTAAACCCTGCCCTGTCCTGTGCCGCCCTCCTCATCTCTGACACACTAGAGCCCACTGCTGAAATCACGTTGTCAATCCATCTCACTGAGCGTCGTACTCTCTTTCAGTAACCTTTCCAAGTATGCGGTCTCTCTCCAAGGAACAGTCCCTCTTAGCAACATGCCCCAAGTATGTGAGATGAAGCTTTGCCATCTTTGCCTCCAAGGAGCACTGTGGCCCTAACACCTATTTGTTCTTTCGGCAGTCCATCTGATATTCAGTACTTTTCTCTAACACCAGAGCTCAAAGGCGTCCATTCTTATTATGTTATCCTCATCCATTGTCCAGCTTTCAGAAGCGTAACAAGCAACACATGTGCATGTGTTTTATTTTCGTCAATCATTTGAGTTGAAAAGACATGTAATCTGCACATTTTTACTCCTACCAAAAAGTAAATACACTGCAGTCTGGATGATTCCCACTCATAGTGACCCTCGATTGGGTTCTGACGCTGTCAATCTTCAGAGAGAACGCCCATCTTTCTCCTGAGGATGGCTGGTGGAACCACTGATCCTTCCAGTTAGCATGCATCATGAAACGGGCCCGATCACCAGCACTCCGCTACTCACGGCAGCACATCTAATCTCACACTCACTGCTACACTCAACCGGTATTATGCAAATATAAGCTGTACCAATTTTTTAAAAACTGTTAATTATTTGAATAGATCACCCAATAAAACTCAGGAGTGGGTTGTTCAGTAGTACTAGCTTCTATCTTCCTCTTTATTTATTTATAAAATGGTAGGGAAAAATGAGTATTTCCTCAATATCTGATTATTGCTTCTCACCTCCCAGCTTCCTAGCGTGAGACTCAGCTCAGACATAGAAAACAAGGTATTACGGTGATGATTATCACCCTCTTGAAATAACAGCACTGCTGGTAGTGCCCATCCGGAAATGTTGATCATTTTAACAGTCTTCTGGGTGGCAGTCTGACTCAGTATTATATACTCAATTTCTCTGGCTAGTCAACTGAGTTATTAAGGTCATTATCCTCGAGTGGTACCTAACTCATAGGGGAGCCCCTAGTGGGTTTTTGGAGGCTGTCAGTCACCCAGAAGGAAGACGCCCACTTTTCTCCCCTGGAGCCAATCAACAGTGGATTTAAACCTCGGCCTCTGGATCAGCAGTGCCACTCCCCATGAACTACGACAGCAGGGCTCCCTAGTGAACTGAAGCTGATTTGAATACCAATGTTTCAAAGAAACACATTTTAAAATAGATAAATAAGAGTATTTCCTTCTCAAAGGTAACCAGAGCTGGAGACTGCCAAGCTGGGCAGGTTGCTTAGTTCATTTATGTCCCAGTTTCCCGACTGTCCGTAGGGACAATGGTATTTCACAGGGCTGTGATGGAGACTGGAGAAATGCCTTTACAACAGCACCAAGTACAGCCTCAAATGTCAGACAATTATGTTATTATTGTTGTTGCTCTTATGTGCCTTCCAGTAGAAACTGACTCACAGCTGACCCTGCAGTAATTCTCTGCGACTGAAACTCTTTCTTCATGTTACTGCTACTGTTTGTTGTTGTTAAGGACCGTCAAGTTGTAGGCGACTCAGAGTGACCCTATGAACAAAAGACCTGGACACTTGCATAACTTTCATCCTTTCTCCAGGCTCATAGGGTTTCTGGAGGCAAGCTATTTCAGAAGTGGATGCCACTCCTGTTTCCAAGCTTCTTTTAATCAGGGAGCTCCACCAAACACTGTCCACCATGGGTAACCATTATTGCATTTGACACTTCAGTGTCACAGTGTTCAGCATCACAGCAACCACGAATAACCTCTGTACAGCAAGTGGATAGACCAGGGCTATACAACCTAGAAGAATATTTGACCAAAAACAATTAAAAAGAGGCCTGAGGACCATGCTGCTTAATGTGTACGCTTCTTGAATCTATAAGCCACAGAAAGGTTTACTTCTTAAATCACAATAAAGGACCATAAACATTTTCTCTCTTATTCCTTTGCTAAACAGCAGCTTTCTGTCAATTTAGCACCGACTGCATTTCAGGGCCACCAACCTTATTGAACCATTCAGGGCTTTTCTTCTTAGCCAGTGATAACGTTGTCACAAATCCAGCTAGCATTCCTGCTGCAGAAACGGTGCCGAGGAAAATCCCACCTGCCAAAAGTTTGAAGGGGCAGAAAGGTACAGATCTTAAAAAATTCAACAAACCTGAGATGATCGTCAAAATCAATTTTTAAATTCAAGAGAGGATAGTTAAACAGCTCTTGTCGAGGGCAAATGCAAAACCTCTTAGAGAAAAAAAAAATCCAACTTGTTGCCATCACCTCTGAGTAGTGGCCCTACAGAACAGAGCAGAACCACCCCATGGCACCTCCAGGGATTTTCCAGAGGAGCTATGGTGGCAAGAGCCTGTGCTGCAATCTCAAAGACATGAGGCTGAATCCACCAGCTGAGACCGAGACAGATGGGCAATCTCCTCCCTCGTAAGGAACTGCCTCTGAAATTCCCGCTGGAAGATCTGCGATGGGGCAGTTCCGACTCAAGAGCACACAAGAACAATCTTTTTTTTTTTTTTGGTCTTTTTTTAAAATTTTATTCATTTTAATAGACATTTACAGAGGTTTTGGATTTACATTCATTCATTGCCGCACTTTTCTCCCTGCCCACCCTCCCCACCAGTTCTTTCCTCCCTCTGAAAAGAAAAAGAAAAAAAATTCCTTCATTTGTATACAATTCCCACATCCCTTCCCCCACCCCCCACCCCGAGTACACTTCTCTGTGCAACCTTAACTCTGGATTCCTGTGCCAACCATAATACTCATATATCACCTCTGATGCCTTTGAGCTGTGGTGTTGGAAAAGAGTACTGAATATGCCAGGGAGACAGACAGGTATGTTTTGGAGAAAGTGCAGCCCGAGTGCTCCTTGGAGGCAAGGAGACCGAAGCTTCTTCTCACATAGTCTGGGGCACGCTGCTAGGAGAGGCTATTCCTTGGCGAGGACATCACGCATGGGAAGGTGAAGGAGGAGGGTCAGTTAAAGAGAGGAAGACCCTCGGCCAGGTAGATCGGCACCGTGACTGGGCTCGAACGTGTCAGAGACGATGAGAACGGTACAGGGCAGGGTTCAGATCTGTTGTTCACGGGGTCACTATGAGTGGACTCTACTGGACTGAACCTAGGGACACCACCAATCGTTGCAGAAGCAGGTTGTCATCGCCTTCTTCCACGGAGGGGCCGGTGGCTTCCAAACAGACCTTTCGTTTGGCAGCCGAGCGCTTACAGCCTGCACCAGGTGCAGGTGTCCTCAGGTAAGTGATGGCGACTATGACACCTGCGCGACCCCGCGACCGAGGGTCACCGAGGGTCCCAAGTGCAGGGCATGGGTGCACGGTCACTTGCCCTCTTCCAAGGGCAAAGGCTACACGTTGCCTCCGGGAAAAGTAAGCGGTGAGGGCTAGAAATGGACGTTGACGGAGCAGGAAAGCTGCGGAGATGGGAAACCGGGCGCCTCTGGGTACGGCGCTCGCGGGACCTGCCGCCGCCCCTGGGAGCTTCCACCCGCCCCGGGCTGTGACCCGCCCGCTGTGGCGCAGGCCAGGCCCTCGGGGCTCGCCGTCACCTGCACTACGTCACACCTTTCACCAGGAAAAGTCGGTCTTCCGAGGGGTCGCGGGCCTCCCGCCGCGAGGCCGACACCACGGGCCCGGCATCCGGCGCCGCCATGTTGGAGCCTCGGCTTCCGCGTGCGGAGCCGGGCGCGCCGGGCGGATGCGCGTGCGAGGCCGAGAGAAAGGTTCCGCTTCTCAGTTTATCGTTTGCTTTTCAAAGAGAGGAGCGAATGGAGGGGCACGAGGGTAAAGAAAAAAGTGCAACAGTGAATGCGTGAAAATACAAAATCTCTGTAAATGTTCATTAAAATTAATAAAATAAAATAAAGGTTCCGCTTCTCGCTCTTTCCGGTGCTCCTCGGACACAGGTCCGGGCGGCGTCCAACCCCCAAACCCGCAGACGCCTTCTGTCTTTCCGCCCCTGGTGGCGCTGCCAATCCCCAGACTGGGGCCCCAGGGTCAGTTGTCTGCTCCAAGGTGACGGTCCTGGACCTTGCAGAGTCCAGACTCCATCCACGTTGCGCCAGGTTCCAGGCCCAGCCCAATGTGTGAGCCAGGAGTTCTGGTTTGTGCTCAAATTTAAGTCTAAAAGGTTGACCAGCGCTCATATGCCACCATTCCTAAAAGCAGTCTTTCCTTGCACTGGAGGAAGACTATGGCAAAACAAAAGAGCCCAAACCTAACTTAATTAACACCCCAAATTCCTAGAAATACCATCTTAGTTCTCCCCAGGACCCACTATAAGAAGGAACACCTCCCTCCACCCCCAACTGCCCATGCACCATTTCAATCCTGTCCAGGTGCTGTGCGGCCAGGTAACTTTGGCACGGTGCAATAAAGACCTGTTTGTTTCTTGGGACCAGTTTCCCCCCCCCCCTTTCTCTCTTTCGCCCTCGTGCTCTTTTTTTTCTATCTAACATGCACCTTTCTAAGAAATGAGTAGCAGATATGGTTTTAGGTATAAATAACAGATTACACCTTTAAAGGAGTTCTAAGGGTGGACCTGCTTTCACAGATTGTCTGAGGGGAAGGGGCTTATCCAGCCTCCAGAAGAAAGCACAGACAGGGCTTGCAACCCCTGAGCTGGTCACGCAGATGGCCTGCCCCATCCATACCTTCGAGGCTGCTTTCCCGACAAATAATAACAATGGTTAAAACGCAGTGAACCCCTCAAACTTAGGTTTAAGCTCTGAATCAGTCAGCCTGGGTTAGGTTCCTTAGCCAATAGTTAAGGGGAAAGGTCACCCTGGGAACCTAATCCAGTTCACGGACTATTGGTGAGAGTCTTCCTCCAATCCTGATGTCACACTTCTCCTCTTAGAGTCCAGCCTCCCAGATAATCTGTTCCGCATACAGATTGAAAAGATACGGAAAAGTGAAGGGCCAGTAGAATAGAGGAAGACCCTCTGCAAGATGAATCAACCCAGTGACTGCAGCAACGGGCTCAAGTGTGTTAGGGATAATAAGGATAGCGCAGGATAGGACTGGGTTCCGAAATGTTTAAATGGTCATATGGGTCGTACATGACCCAGTGGCACCTAACAACAATATGGGTCAGCACTGATGACAGTTCTGTCTACGAACTCAGAGAGGCTAACGTTGCTCTGTGGCAGACCCAGGATTTACACAGGCCTGTGCAAGCATTTTTCCTCTGCTTATGCACTCAAGCTAGAGACTAGTGAAGGTCCCCCAAAGAGCTTATTGACCATGGACTGCTGGGTTCCATCCCTCGAGCTTCTGGCTCAACAAGGGTAGCATGGGGCCTGAGCATATGCACACCATACAAGTTCCCCAGGAGCAATGATTAAGCCCTGGGCTGCTGACTGAAAGGTCAGTGGTCCCAGTGGCTCTAGAGGAAGAAACAGCAGCTGTTTAAAGTAAAAACAAGAGATTTAGTAATAGCAAAATGAGGAAGCAAAATCAAGCAGCTCCTGACAGAGAGCTCAGAAGGGCTTAGCATCGCAGAGGTTGAGAAAGGCAAGAACTTAAATAAGGGCTTATATCTGACTATTTTCAGCTGGACAACATTTACAGAGTTGCAGGTGGCGGGATCATGGCTGATCACCTTCTTAGGAGTTGACCTCTTGCTAAAAGCAGGCTTCCTGTGACAAGCAGGGCTAATTAGAAATTTCTTAAGGGACTCTGGGAAAATAGTCTGTAGCATGTTGTGCTGTTACCCCTAAGACCTCAGTTCAAACCTACTGTTATCCTATCAAAGAAAAGTGGACTAACTCCTCTCACTAAGATTTGCAGCCATGGAAACCTGAATCGACTCTACAACAGTGAGTTGGGTTCATAAACTTCCTGGAATAAATTTCTAATACTATGTATGTACTAAGTATGTGTAAGAATAGAGCATATGTGTATAAAGGTAAAAGCAAAGAATCTGACTGGGGGGGTTGTATATTTATGTGTGTGTGTGAGAGAGAGAGGAGAAGAGGGAGGGGGGAGACTGACTCTTCTTAACATTGGCTATTTCTAACCACACATTTGAAATAAGCAAAGCAGGGCAGGGCAGGCCACATTTTTCTGTAGCAGCTATTTGTATCTAGGTTAAAGGTGCAATGAAAGTTTTAATGGTTTTCCAGGCTGTCCAATATAACCACATTGTTTGAAAAGATGCAAAATAACTATCAATAAATGTTTTTCTCATAAGAAAAAAAAAGATGCAAAATGACCTACAACCAGGAGAGAACAAAATAAATGAATAGGACTTTTTCTTTCTTTAATTAATTAATTAATTTATTTATTCTTTTGCTTTTCAAGGAGAGGAGCAAACGGGGTGGAGGGGTGGAGGTGGGGTGGGCAGGAAGAAGGGTGCAACAATGAATGAATGGAATTCCAAAATCTCTGTAGATGTTCATTGAAATGAATAGGACGTTTTAAGAATCAAATGCCTATGCACATCATAAAACTTCTCCAACAGGGTAAAAAGGAAACCCAGAGATTGGGAAAAAATATTTGGTAAAGACAAATCTAATAAGGGACTCATCCAAAATTTAAAGAATATTTGAGCACCTCAACAAGAAAAAGGTAAACAACTCAATAGCAAAATGGGCACAAGATATGAACAGACATTTCACCAAAGAAGATATTCAGATGGCAAACAAACACATAAAGAAATGTTCAAAATCCGTAGCTATAATAGAGATGTAAATTAAAATAATTATGCAGTATCATCTAACCCTAGTAACAATAGCAAAGTTCAACAGAGCAGCAAACAATAAATGCTGGCGAGGTTGTGGTGAGATTGGAACCCTTATTCACTG
>NW_006399774.1:10811182-10812321 GCF_000299155.1 Elephantulus edwardii
CAACAAATGAACATTACCCCAGTCACTGAGTCAATTCATCTTATTGAGAGCTTTATCTCTTGCACTGTCCCTCCACCCTTGTAATCATGACGTCACTTTCCAAGGACTGGTTCCTCCTTGTAACATGCCCAAAGTATGTCAGATGAAGCTTCATAATCCTTGCCTGCACTACAACTCAAAGACGTTAATTCTTCTGTCATCGCTAGTCATTGTTCAGCTTTCTGATGCATAGCAAGTAATGGTGAAGACCATGACCTGGATCAGGCACACCTTAGTCTCCAGACTGACATAATTGTTCTTCAGTATTCTGGAGAGGTCCCTGACAGCTGATTTTCCCAGTACAATCTGTCTTTTGATTTGCTGGGTGCTGGTACCCAAATCAAGAATGTTGATTGAGGAGCCAAGTCAACTGAAGCTATTAACAACCTCAATCTCTTCACCATCTATCATGGTGCTGTCAATTGGTTAAGTGGTAAGAATCTTTGTTTTCTTGATGTTGAGCTTCAATTCATATTGAAGACTGCGGTCCTTGATATTCTGCAGCCAGAGCTTCAGGTGCTCTCCAGTTTCCGCATGCAAGGTTGCGTCACCTGCACAATGCATGTTGTTGATGAATGAATCTTCCTCCAATCCCGCTATTTTTTAAAAAAATGTTTTTATTGGTTTTTGTATAATTCCTTTCCATTTTGTTTCATTCATATACATTGTGTCTTATACAATCTTTCATTTACATTGTGTTTCATACCTTCTATTTTACGTTATTTTTTAAATTGGTTCGTGTACAAAGTTTATATACATTGTGTTTCACACTGTTCTTCATTTTCATTGTGTTATGTACAGTCATTCTCATGTATTATGTTTTATAACATTAATCCCCATTGAACTTTGCCCATCAGTACCCTGTCTTTTTGCCGGGATCCTTCCCATTTGCTTCCTCTCCCTCCCTCCACCCACCAAACTGTGCAGCCCTGTGGTTTCACTCCTGTCTATCCTCACCCCTCTGGTCCCCCCTTCCCCACCTTTAGTTCCTGTACATGTTTTACTAGTTATCCTTCTATTTTTAAATTTTTAAAATTTATTTTATTTTAATGAACATTTACAGACATTTTGGATTTCCATTCATTAATTGTTGCACTTTT
>NW_006399774.1:10812851-10831920 GCF_000299155.1 Elephantulus edwardii
TGTGGCAGTAATGGTCTCTTTACAGTATATTCCCAGTAGAGGAATTGCTGGGTCAAATGGTATTTCTATTTGCAACTTTTTGAGAAAGCGCCATACAGCCTTCCATAGTGGTTGCACCATTTTACACGTAATAATGGTCTTATGCAGTATTTGTCCTTATGAGACTGTTAGTTCACTCAGCATAATCTTCTCCAGCCTCTCCCAAGTTATGTAGTATTTTTCAAAATTATTGCTTCTGAGTGCTGTATAGTATTGCGTTGTGTGAACGTACTACAATTTTTCAATCTGTTTGGTTGAGGTTGGACAGTTTGGCTGTTTCCATGTTCTTGTGATGGTGACTAATCCTACTGTGAACGTTGGTGTACAAGTCTCTGTTTGTGCTTCAGTTCTCATTTTCTTGGGATATATTACAAGCAGTAGAATAGCTGGTCATAAGTAACGTCTGTGTTCTGCTTTTTGAGGAAACACCAAACTGTCTTCCAGAGTGGCTGCACCATTTTACAATCCCAACAGTATACAAGAGTTCCCACCTCTCCACATCCTCTCCAACATTTATTGCTTGCTGCCCTGCTAAACTTTGCTACTGCTACAAGGGTGAGATGGTATCTCATTGTGGGTTGTTGTTGGGTTTTTTTTCCTCATTGTGGTTTTGATTTGCATCTCTCTTATTGCCAATGATTTTGAGGATTTATTCATGTGATGTTGGCCACCTCAATGTCTTCCTCTGTGAAAAGTCTTTCCACGCCTTTTGCACATTTTGTAATTGGGTCATCAGTCTTTTTCTTTTGAAGGCCCAGGAGTATTCTGCAAACTTTTAGTATGATACTCTTGCCCAAAGTGGTATTGCCAAATATTTGCTCCTGTCGGTAAGCTTTCTTTTCACCCTGTTGGAAAGTTTTTGATGATCACAGAGATTTAATCTTTAGACAGTCCCACTCATCAATTTTATCTTCTCCATATTGTGCATTTCTGGATGTATTTGGCAGTCTCTTTATACTATAGGCTAAGCCTTCTAAGCTTGGTCCCAGTTTGTTTTTTATGAACTTTATGGTTTGGGGCTTTACTCCCAGGTTTCTGAACCACTTTGAGTTGATTTTTGCATACAGTGTGAGATGTGGATACTGTTTCAGCTTTCTGCAGGTAGCTGTCCAGTTTTGCCAGCAGCATTACACATGTTCAATGCAATCGCAGTACAGCTACCACACTCATTTCTCAAGGAGATCGAAAGGGAAATTGTCAAATTTATTTAGAGCATAAAGAGACCTCTAATAAGCAAAGTACTTCTGAAAAACAAAAATGAAGTGGGAGACATAGCACTCCCTGACTTCCAAATCTACTACACAGTGGTAGTAACCAAAACAGCATGGTACAGGTACAATGACTGGCACAAAAAACAAATGGAACAGAATTGAGAACCTAGAAATGGACCCATCATTTTATGGTCAACTGATATTAGACAAAAAAATAAAACCTATCCGATGAGTAAATGTCAAACTCTTCAACAATCCAGCTTTTAAAACTAGGGAAAAGGCAGAGCTCCTGGTCAAGAGCTTGTAGACATGTGGAGACACTAACTGTAGACCCTGTGGGACCCCCTTTGCTTTTCCTGCTAAGAATTCCACTAAAAGGTCTCTTCTTTTCTTCCTCCCCAAAGTAAAAGGCAATTTTCCTGCTTTCCACATGAAAGCTCATTTCCCCAGTACACACAGCAGCTGAAGAGGCAATTAACGCAGCCGAGATAGTACTCTCAGTGCTTGGGGCACCCTTGAGGGTTCCAGCCTGTAGGGAAGGGCGGGGAGCTCCTTGGACAGAATGGTCCCCTGTAGCCCTGGGGCTCCTCCTGTCCCTGGGTGGGGTGGGGGTGGGGGGATGGTGGCTCCGGGGGCCCACTGAGCCTGAACACAGCAAGGACTCAGAGTCCTGGCCTGAGAGTAGGACCACATCTCCGGGCAACAGTGACAAGAACATTTTTTTTAATTTTAAATTTTATTTTAATAATTTTAATGAACATTTACAGAGATTTTGGATTTCCATTCATTCATTGTTGCTTTTTTCTCCCTGCCTACCCTTCCCCGCCAAGTTCGCTCTTCTCTTTGAAAAGTAAAAGAACAATTCTTTCATTAGTATACAATCCCCCGCTTCTCGCCCCAGTGCACTCCACTATTCTGGACTCTTGTCATAACCATAATACCCAATCATATATCACTTTTAAACTGTTCCTCCCCTCATCTGTTTCAATGCAGTATACATAATTTATCCAATTTTTAAAAGCAGCGTTATCCAAGAGCTGAGATTTTGACAGCATCCACAGCTAAGCCCATCATGGAATCTGATTAAAGGATTGCTGCCCTGTTGTTTGGCATTGAGTCGTATGACCTGCTGAACCCTTCTCCACTTTAATCACAAGCACAGAGGTGTGACAGCCCATTGCTACAACACCAGGCTAACCCAGCTCATTGAGGGGTTCCAGTCCCGTGGGAAGGTGAGGATCCAAGCTCCAAGTTGCAATCTTGCAAACCTTGGAGGTACACCCCCTTGCAAGGCAGAAACTCTGTTCTGACAAGGTTTCAAGCACCCCCCAGAGTGGAAGGTGGTGACGAGCAAGCTGCCCCCTCCACGCTCTGTGCAATGCGTGAGGTCTGTCACTTCCCGGAAGGAATTCCTTTCAGAAGAATGTGCTAGAAATATGTGGCCTGCAAAGGGGGCTGCTGGGAAGGAGCGTGTGTTGGGGACAGGCTGACGTGGTTGTTATTTTGGGGTGTGGGTGTGTGTGTGTGTGTGTCAGCAGAAAGGACGAGGCAGCAGCATGTCCGACCACATTCTTCTGTCTACCCTCTGGCCCCTGCAACAGCAGTTCAAGTATTAACAGCTAGGATCCTGCTAGCATTGCCGTTCCCAGGACTGGGAGAGAAAGTTAGGTGTTGTAAAAATGTTCTTTTTAAAATTTTTACCTCCGTCTCTTTTCTGAAGTATTCCTTTAGAGCCTCCGTTTCTTCCTGTTTAAAGCCCGAGGCTGAAGAATTCTTTTTTACATCTGATAAGGGCCATGCAGGCCAGTCTTCATTCCCACCGCTGCTTGCTTGATGTGAGGTAGTTATCAGCTAATACAGTGCACAGCTATTTACACGTTACTGCCAGAGTGAGCGTGTGCGCGAGAAAGGGATGTGAAAGCATCACACCAGATTAGTAACTGCTTGCCTTGGGGGCCAGGGGACATGCAGCCCGCTTTTCTTCTTAGACTTTCTGCTGTAGGTAAAATACTGACCAAAGTGACATTTTAAAATCACCCTTCTGTGATATCTTGGGAGCTCTGGTGGCTTAGTGGTGAGAAGTTGCACTGCAACCCAAAGACACGTGGTTTGAATCCACCAGCTGCTCCGTGGGAGAGAGCCGGGCAGTGCACTCCCGTGTGATTTACTGCCTGTGAAGTCCTCTGGAGGATCCACTGTGAGTCAGTTCCGGCTCAGTGGAAGACGACAACAGCACAGCGGCTTCAGGGAGCCCTGGTGGTGCGGTGCCTAAAAAGGGCTCCGCTACTCACTGGAAGGTCTGGAGTGTGAACCCAGCAGACGTCCAGCGGGAGAGAGGCGTGGCAGTCTGTTTCTGTAATGGTCACAGCCTTGCAAGCCTAACAGGACACCTCTTCTCTGTGCTTCAGGGTCCCTGCAGGTCGGGACCAACCCTACAGCGATGAAGACAGATTCTGCCATCTAGAAGGGCAAGCTCCTCCTGAACAATTATAGCTTCTGAAAACCGCGGGAGTGCCACTATCAGTCGGTTCTTACTTGACGGCAATGGGCGATGAGTTGTCATGGTCTTTTCACAGGAGTCCCAATGGTGCAGTGGATAAAGTGCTTAACCACGAACCGAAAGATCTGTGATTCGCTTCTAAAGATGCAGCCATCTGCTTCCATAAACATGAATGGCCTTGGAAACCCTGCTGTTGTGTACTGTCAAGTCGGAACCGACCCTCCAGCAGGTTTTCAGAAGCAGTAAATCGCTCAAAATCCTTCCACAGAGCAGCTAGTGGATACGAACCTCATACCTTTGGGTTGGTAGCACAATTCCTTACCACTAAGCCACCCAAGCTCCCCGTAGGGCATTTCTACTTTGTCCCACAGAATCGCTGAGTCAGAACCAACTCACCAGCTGTGGGTTTGGTTATGGGATGTTACTACTGCTGCTGCTGCTGTTGTTGTTACATGCAGTCGAGTTGCCAGCAACTCATAGCGACTCTGTGAACAATAGCTCTGACTCCTGCGCTGTCTTGAGCCAATCTCATTGTCTCTCACACACCTACCCTGGTTACCATGTCCATCCATTTCATAAAGGGTCTTCCTCTCATGCGCTATCCCTCCACCATTCCAAGCATGGTGGCCTTCTCCAAGGACTGGCCCTTCCTCGCCATGTGCCCAGTGTATGAGATGGAGCTTCAAGTTCTTTGTCTCCAAAGAGTAGCTTGGTTTCACTCTCTCCAGGACAGACTTTTTTCTTCTCTTGGCAGTCCATTGTATGTTTAATATTCTTCTCCATCAGCACAACTCTAAGATTCTTCTTCTGTCGTCCTTACTCATTGTCCAGCTCTCTGATGTATAACAAGTAATTGCAAAGACCACTCTCGACTGACATGGTTGATCTTCAGCATTCTGGAGGGGTCCTTGACAGCTGATTTTCCTAATGCAATTAAAATTTTTTTCCTGACTGCTAGTGCCAACCATGTTGACTATGAAACCATGCAAGCTAACATTATTAACTACCTCAATGGGATGTCTTAAATTATTTTGAGAAAGAAGCAAAAGGAAGGAAAAACAATAAAAATATCTTTAAAATGTATCATCTTATTTAAAAGATGGCTTATTCCTGTCCAGGTAGAAATAGTATGAAGGTTTCCAGGGTAACACCCCTACCCTCTTGCAAGAAATTTAACAACAACATTTCTGGAAAGTACAGAAGCAGAACAAGGAGCCCAGGTCCCAGTGGAGACTCCCAGCAGGTGCCTCTCCTCGGGACGCCTCCCCTCGCATGCTGTTCTCAGGCTTCCTCAGTCCTTCTTTACTTCTCCAGACAGCCCACTGCCCACAGCTACAGCGGCTGTGACAAGCACCCTTACAAGCAATCCAGTGTGATATAAATGGAGACTGTGGCAGCAATTCCCTACAGCTGAGCCCAAAGTTAACTCCCAAGCGGAGATCATCACTCACGCCCCTGCCCCCCAGCCCTCATTATTTATCTTTTATCATCATTTCATTTTGTAACTGTCTCCGGCTGAAGGTGACAAGTCCTAAATGCATGTTACTGTCCATTTTTCTTTATTGCAGAATGTATCTTTCTAATCTCGCTCTGCTATCTGCTGGATTGTTACTATGAATGATAGACCAGACGCTGTTTTGAAAACGGTTTTATTTCATAAGCTCTGATGTTTTCTTGTAAAAGACTGATGCATATCATTGCCTTTAACTTTGTTCCTCTGTCTTCTTGAACAGAGCAAATACAATGGCACGTATTGAAGCGTTTTGTGAACTGCCACAGATTGTGGCTATCTCAAGCATTATTAATTTTAGTGCTGTGCCTCCCAGTCACACAAAACCCTTTGACATTGCCAAAGTAGAACACGTTTCCCTTTATGCATTGTCCAGCACCATTTTGTCACACACAGGCATGTATGTTTCACTCACGTTCACTGTTGTTTTTGTCAGGTGCCATCAATGTAGATTCCTAGCAATCCATCCCATATGACCAGGTAGACCTGCCCCCCAGGGGTTTCTTCACTGTAATCTTCTTGGGATGGAGCTCTGTTGTTACTGAGTACAAAAGCTGGGCTATTTACCTCAGCTGCTCATCACAGGCATAGTCACTGGAATGCTGAGCACATTATTTGAGAAGCTGGACTCTTTGCAGAAGAATGTAGCATCCGGAGCAGCGGAAGACAGTCTATGTTATGCAGATGACACAACCTCATCGGCTGAAAGTGAGGAGGACTTGAAGCACTTGCTGCAGAAGCTCGAAGACTACAACCTTCAATATGGATTGCATCTCAAAATCAAGAAAACAAAAATTCTCACCACTGGACTGAGAGGCAACATCATGATTATGGAGAAAAGATTGAGACTGTTAATGACTTCATCTTACTTGGATCCACAGTCCATATCCTTGGAACCAAAAGTCAGAAGATCAGGAGATAATATTGCACTGGGAAACTGTAGTCAGAGGCCACTCCAAATTATCGAGGAGCAATGATATCAGTTTGAAGACTAAGGTGCACTAAATTCAGATCATGGTCTTTTTTTAGTCACTTGTTATGCATCTGAGAGCTGTACAATGATTACGGATGACAGAAGAATTGATACCTTTGAGCTGTGGTGTTGTAGAAGAGTGATGAATATCCCATGAACTGCCAAAAAAAACCCAAACAGGTATGACTTGGAGAAAGTGCAGCCAGAATGCTCCTTGGAGGCAAAGATGACAAGACTTTGTCTCACAAACTTTGAGCACGTTGTTAGGAGAGGCTGTTCCTTGGAAAGGGGCATCAAGCTTGGAAAGGTGACAGGTTGGAGAAAGAAAGGAAGATCCCCAATGAGACAGATTGACACAGTGACTGCAGCAGTGGGCCCAGGAGCATGGGAGATTATGAGAATGGCACAGGACAGGACAGGGTTCAGATCTGTTTTTTGTGGTGTAGCTATGAGTTGTGCTTGACTCAGCAGCACCTAACAACAATAGCAGCTGCTCACAGGTGAAAGACATGGCAGTCTGCATCCGTAAAGATGGGAACTCCCTGGGCAGTTCTGCTGTGTCTTCAGGGCTGCAAGGAATTAGAACTGACTAGGTGTCAGTGGTCTGATGTAGTCTGGAAACTTTCCTCAAGATCACTGTTTGCTCTTATGGAGTCATTGGGTAGTATCTGAACAATCATCCTTTCAGTTAGCAGCCCAGTGCTTTAACCACTGCACCACCATTAAGATCTCTGATTTCAAACATTTGTGTCACCAGTGTCTGTTATGCTTATTGTGCTTAATTTTGTTTATCATGCCATCATCCTCTTTATGTTAGTTATATCAAAGATTTAAAATTCTAACAGTGATTAAAAACAGGCTTTTTGATACAAATGACTCAATGACTAGTAATACCTGGTTTCAGTCAGCATTTGTATTTAGAGTGATTTCCTTTTCATTCATTCAGCTAGCACCTACTATAATCGGTATCCCTTACTCACTGTCCAACTTTCAGATGAATAAAAAGCAATTGAAACGGCTTCGTTTTGGATCAGGTGCACCTTAGTCTTTTAACTGACATCTTTGCTCTGCAGCACTTTGAAAACGACCTTGACAGCAGATTTTCCCAAAGCAATGTGTCTTTTGATTTCTTGAGTAAGGAGATAGAAGAATTGAAACCTTTGAATTGTGGTGTTGGGCAAACTTGGTCTTCTATCATTTAAGTCCATTGTCAGGAGGGACCAGTCCTTGGGAAAATGCAGCATTCTGGCAAAGATGGAGAGTGAGAGAAACAGAGGAAGACCTTCCACGAAATTAGTTGACACAGTGACTTTGACATTGAGCTTGAATATGTCAGAGATTGTGAGGACAGTGCCAAATAGGTTCAGATCTGCTGTGTATAGGTTCATTACTAGTCATATTCAACTTGTTGGCACCTCACAATAACCACAATTTTGATCAGGAAAATGAGAAGTCCCTCAGTGAGACAGATTAGCACAGTAACTACATCAATGGCTCAAGCATAGTAATGGCCATGAGGATTGATCAGGAACAGGCATTTCGTTCCACTGGGCTCTGCTGGTGTCGCTGTAAGGAATAGCGTGCCAACTCAAAGGTTTACAGTTTAACTCAGCTGCTCCTTGGGAGAAAGGCGGGAGGTCTCCTCCCATGCAGTTTACTTCCTCTGACAGCTTGCTGGAGGGTCAGCTATGGGTTGGTTCTGACTCGACAGCACTGAACATCATTGATATGAGTCAGAGCGACTCAGTGGCACCTGACAACAACACTGTGAGCTTGAGCACTGGGTTACTGGGGTTACATACAGAGGAACAGCCTTCAAAGTTTATATTCCATGACCCTTCGTTTCCTATGTAGGTGAGACTTTCATGGAAGTATCTTTTATTTCACCCTTTGTGGTGGAAATATTTCTACCCTCAGCTCCTTTCTGCTTTAATAAGCAAACTGCTGCCCACAGTGACATTTTATTTCACACTATAAAAATCTGTAAAGCTTCAGGTCGCTTCTCTGAGTTTCAATAGTATTGTCTGTATTTCTACAGAATTGCTAGGGAAGCCTTGTGAGTAAGGAGCAGCTCTGCCAACCCAAAGGTAGCGGGTTCAAGTCCACCAGCTGATCTTTGGAAGAAAGAGGATCAATGTCCTCCTCTGTGATTCACAGCCTCTGTGATCTGCTGGAGGATCCGCTAAGTTAGTTCTGACTGGACAGAAATGAGTCTGGGGGGATTGGTCTGCAAGCTGCCAACAGAGTCTGTTGGTTCCTGAATTCAGATGAGACCCGAGAGAATAGGATAGGTTCTTGGAAGTAGGTTCTGCATTAAAAAGTCTGGACAAATGACTCTGAAACAGGTAAGCTTGTGCTTGTGGCAAGCCACATGCCAAGGGGATACTCGTACAAGGTTCTCAGTCCAGGTGGGCTGGGTATGAGAAGAAATAATGGGATTTCTAAACAGGTGGCACGGTGCAATCTCAGACAGGGGAGTTCAGGGCCCAGGAAAGAAGGGCTGCATCACTGAGCAAGGTGCCTACGGGTGGTGAGATCCTAGATCCCTGACAGAACTGCAGACCTGGACGTGCAAAAGGCATCTGCCAGGCACAAAGGTACCAGCCAGCGGTTCTCACCTGCACAGTATGGAAACAGGCAGATGGGCTCTGAGGCTGAGCCCAAGGTGGTCCTTCAGCACATCTTGCTTTAGGTCAGGATGAGGGCTACACCTCCCAGTTGGATCCATCTCCGTTTCACTACACGGGAGGCTGTGGAGCAAATTGTTACTAGATGCCATTGAGTTTCCTACAACTCATAGTAACCCTATGAACAACAGATCTGAACCTTGTCCTATCCTGACACTCCCCAACACCCTCAAGCCTGTTGCTGCAGTTTAGTGTCAATCCACTTGGTTGAGGGTCTTCCTCTCCTTCTCAATCCCTCCACCTTCTCAAGCATGATGTTCCTCCTCAAAGAATAGCCTCTCCTAGCAATAAGCCCCAGAGTACGTGAGACGTACTCCAACAAGTACTCTGATTGCACATTTTCCAAGGCTATGTGTTCTTTTGGTAGTCCATGGAATACTCAGGACTCTTCTCCAACACCACAATTCAAAGGCATCAGTTCTTTTTCTGTCATCCTTAGTTATTGTCCAGCTCACAGATGCATAGCAAGTGCCTGAAATAACCATGGCCTAAATCAGACTGACATCATTGCTCCTTAAAAATTTGGAGAGGTTCCTAACTGCAGACTTTCCTAGTGCAATATGTCTTCCAATCTCCTGACTGTTGACAGTTTCAATCTTTCCTTCTTCTATCATAATATTGCCTATTAGTCCAGTGGCTAAAATTTTTGTTTTCTTGACATTGAGGTACAATTTATATCGAAAGTTGTAGTCTTTGATCTTCTGCAGCAAGTGCTTCAAGTCCTTCTCACTTTCATTAAGCACGGCTGTGTCATCTGCATAATGCAGGTTATTGATGAGTCTTCCCCCAATCTGGATACCACATTCTTCTTCATAGAGTTCAGCTTTTCACATAATCTTCTCATAGTGTCTGGTTGGCCAGAAGCCTCTTGTTGGAGCCGATGAAAACAGGGTGGCTCGGGGTCTGGTAAAATTCGTGTTGCTTAGAGAGGTGAGTTGTGGCCATTAACAGATTAAATAGGTGTAGAGAGAGTACCCTGACGCATACCTTTCCTAATGTTAAACCACACAGGGTTCCCTTGCTCAGTCCTCACCACAGCCTCTCTGTCTAAGCATAGGTTTTGTACCAGCACAATATCAGAGGGAGGGGAGGAGAGAAGCAGGCAGGGCCACTGTCTTGAGTTGAGCAACTTGTTCCTTTACCAGAGGGGCCTTCTTGGAAGGGGGCAGGTGTGGGTGGAATCAGCCTCATTCTGCCCGGGTTAGGGGTGAGGCGGGGGCAGGACTTCTTTGGGTCCAAGATGTCGGAAACCAACTAAAACCACCCGCAATGCTGACAACTGTATCTCCGGCCCCCATTGGGTTTCAACAATATTAAGAAAGAGTAGCATTCCCAAGCAAAATTGTTCAGGGAAGAAAGTACGCTGTGCACAGAGAGAAAAGGCTTTGGGATGCCGAGAACAAAGGATGGTGCTTCTGAAGACAGCCAGCGCGCTCAACCAGCAGCTGTCTCTGTAATTCAGAAAGCGCCACTCGCGGCCCCTGGACACAGTTTTTATAACTCTGGCTCCACCCTCAATCCTCTCCGGATTACAGGAGACGGGTCTGTGGTTGCTTCTCACTGCGAAGGACGCTCCCATTTCAGTCACGTGCTTTCCTGAGGTGTGACCCCCGTGACTTACTCTTCCTTGGAAAAGTAATAACCTCTTAGAATGTGATTATACAGCCTGATAAAATAACTCATTATATAGTAAATTACACACCACTTGGGGGCTGGCGCTTGACTTAGGTCAGCTGTGCAGGACCCAGGGCTCCTTTTAAAACAGTCGGAGCGTTTGATGGATTCTGCGCTGAGCACTATAAATAAGTGTAGCCTCGAGTTCCAGACGAAGCAAACGTGCTAGGGGACCCAGCAAAGCCCCCTCCGTTACTGACGTCCCCTTCAAGGTCACTGCGCCTGGAAGCCACTGTCAAGTTCCCAGCCTGTCAGTTTTGAGGATATGATTGTTTCTAGGCCTCTTATTATGGACTTCATTTCTCTTTCCTGAAAATGGAGGCAGGATTGAATAGAAGTGCACTCTCCAATATGAGGAAGAGGAAGACACTCGAGGAGATGGATGACATGGTGAGACTGTGACAGTGAGCTCAAACGTGGCCACAAAGGTAGCGCAGGGCCCAGATATGCTTCCTTCTTGTACCTGGGGCGCAAGGAGCTAGAAGGCGCTCCCTGACGCCCAACCATACCACCATAGGCAAACTCAGAATCAACGCAATGGGCCTCTCTACAGTCACCAACTTCAGCCTATCTTTCAAAGAATCTCTGTTCCAGAAGCTGTTACTAGGGGATATTTGGGAAAAAAACACATTTTGTGATCAAATAAGTTGGGCACTAGGTGTTATTTGATCACAGAACACGTCTCTTTCCAAGGAAGTTCGGTAAACGAGTGTATTGGAGGTTTCTTTGCTGCGTGGATTCAGGTTTCTTTGCTGCGTGGATTCTGCAGAATTGTGTGTCGTCATTGGGTGCCTTTGAGATGAGGCTGGGCTATAGGGATCCTATGAACAGACAGACTGAATCCTTGCCCAGTCTCTGCCCTGTCCTCACTCTCTCTGCCACACTTAAGCCCCTTGTCACAGTCACTGTCCCGTCCAGCTCACCGAGGGTCTTCCTCTCTTCCTGATCCTCCTCCTTTCCAAGGATTAGCCTTTCCTGATAACATGCCCAGTGTGTGAGAGAGGAAGTCTCTCAGTTCTTGCTTCTAAGGAGTACTCTGTCTGCACTTAACCCAGGACACGTTCGTTCTTCTGGGAGTTCATGCTATTGTCAAAACTTTTTCACCAAACCACAAGTCCAAGGCATCAATTCTACCTCAGTCTTCCTTATTCATTTTATAGCTTTCACATGTATCTGAAACAATTGAAAATACAACATGGATCAGACATCCCTTAGTCTTTAAAGTGACATCCTTGCTCTATCACACTTTAAAGAGGTCTCTGAAAAGCAAATTTGCCCAGTGTAGAAAAGGAGAACATAGCAGGCATGTTTGAACGTTCCTTCATCATGGAACTCTTTGTTAAGAAGGCTTCTGTGTGTCTTTCACGTAACTTAGAATATAGTTTGCGAGAGGTGGGCTAATCGGCCAGCAGGATTCCTTCTAGTTCTCCAGCTCTCTGATGCCAGCTAAATCCATTTGGAGGACCCAGACCAGAGCTTGCCCTTCGCTTTCAGATCCCATGGTCAGATCTGAAATTGAGTGGTGTGTCCTCAAGTCAGAACTAGATGGGTGGTCGAAGTGAAGACCAGCTTTCACTAATGGATCAAAGTTTTAATCTCCTTAAGCCAAGTGTAATATCTCACTTCCCTGTGTCAAATTTAAAGCTATGACTCACTTTCAAAGAAAGAAGAAGAAAGGGTTACTTGTTGGGAGGAAAATAAAAGCCAAAACGGTCACTGAATAATCCCCTTCATTCCAGGCTGTTCAGAAGAAAAATGCAGTCCCCGAGGCACATTTTGAATTGGTTAAGTTGAGAAATCAAAATAGACTGGCTCACAGTAGAACGAGCGTTACTATTTCCAACCCTGCTGTGTATTTATCCTTATTTGGCTGCCTTTCACCGAGAGGCCTGATCGTAGGTGAGGGAGGCTCTCAGAGACCATGGAGCTGGCCCACCCCATAATCCGGAAGTTCTGACAATTAGGAGTCAGCAGCAGGTCTGTCTTGATGCCTGTTTTGAAAGGGCTGATTTGGCTCAGCCACACTCTACTTTATACTTGGGAGTTCTAGGAGCCTAGTGGTAAGGAGCTGTGCTGGCAACCCAAAGGCATGTGGTTCAAATCCACTAGTCGCTCTGTGGGAGACAGATGGACAGTCTCCTCTGGGGTGATTAACTGCCTCTGAAAACCCATTACAAGGTCGGCTATGGGTCAGCTCTGACTCTTCCATGAACAGTGTGCCAGGGTTGTAGAAGTTGTTTGTACGGAAGCACTGTGATGAGGTATTCACCAATGACACCCTCAATTGCTGAGAAACAGGGGTGCTGACAAGTAGAGGTTCTATGTTTGGTGTCACATGACTCAGTTAACATAGCAAAGACAACTGGACCAGATGACCACCAGATCCAAAGACAGTCAACGATAGACCCTCAACTCTGTTCAGTGGATGTTGTTGTTGGTAGGTATCAACGAGTTGCCTACAACTCAAAGCCACCCTTAGAACAACAGATCCCTGCCTCTGCCATCCTCATCCCCTCTGACACACTCAAGCCCATTGCCACAGTCACTGCAACAGATCTATCTCACTGAGGGTCTTCCTCTTCTTCACTGACCTTTCCAAGCATGAGGTCCATTGCCCTGGAATAACCTCCTCTAACAACAAGCCCAAAGTGTGTCAGACAAACCTACATTTATTGCTCGACTCATTCATAAGTGTCATGCAATGTCATGACCCCATTCTCTGCCATCCTCTCTCCTTGAGTTCCTGAACTGCCCTTCAAGGTATCCTCTCAGGGAATCCCTCCCCCCACCTCCGGCTTCCACACCAACCTTCATGGCATCTTTGCTAGAATCGGAAACACCCATCCCTCTCTCAGGTACAATTATTGTGTTAGCAGACCATTGTGTATCTGTCACGTGGTAACCCTGTGACATCAGGCAGAACCCTGGTGTCAGGAACACACGTGCCACAAACATCCCTTACTCGCACGCCCTTCTAGAGCCCAAGGCCTCACAGCTGTGGTGAGCTGAGTGACTGGATATGCCCTGTGGGCTTTAATAGCCCAGAATATTGTGTGTTCATATCTTAGGCGAGGTCCAGCTTCTCCCTACACACTCTGCTCCTTTGTCGTGGCGGCACCGTGCATGTCACTGCAGGACTGCACTCTTGTCTGATGGCTTACAGGTAAGGAGCTGCATTGCCATCCCGAAGACAGGCAGTTCAAATCCAACAGCTGCTCCATGGGGGAAAGATAGACAATCTCTTCCCATGCGTTTATAGTACTGGAAGGTGAGCTATGAGTGAGTTCTAACAGCACTGGAAGAGCCTTCTTTTTTGTAGCCTAGTGGCAAGAAACTGTGCTGCAATCCCGAGAGCACGTGGTTTAAGGACACCAGTTGCTCCATGGGAGAAGGATGGACAATCTCTTCCTGCGGGATTAAGTGCCTCTGAAAACCTGCTGGAGGATCGGCTATGGGACGGTTCCAACCTGACAGTAAACAACAATAACAATCACCTGTAAGACTGGTGTGGCTGAAGCTGGTTAGACAAAAATGTCAGAGAATACAGGCTTACGTAGACTTAGAGCTAGGCCTCTGGGCTTACGACACAGGTCTCTCTCCTTGGCCCTATCCTTTCCAACATATTTCTAGACATAAAATCTAAATCTAGAAGATGTACCTATTAAATTTTACAGAAGGCAAAACAGTTGTTGTTGTTAGGTGCTGTTGAGTTAGTTCTGATTTATAATGACTTTATTAACACAGTAGAATGAAACACTTCCTGACCCCTCACCGTCCGCACACTGGCTGCTGTTTGCACCTCATGTCCGTGGCCACTGTGATAACCCTTCTCATTCAAGGTCTGCTTTTTCTCTGACCCTCTATTGTTATCACTGTTATTGCTGTGATGCACAGCTACCCTAGGAACCACTGAACGAGACCCTGCCTGGTCTCATGTCGTCCTCAAAACCCCCACTGTCCTCAAGCTCATTGCTGCGGTCCCTGTGCCAATCCACACCGCTGAGGGTCTTCCTCTCCTCCCCTGACCCTCTCCCCTCCCAGGCATGCTGTCCTCCTGCAGGGACTGTTCCCTCCTGACAGCTGGCTGAACTTCCAACAGAAGCGTTAGTTATTTAATGAACGAGAGGAAGCAGAGGCATATCTCAAGATCACTTCAATAGACTGGAACAAAAGTGAAGAGCAAACACAATGTGCTTCAACAAAGATAAAGGGATTTTTCAGAAAATCCCCACAGGCAGGATGGGAAAGATTGGGTTCCGAGCCCTCCTGTGGAGAAGCCTCTGGAGATGATGCTGAGACAGCAGAAGTGAATGTGTGGAGCGACCTGGGGCTTGTCTGGGCATAATCTCCCCGCTCAATTCCATTACTTCTGATTCCATGGTTGAGGTGAAGGCTCAGCCTCGGAGGGCAGGGCGGTGGAGGGACAGAGCCACCAGAGGGTGGGAAATTGACACTGTGCTGCCTGATGAGAAAAAGAGTTGAGGGAAAGAGAGGTATTGGGGTTGAAAGAAGAATCAGGAGGCCGTGGGGACAGAAGGGACAGGATCTTCAAGGAAATATAGGGCGAAGTTGTAGAACATAGATTTTGTGTCTATAAATAAGGATGTTTTAAAGATGTGAAAAGATAGAAGTTGTCAGTAATTTCATTTTACTTGACTCTATAACCAGTGCTCAAGGAAGCAGCAGTCAAGACATTAAATGCTTCCAAGGACATTTTGGGGGGAGGGGCTTTAATGAGCAGTTTCTTTCCTCACATGACTTGTTAGGGATGTAAATGGTTAGTATGGTTAGTAACAAAATGCTACTTTGCTGCAGTCCTCACTTCATGAGGATATATACTGAGTAGGGGGATTTCTGGCACCCACTCAAGTCCATCACAACTCCAAGGACAGAGTAGAACTTCACATCGTTTCCAAGCCTGTGAATCTTCACAGAAACGGGCTGCCACAGTTTTCTCCTGTGGAACAGTTGGTGGATTTGAACGCCAGGTGAGCATTTTACCACCAGAAGTCCTGGTATCAGTTGTAACCAGTTAAAATACAAAACAACGATGCCACTACTTAAAGAAAACTAGTAAGGTTTCCGACATGTTAGGAGCTTTTGACAAAAATGTGTCATGAGGGAGACTTGCTTGATGATGTCAAAACTTATGACAAGTGACATTAATGAAGGTACCCACCTCAACACAGGAATAGGAACATCACAAAGCAGAGCGGAGCAGAAGGACCAAGGGTGAACGTCAGTGCATATATCATAGTTCAACAATTCAGGTATTTCAAGTTGGTGGTAAAAGTTAAAAAAAATTATATTGGGACAAGTAGTTGATGAACTGGGGTAAATTTGGTTTCTACTTCATGTTGGGGGAGCCCTGGTGGCCCAGTGGTAAGGAGCTGTGCTGCTAGCAGGAAGACATATTTGAAACTACCAAGATCAGGAGAAAAATGAGCGGTCTCCTTTCATGTGTTTCACAGCCTCTGAAAACCCAATGGAGGGTCATTTATGAGTTGGTTCTGATGCAACACAATGAGAGAAAGACTGATAAAAAGAAAGAAGTAGATACAGAGATAGGATAAAGGGCAATGAAGAGAAGAAGGAGAAGAATTTAAAATGCCTGATAAATTCATGACAATACTGTCAGCTTCATTTGTAACCAGAGAAATTAAAATGAAAACCATAGCCCAATCACTTATCTTGTATAAAAGCTGGTAAACCTGGGAACAATTATGCTCCTATTTTCTGGAAAGTAACTTGGCCAAATTTATCAAAAGCCTTGGAAAATGGAGCCATGTCCTTGGGGAATCTGTGCAGAGAAATGGCTAATGACCTGCAAAGATTTACTGCCTCGGTGTCTCCTGCCGTGCTGTGGGTAATTGCAAAACGGTGGGAAGGACAGAAACGTGCAATAATGGGGATTTGGCAAATGAATTACAGCCCTGCCCCACATACAAAAACATCTCTCCATTAACCTGTTGTGATAGAAGTGTATTTATTGATATGCAAAGATGCCTGTTATTCACTATTAAGTGAAAAGCAATCTGAGAAACATCTCAGTAAAGATAAGACCTCTCTCTCTTAATGCATAGTGCTGTGCATTTATGTGCATGGAGATTGGAATGAAAGGTGTACTTAGAAGGTTCTAAATGTTTAACATCATCTCAAGGCTTAGTTATATTTTTTTAATTTCTCTAGTAAACATCTCTTATTTTTGAAATAAGAAAATCATTCCTACAAAAACCATAAATAATATTTCTTGATGACCATATAGCTAAAAACAGAGAATACCAGAAGAATGTCTAATTGTAAAAAAAAAAAAAGACTGTCTAATTGTGTACTATATAGACTATGTAAAGATATTTGACCATGTAGATCTAAGACATTATGGTTAACATTGAGAAAAATGGGAATCTCAGGACTCTCAATTATACGAAACCTACACCAAGAAGCTGTTATTTGACAGAGCAAGGAAACACTGCATGGTTTAAAATCAGAGAAAAGTATGTGTAGGGTTGTATCCTTCTCCAGACCTATTCAATCTGTATGCTACACAAATCATTAGAGAAGTTTGATTATATGAAGACTCATCAATGATTTGTGATACATAGATGACATAACTTATTTGCAGAAAGTGAAGACTTGAACACTTAATGCAGAAGATCAAAGCCTCCAATTTTCAATATGGATTACATCTCAACGTTGTTGTTGCTGTTGTTGTTATGTCCCGTCAGGTTGCCTGTGACTCATAGCAACCCTATGTATAAAACCTCTAAAGTCTACCCTATCCTGAGTCAGTCTCTCTGACTCTGAGATACCTAACACCATTGCCCCAGGTACTGTATCAGTCCATCTTCTCTGGGGTCTTCCTCTCTTGCTCTGTCCCTCCACCCTTCCGAGCATGATGTCTTTCTCCAAGGACTGGTTCCTCCTGGCCACATGCCCAAAGTATGTGAGATTGAGCTTCAAAGTCTTTGCTTCCAAGGAAAATCTTAGTTTTACCCTCTCTTGGTGGTCCATGGTATGCTCAAGACTGTTCTCCGGCACCACAACTCAAAGGCATCGATTCTTCATCTGTCATCCTTAGTCATTGTCCAGCTCTCTGATGCATAGCAAGTAATTGCAAAGACCATGCCATGGATCAGGCACACCTTAGTCTCTAGACTGATATCATTGCTTCTCCATACTCTGGGGAGATCCCTGACAGCAGACTTTACAAGTACAATTCGTCTTTTGAATTCCTAACTGCTGCTTCCAAGAATGTTGATTGTGGAGCCAAGCAAGCTGTAGTTGTCAACAACCTCAATCTCTTCTCCATCTATCATGGTGCTGCTGATTGGCCCAGTGGTGAGAATATTTGTTTTCTTGATGTTGAGCTTCAATCCATATTTAAGACTACAGTCCTTGAACTTCTGCAGCAAGCACTGCAGGCCCTTCTCATTTTCAGCAAGCAGGTTTGTGTCATCTGCATAATGGAGGTTGTTGATGAGTCTTCCTCCTATGCTTATGCCACATTCCTCCTCATAAAGCCCAGTCTGCCATATGATCTATTCTGAAAAGGTATATAGATTGAAAAGGTATGGAGATAGGACACATCCCTGACACACTCCTCTCTTGATTTTGAACCATGCAGTGTTTCCTTGCTCTGGTCTGAGGACTACTTCCTGGTCTGAGTATAGGTTTCACAGGAACACAACCAAGTGTTCTGGAATCTCCATTCTCTTCACAGTTAGACACAGTTTGTTGTGATCCACACAATCACGTGCCTTTGCATAGTCAATGAAACACAGAGTGACATTCCTCTGATACCCTTTTGTTTATGCAACTCAACTTCCTAATTTCTTCCCTTTGCTTTGGCTTCTCAGCACTCTAGTGCAATATTCAGAGTCTCTTCAGACATTCATCTTGGTCTTTTCTTCTTCTTCTTCTTCCATCTTTGTAATTACCTTTTGCATTCTTCATGGATGATATGCTTGATATCCTCCTACATTTCATCTGGACTTCGTTCATTAGTGTTCAAGGCCTCAAATCTGTTCCTGAGTTGGTTTTTAAATTCAGGTGGAATAGACTCAAGATGAAATTTTCATTTGTTCCATTAAGCAGTCTTACAAAATATTAAGTAGAGGATATCAAGGGTATCATCCGGGAAGAGTGCAAACGATCATTGCAAAGACAGAAGAGGAAGAAAAGACCAAAATGGATGTCAGAAGATACTCTGAAAATTGCACTGGAGCGCAGAGAGGCCAAAGCACAAGGAAGAATTCAAGATACTAAAGAGTTGAATAGAAGATTTCAAAAGGCAGCACAGGATGACAAAACAAAATATTACAATGAAATGTGCAAGGAGTTGGAGTCAGAAAATCAAAAGGGCTGAACTCTCTCAGCATATCTTAAGCTCAAGGAAATGAAGTGAAGAACAAATTCAAACCTCGAGTTGCTATAATCAAGGATGCTTTTGGCAGAATGTTAAATGGTCCAGGAAGT
>NW_006399774.1:10833385-10850524 GCF_000299155.1 Elephantulus edwardii
CAGTGACTGGGATAATTGGGATGGGAGTGTCAGAGACAGTGCGATTGGCACAGGACAGAGCGGAGTTTAGGGCTGTTGTACATAGGGTCGCTATGAGTCGTAGGCGACTCGACACACATAACAACAACAACAACAACAACATGGATTTGAGTTTACCTTCTTTTGCTTTAATTTGAACTTGCATATAAGTAGTTGATTATCTGTTCCACAATCAGCACCTAGCCTAGTTTCACTACTGAGATTGAATTTCTCCAGTGATTCTTTCCACAGATGTAATCTGATTCCTGTGCATACCACCAGATGGCATTCATGTTTATAGCCTGCCTCTATGTTTCTTATAAAGGATATTTGCAATGACTACATAATTGATCATGCAGAATTCTATCATTCTAACCAGGCTCATTTCTGTCACCACATCCATGATTTCTGAATACTGATCCTTCTTCCTAGTTCCCGACTTTTGCATTCCAGTCTCCCATTATTATTAGTGCATCTTGGTTGCATGTACACTCGATTTCTGACTACAAAAGTTCATAGAAATCATAGGCAACATCATTGTATATGGAGAGAAGGTTGAAGTTGTAAACAATTTCATTTTACTTAGACCTACAATTAACACCCATCAGAGTAGTAGTCAAGAAATCAAAAGATTTATTGCTTGGGGAAATCCACGTTCAAGAACCTCTCCAAAATTCTGAAGAGCAAGGAAGTCAGTTTAAAAACTAAGATGTTCCTGATGCAGGCCATGGTATTTTCAATTGCTTCGCGTGCATCCGAAGGTTAGTCAGTGAATAAGGAGGACAGAAGAAGACTTGATGCCTTTGAGTTGTGGAACTGGCAAAGAGTATTGAATATACCATATTGCCAAAAGGACAAATAAATGTGTCTTGAAGAAAGTGTAACCAGATGCACCTTAGAAGCAAGGATGGTGAAGCTTTGTCACACTTACTTTAGGCATATTTTCAGGTCTCCTTTTGGGAGTATTTTTCAGAGGAACCAGTCCTTGGAGAGAGAGATGATGATGGGACAGTTAGAGGGTCATCAGAAGAGAGAAAGACCCTCCACGAGATGGATTAACACAGTGACTCCCACAATGGGCGTGAGGTCATGAGGATGGCATGGGATAGGACAGGGATCAGTCTGTTCATAGGATTACTATGAGTCATAGTTGACTTGATGGCATCTAACAACAACAACAATATACAACTGAAACAAAGGAATTGAGAAGACTAGATCATTTCTGGCATCAAGCCGAGGTGGAAGAGTTCCAAGTCTGGCATCCTGGATCCTTGGTCTGCCAGGGGCTTTGGCAGGCATGGCACAGTCTGTCTCACTGATGCTCCTTCAGCAGGAAGGGTGGATATCCATCTGTTGATGGATAGTTTGGTTTTAGACAATTTCATGTATCCGGTCCTGGCAAAACCAAGTCTTGCCATTCTACGGTCCCTCTGCTTACAGATGAGGTCACATTGCTCTAATCCAGTATTTGTGATTTAACATGCAATTCTCATTGGGTAATCTTTCCCTTGTCTCCAAGATTTTTTGGTGGATTGTCTTGTTAAATGCCGTTGAGTCCTTTTTCAACTCATAATGACCCCACAGGATGGAGTTGAACTGCCTCACAGGGTTTCCTGGGCTGGAAACCTCAGGGAAGCAGATTGCCAGGTCTGATTTCCGAGGTGCCATTGCTGGGATCCAGTCAATCTTGTGGTTAGCAGCCAAACACTTAAATATTGCACCATCAGGCTCCTTTCCCCCTAATAAGCCAAAATCCCAGTCCATTTCTTTCAAGTCTATTTATTCTGATGCATGAAGACTTTCCATTTGGTCCCAAGGCCATAAATCTTAATGAGAGGAAACCTTCCGTCTTTCACCCGTGAAAAGGCTGGTGGTTTTGAACTTGACCTTTAAGTTAACAGCCAAACACAACCCTACTACACCACCAAGCCTCCTTATGCTTAATCTTGATGTTGATAGGTACTCTTGAGGACACTCCAATTGTCAACAGTCTTCTGTATAATATAATGAAACCCTGCCCAATGCCATGTCAGCAGGTAGCCCCTAAATAGTAACTGAGGATTGCTATAGGCAGGTATGTGGATTGCTGTGCAAAGGTCTTGAGGGAATGACCAGCGAGCAGGCCAATGCCAATAAAGAGAGGGTCTTTGTGGTAGCTCCGTGAAGCCCCTTCTAGTTGACTGACTAGTTACATATTCTCATCACATCGCACCACATACAAGGACTGTGTCTCCTCTTCTCTATTTCTCAATGTCACTTCCATGTGATACTAAAAATGACAATTTCCCTTAAGGCCATTATCATCATGACCTTGGTTAGGCCACGTGCGCCAACTGGAAACAGGAATTTCCTTTTCAGACACAACAAGGCACGCTGCATGATTCATTTACATGAATTTTAAGAACAGAAATGGTGACAGAAGCCAAAGTCCTGGTTGTTTCTGGAAGGTGGTGCAGAGACTGGGAAAGAAGAGAAGAGAGAGGGTTGTCTGGTGTGAATGGCGACAACATGGTATGTGTTCAGACTGAAAATTAACTGCATAGTTAGGCAAAAAGGCAAAATGCCATGCCTTTCTTACTAATTTTTCACAAGACACATTATTTAAGTTCACAAGTGATAGATTATTGTCCTTTTAGAATGAATTAATAAATATTTTCAATTACATACACACTCTCACATTCATGTTTGCTGGTGGTGTATTGTGGCCATCGAGTTGACTCTATGAACAGCCAATGGACACTTGCTCTGTCTTCTGCCGTCTTCCCTCCCCGCCGTGCTCATGTCCCTTGTTGCAGTCTCTGGGTCAATCCATCTCATTGAGGGTCTTCATTTTCCTCATTGACCTTTCATTTGCCCCAGCTTGATGTCTTATCCCAGGATTGGCTCCTCTTGACAATATACCCAAAGAATATGAGGTGGAGTTTCACCCTTTGTCTCTAAGAAGCTGCTTGTACTTCCTCCAAGACAGACTTATTTGTTCTTTTAGCAATCAATGGGATAGTCAGAACTCTTCCCTGACACCCCAGTTTAAAGGCATCAATTTTTCTTCAGTCATTCTTATTCATTGCTCAGCTCTAGCATACATAAGATGCAGTTGGAAACACCATGTCTTGGACCAGGTTTATCTCAGTCTTTAAAATTATATCCTTACTCACAAAAGGACAAATACTGCATGGTGCCACTGTTGTAAAACAGGACTGACATCGGGGTTGGGGGGAGACTGAGAAAGATGCAATTAAATAATGTATACTGCATTGAAACAGATGGGGGAGAGAACTGTTAAAGGGGATATGTGATTAGGTATGATTGTCATGACAGGAGTCCAGAACGAAGGCTGCATAGTGTAGTGGGCCTGGGGGGAGGGATTGTAAAACAACAAAAGAATTTTTCCTTTTACTTTTCAAAGAGAAGATTGTACTGAGGGGGAGGGATGGGCAGGGAGAAAAGTGCAACAATGAATGAATGGAAATCCGAAGTCTCCGTAAATTTTCAGTAAAATGAATAATAATAAAAAAGGGAAAAATATATCCTTATTAGGAAAGATCCAGTGGGATATGAAGAAACAAGGTAATAGTGGGCAGAGATCAATGGTGATGAATTTTATAAGATACAATGTATGAGAATGATCATATGAAACACAACATTAATTTTAAAAACTCCCACAATATTTGGGAAGTTGGTTCAATTAAAGAGATTATCATATATATATAAAATTATGTCTTTGTTATTTTAAAGAAGTCCTTGACAACAGATTTGCTCAATGCCATTGTCAGCCCTACACTGCAGCATGGAACATTGAACTTGTGGTCTGATGGCTCCAGTGCTTCCCACTGCCACATCAGACCAAAAAACAACTCAAAGAGATCCTGCAAGAGCCTTTGAGGATGCTGAGAAAGGCAGACAGTGGGACACAAGTGAGGGACAGTCCACTCAAATCTGAAGGAATGTTTTCTTTTCGAAGGTGAGGCGACCCCACTAATCATAGATCCCTGGCAAGGTTTAGATCTGTTCCTCAAGGTCTGGCCAAGCAGTGTTTTGGGGAGGTAGAACTTTCAAGAGGTGGTTAGAAATAATAAGCCTAGCTAAATCTTACTTAGCCCGTAAACTCGAACTTGAAATGATTCAAGAAGCTGCACTGTATGAAGAGGAATGTGGCACCAGAATGGGAGGAAAACTCATCAAAAACCTGCATTATGCAGATGATTCAACCTTGCTTGCAGAGAGTGAAGATGACTTAAAGCATTTACCGCAGAAGATCAAAGACTGCAGCCTTCAATCTGGGCTGCACTTCAACCACAGTAAGACAAAAAATCCGCACAGCTGGATCAACAGGCAACATCGTGATGGATGGTGAAAGGATTGAAGTCGTCAATGATTTCCAGTTACTTAGAACTGCAATCAACATTCTTGGTGGCAGCAGTCAAGAAATCCAGAGATGAGCTGCATTGGGAAATCTGTTGTCAAGGGTTTCTCCAAAGTGCTAAAATGTAAGGATGACAATTTAAAAACAAGTTCATACCATGCAAGCTATGATCTTTTTAGTTGCTTCTTACGCATCTCAAAGTTGGACAAGGAATAAGGATGACTGAAGAAAAACCGAAGCCTTTGAGCTGTGGTGTTGGAGAAGAGTACTTTCATCTCATGTGCTTTGGGCATGTTGTCAGGAAGGGACCGTCCTTAGAAGGGGTCATTATGATGGAAAAGGAAGAGGGACAGAGAAAGATGTCAAGACCCTCAACAAGGTAGGTTGGCACAGTGACTATAACAACAGACTCAAGCAGATGTTAGAGATGAGGGGGCACAGGATAGGGCAAGGTTACAATCTGTTGTTTATAGGGTCACTAAGAGGGACCTCTCCAAAGTACTGAAGAGCAACGGTGTCACTCTAGAGACTAAGGTATGCCTGATACAACCCATGGTCTTTGCAATCACTTGCTATGTGTCAGAAAGCTGGACAATGATTAGGGATGATAGAAGGAGAATTGATACCTTTGAGCTGTAGTGCTGGAGAAGAGTGTTGAATATACCCTGGACTTTCAGGACATTCATCCTAGAGAGGGTTAAACCAGGATGCTCCTTGGAGGCAAGGGTCTGAGGCATCCTCTCACATACTTTGGACATGTTGTAAGGAGGGACTGGTCATTGGACAGGGACATCATTCTTGGTAGGGTGGAGGGACAGCGCAGGAGGGGAAGACCCTCTATGAGGTGGATTGATTCAATCAATGACTGGGGTAATTGGGGTGGGGGTGTTGGAGACAGTGCAATTGGCACAGGACAGAGCAGAGTTTAGGGCTGTTGTACATAGGGTTGCTATGAATTGCAGGCGACTTGACGGCACATAATAACAGCAACAACAACAAGAGTCGTTGTTGACTCCAGGGCACCTGGTAGTAATGAAGCCAAAGGTAAAAGAAAAGTGTGTAAAAATATATGTGTTGAAGTCAATGGTAGTGGTCACGTATCAGATGCATGCTGGATGCTAGGCACTGTGTCGAGTGCTCTAACCCAGGGTGCTCAGTCAGTTTCCACACCTGCACTCGTTTCCCAGGACTGTCCTAACAAAGAACCACAATGTAAGGGGTTCAGAACAGACATTTATTGTCTCATAGCTCTGGAGGCTAGCAATACTCTGTGTGGGGAGGGCCTTGGTCCCCAGAAACCTCCTGCAGAAGAGAGTGTCTGTCCCTCCTGCCTTCTGGTGGCTACTTGGCTTGGAGCAGCTTCTTCTCGGGACTGTCTTTCCTTCTGTATCACTGTCTCTTTTCGTCTTTTATAAGAACACTACTCAAGATTACATTAGGACCCTATTACATTAAGATCCTATTACATTAGGACCTATTCTGGTAAAACTTCAGGTTAACTTTACTGATGATACTTTCAAAAACTTTATTTCCACACAAGACTATGTTAGAACATCAGCATAATATGCAAACTTTCCTTCCAGAAAGACCCCAAAGAACAAAACATCAATAGATCTTTTTTTTGAGATCCCTATTTAATAAAAAATAGTAGTATTATACCCATTAGACATAAAGGATGCTTTTGTCCAAGAAATTTTTCATCCTTTGTATTGTCATATGGCCATCCAGGGAGGAAGGAAGGAGTTGTTTCCTAGAACAGGGACTTCCACAGACTGGTCCTTAATGTGTAAACGGCTTGAGTGGGGAGCACAGCTTCTGGGTCCTCGGCCGGAGGGGGCTGTGTGGAGGGGAGGGTTGGACGTATGACCCGGCAGTTTGAAGGTTTATCATTTGACTTCTCCAAGTAGTATGGTAGCAGGAATTCTACTCCTCTTGACCCTCACTATGTCTGCAGGGCCAGTACACAGTAAGTATTGAATAATCCTTGTGAAATCAATGTGTGGCCGGCATCTGATAGGGTCAGTATTTGTAAATTGTATTCCTTCTACCCAATTACATGGTAGCAATCCAAAAAGACTCTCAGCAAGAAGAAACATCTGTCATTGTTTCCAAATCAGTGTTCTGTCTCTTTGTACCCAACTCATGGCTACCCCCTTGTCAGTCCCACTCTGGTGATGTAGGTTGTGTCATTAGCAGGACCATAGATTCAGGCAAAACATGACATTAGACAGATGCCAATCAGATGCCAGGTGAGTGTCCTTGGGAGTTATGACGTGGCCACCCAAAGAGACCATGTAAAGATTCTAATTCAAACAGGAAGAAAGTAAACAAACTGTCAAGTTAATTCCACTTCACGGCACCCTGACAGGACAGAGTACATCTGCTCCTTGGGATTTCCAAGGCAAGCGAGATCGCTTTGGAAGCAGATTCCTACTGAGTCTTTCTCCTGCAGGGCAGCTGATGAGCTCAGCCACTGACCCTTTGGTTAGCAGCAGGGCACCAGCAGTCGTTAGTAAGAGATTGCGGTTGTTTCTATTAGATGCCATCAAGTTGACTAAGACTCAAAGCCACCCTATAAACAATAAATCTGAACCCTGGTGTGTCTTGCTCCATCATCATCCCCTCTGTCATGCTTGAGCCCATTGGAGTGGTCACCATGTCCACTCATCTTGTTTAGGGTCTTCCTCTCTGTCACTGTCCCTCTACCTTTCCTGACATGGTGCCTCTATCCAAGATCTAATTCCTCCTGAAAAATACGCCCAAAGTAAGTGAGACAAAGTTTCAGCATCCTTGCCTCTCAGGAGCACTGCGGTGGTACTTCTTTCAAGACAGATGTGTTGTTCTGTTGGCAGTTCACGATACATGCAACATTCTTCACCAATACCAAAATTTGAAGTTATCAATTCTTCTTTTCTGTCATCCTTTTTCATTGTCCAACTTCCAGATGCATGGGAAGCAATTGAAGACCAAGACTTGGGTCCAGTGCACCTTAATCTTTACATGGATGTCCTTGATCTTTAGAACTTTGGAGAGTTTCTTGACAGCAGACTTTCTCTATGCATAATCTTTTAATTCCTTGGTTGCTGTTACCACGGATATTTATTGTGAAGCCAAGTAAAATTAAATTCTTGATGACTTTTAATCATTTCTCCATCTATCATGATTTTGGTTTTCTTGATATTGATAAATAACCCATATTGATCTTCTGCAGTAAATTCTTCATGTTGTCTTCACTTCTGTGTGAATCATAACAAATTATGGTTAACGTTGAAAATAATGGGAATCCCAGAACACTTAATTGTGCTCATGGGAAACCTCTACGTAAATGAGGAAGCAGTTGTGCAAATAGAACAAGGAAACATTGAATGGTTCAAAATCAATAAAAGGTGTGCATCAATGCTATATCCTTTCTCCATACCTATTCAGTCTGTATGCTGAGCAAGCCATTCTGGAATCTGGAGGGAAAAGAATGTGTCTTTAGGGTTAGAGGAAGACTCATAACAACCTGCATTATGCAGATGCCACAGCGTTGCTTGTTGAAAGTGAAGAAGACTTGAAGCTCTTACTGTACAAGTAAGAGATGAGAGAGGGTAAACTGAGACTTCATAAGGGTAGGACCCATGGTCCCCTACAGACAATAATGTTGAGAGCAGTTTTGGAAGATGAGATAATATTTTCAACTGACCCAGGTAACAAGATCTCTAAAAGAAGCATCTTCTGTAAGGTCTCCTTGGAGTCCCCAGGTGGGAGATGACGAAAGGGCTTATTGACCTGGCACTGGGTATAGATAGGATGGTGCAGTGCAAGTGTAAGCTTGGGCCTGGCATCTCCTCAGAGGCTTAACTGTGAGTCAGTAAGTGATTGAAAAGCGTTGAGAAGACAACCAAGGCTTTCTGACTGGTGAGGTGGGATCCTCAATGCATGCACTGCCTTTCCAACTTGAGGAAGGTTAGAACCAGACAAGGAGATACCCAGATAAACCAAACCATAAAGTCACACATAGGTACAATGTTCAGGAAGCATTTTTAAATCATTGCTGCAATCTGGATGTCTTTGGAATTGGTGGTTTTGTCATGATTTTAATCCACCAACTGCTCCGTGGGAGAAAGATAGACCCAGTCTCCTCCAGTGAAATTTACTGCCTCTGAAAACCTGCTGGAGGGTCAGCTATGGGTCAGTTCCAACTCAATGGCATACAACAGCAACAACATAAGAGAAGATATGCTGGTGACATAATGGTTAAGTGCTTGGCTGCTAAGGTTGGAGGTTTGAATCCACCAGCTGCTCCACAGAGAAATACTGGCAGCCTCCTTCTATGATCTTAGAAACCATGAGGCAGTTCTGCTCTGTCATATCTATGAGGCCACTCTGAGTTGGAATTAACTTGATGGCAGTGGGTTTTATTTTTTGGCTTTGCAATAAGAGAATTGGAACAAAGACCAGCCTTGTGACTACTATTTAAAAGGTGTGATTAAGTAACTGATTTTCAGACTTCTGATTTTAAAACTAAGTTTAGCCACTTGATTAAATTTATAACCAGTATTAGAATGTTTATGTAAACTTGAGAATAATTATATGTATAGGTTTATTCACTGGATTTACCGCATTTGTTTAAATACTTGGAAAGACTTTGCTACATAGGACAGACATTTGGAGTACTTCAATAGAAAACGGTATAGATTGAATTTACAACTACAGTTTAATATTTTTTAAATTTTTTTATTATTTTTTGCGTGTGTATTGTCAAATCAGATCTGACTAGTACAGGAGGAGATTATTTCTCCTTCTCCAGCAGAGCATCTGGTGGATTTGAACCATGTACCTCTGGGATTGCAGTGCAGCTTCTTGTCACTAGGCCACCAGAGCTCCCTAGTTTTATATATTTGTTGTTGTTATGTGCAGTCGAGTCACTTGTGACTCATAGTGACCCTATGTAGAATAACCCTAAACCCTGCTCTATCCTGTGACAATCACACTGCCTCTGACACACCCATCCTGATTACCCAAGTCACTGAATCAATCCACCTCATAGAGGGTCTTCCCCTCCTGCGCTGTCCCTCCACCCTCCCAAGCATGATGACCCTCTCCAAGGACTGGTCCCTCCTTACAACCTGTCCAAAATATGTCAGACGAAGCCCCAGAATCCTTGCCTCCAAGGACCAGTCCAGTTTAACACTTTCCAGGATGAATCTATTTGTTTTCTTAGCAGTCCATGGTACCCTCAATACTCTTCTCCAGCACCACAGCTCAAAGGCATCAATTCTCCTTCTATCCTCCCTAGTCATTGTCCAACTCTATGATGCATAACAAGTGATTGCAAAGACCATAGCCTGTATCAGACGCACCTTAGTCTCCAGAGTGACACCATTGCTCTTCAGTGGGAATTTAATTAATATATACATGGAAGTGGTTGTTTCAGGGAGTTGGACAGTTCAATTTTATATAATCAATCATTACTGAAAGAAAAAGAGAAATAAATTATTCTTCATTTACTTGCCATATAAATAAGAGTTCAAATTTAAAAGCTCAAAGAAGACTAATTTTTTTAAATAAAAAAAAATGGTATTTGCTTTGAAGCCTTCAGAATGTTAACAAAACTGCCACCACTACTTTCTGTTTTCCATTTTTGCAGTTACAAAGAGGTATTCCGTTAACAATTGTGTTGTCTAAGTTACATCAGACAATTGAAGATGATAAATAACAAACTACCATCCCCATATATGACTAAGTTGTGCTGTGCGCCAGCAAGAACCTGCTTTAAGTCTCCACCCCAGTTTACACCCCCCATACTGTGCCAGGCAAGGCTGGTGGCTACTGAAAATACCACCAGGACAGGGCTATCTAGAGACACATTCGATAGTGTGTTGTTGTTAACTATACAAAAAAGACACTGTACTGTTTAAAAACTAATGTTACACAATCTTACATATCAAATTTTTTTTCTTTAAAAAGAGTAAGTTGTGTACAGGAGGGTTAAGTGGTTTTTTTTGTTGTTGTTGTGTTGTTGTTATTATTATGTGCCATCGAGTTGCTTGAAACTCATAGAGACCCTATGTACAAAGAGCCCTAAACCCTGCTCTATCCTGTGTCAACCTCACTGTCTCTGATACACTTACTCCCACCACCCCAATCACAGAATCAATCTGTCTCATGGAAGGTCTTCCTCTCCTGTGCTCTCTACCCTCCACGACGTCCCTCTCCAAGGACTGGTCCGTCTTTACAACATGGCCAAAGTATGTCAGGTGAAGCTTCAGAATCCTTGCCTCCAAGGAGCAGCCTGGTTTAACCCTCTCCAGGACAAACCTGTTTGTTCTCCTAGCAGTCCATGGTATATTCAATACTCTTCTCCAGCACCACAGCTCAAAGGCATCAATTATCTTATAGACAAGGAAAAAAACCAACAACCTACACTACAACCAATTTACTCATCATCTTCCTCTTCTTATCTTCTTCATCCTCATCCTCCTCTTCCTCACCCTCCTTAGCTCTTTCTCCTCCTCTTCCCCTTCCTCCTCCTTGCTTTTCTCAGCCTCGATAACTCCCCTTTAGGCTGCATCAGGCATGCCTGTAGCCCTGTATGCAGTAGTATTCTTCTCGGCCTTCTCCTTCAGCTCGGCAGCCTTCTTCTCGTAGGGCTGCTTGTCGCCGGCAGCAGTGTTTATCCACATCTCTCCCAGCTTCTTCGCAACATCAGGGTACTTTCCTTTGATTTTGGGGCAATACTCAGAACAAAACAAGAAAAAGGCCAAAGGAGGCCTCTTGGGCTCATTGGGATCTTTGATCTTTTTGGTTTCGCCCTTAGGAGGGATACAGGTTTTCATCTCTCCCTCCTCAGGGCCTTGTCCGCTTTATCTTTAGGAGACATGCTCTTCCACCCCTGTGAGCACTTCTTAGAAAATCCCAAGACATTGACAGAAGCATCTGAGTGCTGCTTCTTGTGCTCCTCTTGGCAGGTTTGCACAAAAAATGCATCTGATGATTTTGCCTCTTGGCTTCTTAGGGTCTCCTTTGCCCAGGGTTAGTTATTTGTTGTCTGCGTGGCTCAGGGTGGCCTGGTATTGGCCAGCTCTGTCTGGCCGGGTGCTGTCTCTATGGAGCTCATTGTACTGCAGTGTCTGTGAGAGCGGAAGCCAGACAGCCTCATCTCACTCTCCACTGTGCAGCACCAGGATGAGGTTTTACAATTCAACATCCTTTTTCCCATCCTTGTTCTTAGCCTTTGTGTTAGAGTGCTGGAGTACCTGAACATTAGAAGGTGAGTGAGGGCGGGAGGGAGGGAGGATGCTGTCCATGAGCCCTCAGGTCAGGCAATGAGAAAGTCACACACCCTGCTCCTACAGAGTGCTATCCCCACAGACAGAGGCCAGCTCAGATGAGATCAGGTCACCGCTGATGGAGTCTGAGACATCTCCCAATGCAATCTGCCCACTTTTCATATCTGCCTACATGAGAACCTGGTTCTGTGGCAATACTGCCATTGCTGTTAGTTACCCTGGGTCTAACAACAGGCAGAATTGCCTGGTCCTGTCCCATCCTCTTCGTCCTTGGATGCTGAGTGCCTTGGGGTGGCCATGGCTTTAACCCACCTTATTGAGGACTTCCCTCATTTTGCATGACCCTCTGCCTCACCAAACACACGGACAGTCTCCTTCTAGCAGTCGGCTTTTCCTCATGATGTGTTCCACTTGTCCACACTGAGTGGAAATCTTACCAGCTTCAGTTCTCAAAAGCGTTCAGGTCGTATTTTTCCTAAGAGTGACTTGTTTGTTCTTTTGGCAATTCACAAAATATTCACTAATGTATTTTTCCCAAGACCACAGTTTATATGCATCACTTCTTTTTTTCCAATGTGGATAGTAAAAAAGAAAGAAGAATCTTAGCTGTCACTATTTGTCAAAAGTCTCCAGACATCTCTGAAACTTAGCATCAATTTCATACAGTAGCTGGTCTGAAGGAGCTGGAATTTGTATTTGAAAAATGATGGGCATTCTGCAGCTTTAAATAATGGATAGATCCGGGGCCTGCCAGGAAATAACAGAAGGTGCACTTGTCTGGCTGGTGACAATTAGAAACGGAAAAGGGGAATTAATCATCCCTCAAAGGGAAAGTCAGAACTATAGAGAAGACAAGAACATGCACTGCAGACCCCTGGCAATGTCTGTCAACCGCTGGAATCCTCAGCTGTCTGCACACATGGATGCATAAGTGACACACAGCGTCTCCAGGTAATGACTCACCACAACATAGAGAAGGACAAGTGTTACAGAGAGGTGACAGGTATTCAGAGAGAAACTGTGGACTTGCCAAGCCATGGAGGGGATACACTTGGCATCTCACAGCTAATGAGTGATGAAGCTATATAAAGCCCACTCCAGTTTTTAGCCACCCTAACATTGCTATCATTGCTGATGTCAGATGGACCCTGGCTGAAAGCAGAGAATACCAGAAGTATGTGTCTTTGCACTTTATTGACTATGCAAAGGCATTTGACTGTGGATCAAAACAAATTATGGCCTAAGATAGAGAAGAAAGGGAATCTGAGAACACTAAATTGTGCTCATGCAAAGCCTATACTTAGATCAAGAGGCTGTTGTGAGAACAGAGCAAGGGAAAACTGCATAGTTAAAATTGGGAAAGGTGTGCATCAGAGTTATAACTTTTCTCTGTATCTATTCAATCTGTATGCTGAGCAAATTATTCAAGAATTTGGACTCTATAAAGATGGATGTGGAATCAGAATTGGAGGAAGATTCATCAATTACCTTCATTATGCAGATGACACAACCTTGTTTGATGAGAGTGAGGAGGTCTTGAAGCACTTGCTGCAGAAGATCAAACACTGCAGCCTTCAATCTAGATAGACTGCATCTCAACATTGAGGAAATAAAACTTCTCACCACAGGACTGATAAGCAACCTCATGATAGACAAAAGTCATTGAAACTGTCAATGACTTTATCTTACTTGAATTCACAATCAATACACTCGGTAGCAATCAAGAGATCAGGAGACATATTGCACTGGGAAAGTCTTCAGTCAGAGACTACACCAGATTATTGAGGAGCAATGATGTCAGTTTGAGGACTAAGGTGCACCCAATTCAGGCAACAGTTACTTAAAAAAAAAAAGTTGAGCAAAGCAAAACCTAAACTGTATGGATTTCAATTAGATGGGACAGGAGCCGAGTGAAAGATGCTATGTCATTGTTGTTGTTAGATGCTGTAGAGTCAGTGAGACTCATAGTGACCCTATGAACAACAGATCTGAACCCTGTCCTATCCTGCCCCATCTTCACTATCTCTGATGTACCCAAACCCATTCTTACAGTCACTGTGGCAGTCCATGTTGGTGAGAGCTTTTCTCTCCATCTCTGACCCTCCACCTTTCATAGTATGATGTCTTTTCCTAAGCCCTGCCTCCTTGTGAAAACAAGCCCACAGTATGTGAGACGAAGTTTTACCATCCTTACTCCCAAGCAGCACCCTGGTCATATTTTCTCTGAGACAGCCTTGTTTATTCCTTTGGCAGTCCATGGGCTATTCAGTACTCTTCACTAACACTATCGTTTAATGCCTTTGAATTGTGATGTTGAGCTTTATAATAGATCTTGATATTTGCTAGGACGAGTCCTCCCAGTTTCTTCTTCATTTAAAATTGTTTTACTTTTCTTGTTCTTTTGATTTCATTATAAATATTAGAACTAGCTTGTCTATATTAACAATAACTCCAGGTATTCTTAAAATTAGAATTACATCAAATCTATTGATTTATTTGGAGAAAATTGACCTTTACACTCGATTAAATTTTCTAATCCATAAGCATGGTATAGCTTTTCATTTATGTAAATCTTGAAATTCTCTCAGGAACGCTTTTTAGTATTGGGTAAATTCCACTGTTAGTGTAAATTGCAATTTAACTTTGGAGCTCTGACGGCCTAGTGGCAAGTAGTTGTGCTGCAATCTCAAAGGTACGTGGTGTGAATCCACTATTTGCTCCATGAGAGAAAGATGGGCAATCTCCTATGGTGGGATTTAATGTCTCTGAAAACCTGCTGGAAGGTCAGCTTCAAGTCAATTCCAACTCGATGGCACACAACAACAATTCTTTTTCTAGAGTATGGAAATACAAGAATTGTCATATATAATTTCTTCTTTGTAGATAATATGCATTTTCCCTCTCTGTTGAATATTAAGATGATCTGTTCATTTACTTTAGTTTTCAGCATTCTTACCATATGTGTATAGGTATTTACTGGTTTTTTTAGAACTTTTTAAAAAATGTTATACTGGTTTATTTACAAAGTTTGAATACATTGTTTTTCACAGTGTATCTTTCCCATTTCCTTTACTCAAACCTCCACTCATCAGATTGTGCAATCTGTGATTTATCTGCCCCTGCCCCCGCCCATCCTCACCCCTCTGCTTCCACCCTCCCCACCTTGGATTCTCATACTTGTTCTATAATAATGGACTTAAACAATATTTGTCTTTATGGGACTGAGTTAGTTCACTTACCATAATGGTCTCCAGTTTCTCCCAAGTTAGGTAGTAATTTACAAAACCATTGCTCCTGTGTGCTGCATAGTATTCCATTATGTGAATGTACCGTGATTTCTCAATACATTTGATTGTGGTTGGACATTTAGGCTGTTTCCATGTTCTTGTGATGGTGAATAACACTGCTATGAACACTGGTGTACAAGTCTACATTTGTGCTTCAATTCTAATTTTCTCAGAGTATATTCTAAGCCATGGAATAGTTTGGTCATATAGAATTTCTTTGGTCAGCTTTTTGAGAAAGCACCAAACTGCCTTCTAGAGTGGTTGTAACATTTTGTAATCCCTCCAGCAATGTGTAACAGTTCTCATCGTGCCATAGCCTCTCCAATAGTTATTACTTGTTGCCTGTTAAACTTTGCCACTGCTGCTGGAGTGAGATGGTATCTCATTGTGGTTTTGATTTGTATCTCTCTTATTGCCAGTGATTTTGAGCATTTCTTCATGTGTCTGTTGGCCATCCAAATATCTTCCTGTATGAAAATTCTTTCCATGTCTTTTGCCCATTTTGGAACTGTGTTATCAGTCTTTTCCTTGTGGAAGCTCAGGAGTATTCTGTAAACTCTTGCTATGAGACCCTTGTCTAAGCTGGTATTGTCAAATGTATGTTCCCAGTTGGTAGGTTTTCTTTTCACTCTGTTGAAAAATGTTTTTGATGCATACAAGGATTTAATCTTTACAAGGTTCTATTCATCAATTTTATCCATGGAAGGCTGTGCATTTCTGGCTGTATTAAGCAGTCTCTTTATACCATAGACTAGGCTGTCTATTGGAAGCAGGAGTGATATCCATTTCTGAAATAGCTTGCCTTCAGAAACTATGAACTTGGAAAAATGATGAAAGTTGTACAAGTGTTCAGGCATTTTGTTCATAGGGTTGCGATGAGTCATCTACAACTCGATGGCACTTAACCACTACCAAGGGTATCTAAGCTTGATCCCAGTTTGTCTCTGATGAAATGTATGGTTTGAGGCTTTACTCCCAGATCCCTGATCTGCCTTGAGTTGACTTTTTTGTGTATGGTGTGAGATGTGGATCCTGTTTCAGTTTTCTGCAGGTAGCATTCCAGTTTTGTCATTTCCCCATTTGATAGCTTTGATTTCCTTGGTAAATATAAGTTGACCATAGATAGCTGGGTTTATTTCTGCATTCTCAGTTCTGTTCCACTGATCTATGTGCCTGTCATTGTACCAGTACCGTGCTGTTTTGGTTACTACCATTGTGTAGTAGATTTTGAGGTCAGGGAGTGCTATCATTCCCATTTCATTTTTGTTTTTCAGAAGTGTTTTGCTTATTTGGGGTCTGATGCTTTTCCAAAGACACTTGACAATTTTGCTTTCTTTCTCCTTGAAAAAATGAATTTGGTATCTGTGTTGGGATTGCATTGAATGTGTAGATTGCTTTTGGAAGGATTGTAATTTTCACAATATTGAGTCTTCCTATCCATGACCAGGCAAATTTTTTGGTCTTTTATTGTGTCTTGCAGAAATGTTCTCTAGTTTTCTTTGTATAGAGCTTTTGTATCTCTAGTGAGGTTCACTCCCAAGTATCTCAGTTTGTGGTTGGCTGTTTTAAATGGTATTGCTTTCTTGATTTCGGTCTCTGAGTTTTCTTTGTTATGGTGGAGGAATCCTACTGATTTTTGCATATTGATCTTATATCCTGCCACTCTACTAAATTGGCCTATTAGCTCTAACAGTTTTTTTGTTGAGTCTTTGGAGTTTTCTGTGTACACTATCATATCATCTGCATATAGCTATAGTTTAACCATCTCTTTGCCAATCTGGATGCCTTTTCTTTCCTTCTCTTGTTGTATTGTCCTAGCAAGCAATTCCAGTACATTACTGAATAGAAGTGGTGACAGTGGACATCCTTGTCTGGTCCCTGTTTGCAAAGAAAATGCTTATAGTCTTTCTCCACTGAGAATGATATTGGCTTTTGGGATTACGTATATATTTTTCACTACGTTGAGGAAATTCCCTTCTATTCCAATTTTGCTAAGTGTTGGATTTTATCAAATGTCTTTTCTGCATCAATTACTAAGATCATATGATTCTTATTATTTACTTTGTTAATATGGTGAATTACATCGATTGTTTTTCTTATGTTGAACCATCCTTGCATACCTGTTATGAATCCCACTTTGTTCATGGTGAGTTATTTTTTTTATATATCCTTTAGGAGTCTCTTGGCTAAGACTTTA
>NW_006399774.1:10852826-10868248 GCF_000299155.1 Elephantulus edwardii
TTGTGGCTGACATTGAGAAGAATGGGAATCCCAGAACACCTAACTGTGCTCACGTTAAACTTACACTTGGACTAGGAAGCAGTTGTCAGAACAGAGCAAGGAAAACTTGCGTGGAATTCTAGTTGCACATATATTGTCTCACACTGTCCCATAGACCTCTTTTTGTCTCCTCTACTTTTCTTGCCTTTTTGCCTCTGTGCTTCAACTTGGATTTTCTCAGCTGACCTACATACCAGTCTGTGAATCCTCTCTTCTGCTTTTAATCTATGATTGTACCTACCATCTGAGTCCTGAACACAGTTACTGCATTTTTCAGTTCTTAAGTTGGCAATTTAATTCTTAGATTTCTGTACTCAGCAAAACTTTCCATTTCCAGGCTGTGTTCATGCCCATTTTGATCAGTTCTTTTAAATTCTGAGTTTAGTGTCTTTCACATCAGGATCAAATATGTTTCTCTCTCTCTCTCTATTGCCTTGCCTCTCCCTGTCCCTCTTCCCCTGAAACACGTCCATTGGTAACATTTTCTGCTAGATTAAATATTTGGAATTGTGTATTAAAAAACTGCAGAAGCCGTAGAAGATAATTACCTCATACAAAGAGGATTTCGTTTTACTTTGGCAGCCAGACCACCTTGATCCACTCAGGGGCTATGTTCTTGGAAGCTGAGTTTCCATTTTATTAAACAGTGTTTTATCTCCCATTTGCCTGATTGCTAAATTGGAGTCCTTCAGAGTCTCAGTTGAAAATCTGGAGTTATTGTCAGGGGTTTTCTACTTTGGAGGGCACTGCCACCCACGCTGTGTCTTCCTGGAGCCATAAGACTACAAACACCTCTGTGCTCAAGCTTGTCTTCTTGGGGACTGCTGGCTGTATGGTCATTTGATGCCTTACCTCTTGTGCTCAGTTTAGGATCAGGCCGGTGCCTTCAGGCAACTTACAATGGGAATGCTGAGCTCATTTTTCCCTGTGATTTTTTAAAAAATATTTTTTATTGGTTTGATGACAAAGTTTGTACACACTGTTTCACACTATTCTTCGTTCACATTGCATTGTTTCATACAATCATTCTTATGTATTATGTTTTTTAAAAAATTTTTGGTTATTATTAATTTTAATGAAAATTTACAGAGACCTTGGATTTCCATTCATTCATTGTTGCACTTTTCTCCCTGCCCACCCTTCACCCCCAGTTCACTCTTCTCTTTGAAAAGTAAAAGAAAAATTCTTTCGTTGTTATGCAATCCCTCCCCCCAAGTCCACTGCACTGTGCAGCCTTCGTTCTGGACTCCTGTCATGACAATAATACCTAATCACGTATCCCTTTTAAACAGTTCTCTCCCCATCTGTTTCAATGCGGTGTACATTATTAATCCCATCTTTCTCAGTCTCCCCACAACCCCGATGTCAGTCCCATTTTACAACAGTGGCACCAGTGCATTATGTTTTAGAAAATTAACCACCATTGGACCTTGCCCATCATTGCCCTGTCCTTTACCCAGATCCTTCCCATTTGCTCCCCTGCCTCCCTAATCCCTAGAATTTTTGCTTCTAAAATTCTCCATTTTTGACTGGTCTGAATTCTAACAAGCTATTTCCATCCTGCCCTGTAAGACTTGTGCAGCACGGGATCGTGTGATTCATATACCGACATACTGAGCCTGCTTAAAGCTTGAAGCTTGAAGCGTTAGTTACCCTGGGCGGCTGTGGGGGTATGGGGGGTGGGAAATGGTAACTAACTGACTCACCCCAGCGAATTCTATTTCTCTACTGGATCTCAATGCCGTAAATCCTGCCTAGGTTGGTTGTTGGTTGTTGTTAAGTAACATCTAGTCGACCCATAGTGACCCTATGAACAACAGATCTGAACCCTGTCCTATCCTGTGCCATCCTCACACTTCCTAATACAGGAGAGCACACTGTGGCAGTCACTGTTTCAATCCACCTGGTTGAAGATCTTCCTTTCATTCACCAAAGGCAGAGGCCTTTCCAAGAATGATGTCCCTCTCCAAGGAACAGGCTCCACCAGCAACATGCCTGAAGTATGTGAGGTGAATCTTTATCATCTTTGCTTCCAAGGAGCTCTCTGGCTGCACTTTCTCCAAGACATATTTGTTTGTTCTTTTGGAATTCCACGGGATGTTTAATACTCTTCTCCAATACCACAGCTCAAAGGCATCAATTCATCAATTCTTCTTTTGTCATCTTTATTCATTGTCCAGCTCTCTGATGCATAGCAAGTGATCAAAGAGTCCACAGCCTGAGTTAGATGCACTTTAGTCCTTAAACTGACATCACTGCTCCTCAATAATTTGGAGAATTCCCTAAATGTAGACTTTCCCAGTGTAACATGTCTCCTGATTTCCAGACTCTTGGTATCAAGGTTAACTGTGGATCCAAGAAAGATGAAATTTTTTACAATTTCAATATTTTCTCTATCATGATGTTGCTTATTGGTCCAGCGGTAGAAATCTTTGTTTTCTTGATGCTGAGGTGCAATCTATATTGAAGGCTATGTTCTTTGACCTTCGGCAATAAGTATGTCAAGTCCTCTTTACTTTCAGCAAGCAAGGTTGTGTCATCTGCATAACACAGGTTATTGATAAGTCTCATTCTGATCTTGATACCACATTCCTCTTTGTAGAGTCTAGTTTCTCAAATAATTTGGTAGCATACAGACTGAATAGGTGTGGAGAAGGAAGACAACACTGATACACTCCCTTCTTAATTTTAAACCATACAGTGTTGCTGTCTTCTGTTCCCACAGCAGCATCCTGGTCTAGGCATAGGTTTTCCATGAGCACAATTAAATGTTCTGGAATTCCCATTCTTGTCAATGTTAGCCATACTTGTTGTGATCCACACAGTCAAATGCCTTTGCATAGTCAGTAAAGCATAAATAGCCATCCTTTTGCTCTTCTGTCCTTTCAACTAGGATCCATCTGACATCAGCAATGATATCCCTGGTGCTATGGCCTCTTCTAAATCCTCTTTGAACTTCTGGTGGTTCTATATCGGTTACTGACTGTTGTTTCAATATCTGAGTTATCTGGAGGAGCATCTCAGCCTGACTTTATAGCTGTTTTTAGTTGGAGTTTGTCTGAGAGAAGCTACTTGGTCATAGGCAGAAGACCATCATGTCTTCATTTGTAAATGAGGATGGTACCTTGTAGGATTTCCTGCAATGGGAAAAGAGAGTACAATTATCCTTCAGTATTCATGGGACATTTCTTCCAAGACCTTGATGATCAAAAATCTTATGAGTGCACAAGTCCTGTATAGAAAATAGGATCATATTTACATAGAAACTCGTATGTGCAAACGTGTGTAGTATTTGCATCTACCCTTGTGTCTTCATAGCATCATATGTACTTACATCATCTCTAGATTCCTTATAAAACCTAATACAATGTAAATACCATGTAACTAGTGAATGCTACATAAATAGCCCTTTAGCCTCTCCTCTTCACCTTTGAAGGATTATTTTGACCACTTAATGTATTTATTGTTGTTCTTTCCCCCCCTCCCCCCCAGATCTCTTTACTCTATGGTTGGTTGAACTCAGGGATCTTTGATTGGTTAAACTCTTGGGCAGGGTGGGGAAGGGCTAACTGTAACCTCTTCTGTGCAAGTATGACAGACTTGTTTGCACTGCTATGTATCTTCTGATCATTCCTACTTGACTTCTGGACTCAAGCCCATTTGGAGGGTTCCAGTAAGCATGGACTCCAGTTCTGTAGGCCTCCATCCATCCCTGAGGAACTGGTGTTCCTCAGATTGCCCTCAGAGAAACAGGTCAGTTCTCCCTGGCTGCTTGGCAGCTGTAGTGTGGTGATGCACAGAGTTAGACGAGTCTCCAGGAGAAAGAAGGGACTAACCTTGAAAAATCAGCTGGGATGAAACATGGATTGAACTGCCCAAAGCAGTTCACAATAAGGGGAAGAGAATCAAAGAAATAAATGATTCCCTCTGTGAAGTTATGACAGGTGCCATGCTTAGGGAAATGGTTTCCTCAGAAATAGCATGATTTTATTTAAATGTGAAGAAATTTTATTTCCATTATCTTTTTGTAGCATTATAGAAAAGAACCAAGCCTGTTTGGAGATTCAGCTGGCTTGGGTTTACAGTATCCATTACCTGGGATCACAGGAGAGGAATGTAGTATTGTGCCCACTCTGTGCATTCTGGGGCAGTTGGAGCTGAGGAGTGTGGGTAGGTGATAGTTCATCCATTTCTCATTGTGACGTTAGATGCCACCAAGTTGACTCTGTTTCACAGTAACCCCTTGCCCAGTCCTGTGTCATTCTCATGACTTTCTTTGTACTTAAGTCCCTTGGTGCCCTTATCTTGTGAATCTGTCTCCTGGAGGGTCTCTCTCTCCTTTGATGACCCTCTACTTTTCTAAGTATATGCCCTCTTCCAAGGACTGACCAGCCCGTCCTGATGTTGTTGCTGTCAGGTGCTGTTAAGCTGAGTAAGATAGCATACCCAAAGCATAGGAGATGAAATCTCACTGTCCTTGCTTGGATTTATGAGTTTCAATTACACTGCTGACAGGGATATATCCCAGACTGTCAGAAGAATGAGCAAATCAGTCCAGAAGAAATAGAATCAGAATTCTCCTTTCAAGTAAGGATGGCAAGACTTGAGCTCATCAGGAGAGATGAACTGCCAGAAAAGGGCATCCTTTTTGCCCTCGGTGAGATGGACTGATACAACCATGAACTCAACAATCCCAATGGTCATGGAGACAGTGTAGATCTGGCAATATCTTGTCTGTTCTAATGGTCTCCATGAGTTAGGATTGACTCAGTGACAACTAGTAACAACAATATGATATTGTGCTTCTCCTCAACGCTGGTCCACATAGCATTATAGATGTCTCCCAAGGAAAGATGGCTTCTCTTTGCCATGACTGTCTTGTAACCATAGCCTAAGAAGGGATCCGAGCATGCCCAGGTCAGCCTGGAAAGAAAAGATGATGAGAATAAAAACAACCACCACCTAATCGGTGTTGTGTAAAAGATTATGTAAATAAATTCAAATAATAGGTACGGTATGGTGTTTGGTACTAACATGAATGGGCAAACATTTAGCAGGTATTTAAAAAACAAACTTTCCATGCATCAATTTTATTCTCTTTAGATTGTACATTTCTGGTTGTATTTGGCAGTCTCTTTATACCGTGAACTAGCGCTTCTAAGCTTGATCCTAGTTTGTCTCTTATGAACATTATGGTTTTGGGCTTTATTCCCAGGTCTCTGATCCACCCCGAGTTGATTTCTGTGTATGGTGTGAGATGTGGATCCTGTTTCTGCTTTCTCCTGGTGGAAGTCCAGTTTTGCCAGCACCATTTGTTGAAGAGGTTTTCATTTCCCCATTTGGTAGCTTTGATTTCCTTGTTGAATATCAGTTGAACATAGATAGCGGGGTCTATTTCTGGGTTCTCAATTCTGTTCCATTGGTCTATGTGTCTGTCAGTGCACCAGTACCCTGCTGTTTTGGTTTCCACTGTTGTGTAGTAGGTTTTGAGGAGGGGGAAATGAGGAAGAGGGGATAAAATGTGCAACAATGAATAAACGGAACTCTAACTTTTTTGTAAACTTTTGTTAAAATCACAATTGTTGTTGTTAAGTGCCGTTGAGTTGTAGGCGACTCATAGTGACCCTATAAACGAAAGTCCTTGACACTTGCATGTGTGACTTTCATCCTTTTCAAGTTCATAGGGTTTCCAGAGGCAAGCTGTTTACAGAAGTGAATGCCACTCCTACTTCCAAGCTTGTTTTAATCTGGAAGCTCCACCAAACACTGTCCACCATGGGTAACCATTATCACATTTGACACATCAGTGTCACAGTGTTCAGCTTCACAGCAACCACGAGTTACCTCTGTATGGCAAGCGGACATGCCAGGGCTATACGACCTAGAAGAGTGTTTGACCAAAAACAGTTAAGAGCTGGCCTGAGGGCCCCTGATTAGAGTCACTCACCTTTGGCTTGGTAACATCCCTTTTGGTCCACTAGGCCAACTGGTCTCTCTCTGAAAATCACAATTAAAGTTAAAAAAAAAAAATTTAAAAAAAAAAGAGAAAAATCAAATTTGCTGCTTCCAAGTTGATTCCAATTCATTGCAACTATATCAGACAGAGTAGACCTGCTTCATGGGTATCTGAAGTTGTAAAGGTCCTCCAATGGCACGGTGAATAGTTTTCCAGGTTGCTAACTGAAAGGTCAGCAGTTCCAATCCACTGGCTGCTCTGAGGGAGAAAAGTGAACTCTCTCCTCCCATAAAGGTTTCTAGCCTCATACACACTGGGTTGGGGGTGACTGCAGTCAGAACTGACGTGGTAGCAGTGGGTTTGGTTTGGGGTTTAAACATCCAGAGATGTAGATTCCTTTCTCTTTATTCCAGGGTGGATATCAGCCTTTCTGTGAGCCCCTGCGTGCCCCACCCACCAGCAGTGTTGTGAGAGACTGTCCCAGGGCTTCCTGGTTTTGATGAGGGGAGGCGACCAGTGCCCAGCACACGCTCCGGAGACACGCCCTTCGCTTTCTCTCCATCCCTTTCTGTCTATTTTTACTTGTGCCCGAGTTCCCAGGGAGCATCGCTAACAGGTAGAGACACAGAAAGCACACTCCGCAGTAACCGAAGCAGGCTACCGAAGCTTTCTCAGCGCATCCCAGTGAATGACGCTGGCCGCATCTTGGTGGTTGTAGAGGGCTGCTGAGTGATTTCATGGTCAAGGGCTTTGGCGTATTGCAATATCGTTCCCATTACACAGAGATTACAAGCTAATTGCCAGATTCCACTAGAATGAGACCTAGAGCAGCTCAGGTGGGGCGCAGAACAGAGCAGCTGGTGCGCGTTGCTAAGATGCTGCTCTCTGGGTCTCTAGGGTAACGATGCTCTCAGCCGCCTTGGCTTTGTATCCAGGCTGTTCCTAGTGCTGTGCTGACGGGCGGTTTCCACGCCTGAAGGAAAACTTCCTACCGTATTCATGGCTCTGCTGCGGCCTCCTTGCTGCCTGCCTCTCCCCTGCTGCCTGCCTCTCCCCTTCTCATTCTTTCCACACAGCTGGCCCCACTGCCCTCCATGCTGCTCTTCAGAGGACAGTGTGATGACCTCCTGGCCTCCCAGATTTTACTCGCTCCTGCCAGACTGATAGGCACCTCTCTCTGTGGTATACGGGACCTCAGCCCTTTTAAAACCCTCCCCACCGCCTTTGGATCCTCATACTCATTCTACAAGTATTTGTCTTAATGACACAGAGTTCATTTGCTCAGCATAATGCTCTCCAGTCCCTCCCAAGTCGCATAAATTAATGAAGGGAGGAATGGGTAGAAGAAAGGGGAAAGATCCAGTATGAAAAACAATGTATACGAGCTTTTAAAGTAAACCAGTATAAAATAAAATTATCAGAAAAACCCACCCTGCGTTGGTATCCTTGGATTTATTGTTAGTTGTCATCAAGTTGACTGACTTCCAGTTGACCTACATATGACGGAATCAAAGCCTGCCAGGTCCTGCTGGGCAGAGTTTGAGTCGGTTACATAGTATCTTCTATCATTGTATCACACTGCTGTGATCCAATAAGGCTAATCTTTGTATCTGTATTGGCTCATTTTTAGAAATTCATTCCCAGGCCTTTCTTTTGGCTCTTAGTCTGAAGTTCCGCTGAACCTCATTCACCATGAGTGATTCCGTTGGTATTTGGAATACCAGTGTCATAACCTCGAGCCTCACAGGAAAGTGCAAGTCCCCACAGCACATCAAGCCCTAGCCAGAGGAAAAGGACCGAAATTCCGCTCCAGTTTCCTCACCTCTCTGACTGATCCGTATTTGTTGCCTTTCACTTTTGTCCCTTAAATGTAAGTATTCCCCAGGGTTCTGTCCTGAGCCACATTCCTTGCTTGTTCTATATTATTTATTCCCACTTGGATTCATCTACTCACGTGGTTAGAACAGTAATTGTCTAATGAAGAAAAGCCTTATAAAGAAAGTAAAATTCAGCCCAGATTCCATAGGCAAATGGTATGATGCCCATACTTATGGGTAGAGTTTATAATTTGATAAAAATGATATCATTCTATACATGTATTTGATACTCTGCTTATTTTAATTCAGTGATGTCAAATAGAATGGTTGTCATCACCTGAGCATGCCATATGCTTCTTAAAAGAATTCTTACCATTTACAATCCCACCAACAATGTATAAGAGTTCTCTTCTTTCTACGTCTTCTCCAACATTTATTACTTACTGCCCTATTAAACTTTGCCACTGTTACTGGAGTGGGATGGTATCTCATTGTGGTTTTGGTTTGCTTCTCTCTTATTGCCAGTGATTTTGAGCATTTCTTCATGTGTTTGCTGGCCATCCAAATGTCTTCCTCTGTGAAAATTCTTTCCATGTCTTTTGCCCATTTTGTAATTGTGTTAAAAATATTTTTCTTGTGGAGGCCCTGTAGAATTCTTTAAACTTTTAATATGCAACCCTGGAAAGCAGTTTGATGCTTCCTCGAAAAGCTTAACATAGAAATTCCATATGACCCAGCTATTCCACCGCTTGGAATATACCCTGAGAAAATGAGAATTGAGGCACAAAAGGGGACTTGTATGCCAATGTTCATTGTTGTTGGTGTTGATTGCCATTGAGTTAAGCACGCCTCATAGCAACCCTATGAACAAAAGGCCTGAAGCTTTTTTATTAACTATCATTGTTTCTCAAAGTTCATAGAGTTTCCAGAGGCATGTTGTTTAGGAAGTTATTTACCATCACAAGAACATGGAAACAGCCTAAATGTTCAACTACAATTGAATGGATTGAGAAATAATGGTACATTCACATGATGGAATACTACGCAGCATGCCGGAGCAATGATTCTGTAAATTACTCCCTAACTTGAGAGGGACTGGAGAGCATTATGCTTAAGTGAATTAACTCAGTCCCATAAGGAAAAATATAGTGTAAGACCATTATTGTAGAACATGCATGAGGATCCAAGGAGGGGAAGGAGCAGAGGGGTGAGGATGGGCAAGGGTAGCGTGGGTATTGGTGGGGAAGTGGTTAATCATGGTATGTGCCAGCAAGATGCCTGCCACTCATAGCAGACCTACTTACAGCAGTTCTGAACCCTTCCCTGTCCTGAGCCAGGCTCACTAATTCCAACACACGAACCCTCATTACCCCAGTTACTGTATCAAGCCAACTTATTGGGTCTTCCTCTCCTGTGCTATCCCTCTACCCTTTCGAGCATGATGTCCTTCTCCAAGGATGGTCTATCCCGCCCACATGCCCAAAGTATGTGAGATGGAGCTTCAAAATCCTAGCCTCCAAGGAGAAACTTAGTTTCACCCTCTTCAAGACAGACCTATTTGTTTTCTTGGCAGTCCATGATATGTTCAAAACTTTTCTCCAGCAGCACAGTTTGTTTGAAGGCAATGATTCTTCTTCTGTCGTCCTTAGTCATTGTCTAGCTCTCTGGTGCACAGCAAATAATTGTGAAGACCATGGCCTGGATTAGGTGCACCTTAGTCTCTAGACTGATATCATTGCTTTTCAGTACTCTAGAGAGTTAATTATAGGTTAATTATGTTGTTGTTGTTGTTGTTGATTGCCTTCAACTCATAGTGACCCTATGAACAAAAGGCATGAAGGCCTTCTACAACTATTGACATTTGTATCAAAGTTCATAGAGTTTCTAGAGACACGTTGTTTAGGAAGTGGATGCCCCTCCTGGGGTCATACAATTTGATGTGTGGAGGGAGAGGTGGGTTAAAGGAAATGGGAAAGATTCAGTGTGAAAAACAATGTATACAAACTTTGTAAGTAAACCAATAAAAAATAAAAATTTTATTGGGAAAACAGTGAGGGAAGATTTTTCAGATCTTGCCTAATAAATACAAGTATTTTCTTTCTGGAAAAAAAAATCTTACAGGAGTCTATGCTATTTTTCAAATCATTAAAAATCCACTCCAGTAGTTATCTTTCATTTTTAATTCTGAGATTTATTTTCTTTTTGTTAAGGATGAGCCCAGTGTTAGAAGGAGCTTGCCACATATACCTGCTTCCTTGCAAATCAGTCTGCAACTCATAGTTCCTTTTGTCCATGGCCTTATATATCCTCCATCACGCTTACCACCCTGGCGAAGATGACCCCAGTCTGCCCTGTGAGGTGATCCTAATGTACATTTTCTCTATTGCTCTTGGTGGCCCATCTGGCTTCATCGCTTACCACAAATTTGATGTTTCACACCCACACCAGTGACTCCATAAAGGTTAAAACCCCAAACCAAACCCATTGCACTAAAGTCTACGGCAATTCATAGTGACCCTATAGAAGAATTGCCTTGATTCTGTGGTCATCCTTACTCAGTGTCCACCTCTCCGATGCACAAGTGACTGAGAAAGAGACCATAGCTTGAATGAGGCACACCCATTGATGCCTTTGAATTGTGATGTTGGAGAAAAGCACTGAGTATCCTATGGACTGCCGGAAGAACAAACAGATAGGTCTTTGGAGAAGGTGCAGCCAGAGTGCTCCTTGGAAGTAAAGATGAGAAAGCCTCACTTCGCACACTTTGGGCATGTTGCTAAGAGAGACTATTCCTTTGCTAGAGACATCACATTGGGCAAGGTGGACAGTCAGCAAAAGAGAGGAAGACCCTTAACGAGATGGATTGACACCATGACCGCTAAAATGGGCTTGAGTATTTCAGAAGTGATGAGGATGGCACAGGATAGGACAGGGTTCAGATGTGTTGTTCATAGTGTCATAGTGTTGTTCCTGAATCCATGACATCCAACAACAACTATAGAACAGGTTAGAAATCCCCCAGAGGTTCCCAAGCTTAGTCTTTGTGAATTATGGCACACAAGTGAAAATCTCCCTGAATTTTTGGAAAGGTTGGACACCAACAAACAACTGCCAGAAATCCAAATTGGATTCAGAAGAGCATATAGAACAAGGGAGATCATTGCTGATGTCAGATGGATCTTGGCTGAAAGCAGAATCTACCAGAAAGATGTTTACTTATTTATGTTTCTTTGATTCTATAAAGGCATTTGACTGTGTGGATCATAATAAATCATGGATAACATTACAAAGAATGCAAATTCCATGACCCTTAATTGTCCTAATAGGAAGCCTATACATTGACCAAGAGGCGATAGTTTGACTCAAACAAGGAGACACCGTGTAGTCTGAAGTGTAGAAAGGTGTGTGTGAGTATTGTATCCTTTCTTTGCACTTATTCACTGTGAATGTTGACTTGAAAAGCTGCACTATCTGAAGAAGAGTGTGACATCAAGAGTGGGAAAAGGCTGATTAATAGCCTATGATACAAAGATAACACAAGTTTGCTTATTACAAATGGAGTACTTGAGACACTTACTGAAAAAAAATCAGACTACAGCCTTCGGTATGAATTACACTCCAGCATCAAGGAAACACAACTCCTCACAATCAGAACAATAAGGATCATCATGACATTGAAGAACACACTGACATTGTTAAGGATTTCACTTTGCTTCTGCCCATGATCAACACTCACAGAAACAGCAGGTAAGAAATCCAGTGGCTTATTGCACTCTGCAGGTCTGTTGCAAAGGACTTCTTTGAAGTATTAAAGAGTAAAGATGTGCAACTTTTAAAAGAAATTTCTTTTTATTTTATATGAGTTTGCATATAAAATCTGTATACATTATATTTCACTCATGTACATTGTTTCACACATTTTCATTCATATGCAATGTTTCATACTTTCCCATACATTGTGGAGTGTTTTTTCCCCATTTCTTTATTATTAATCTTAATGAAAATTTACAGAGATTTTGGATTTCCATTCATTCATTGTTGCACTTTTCTCCCTGCCCACCCCTCCCCTCCAGTTAGTTCTTCTCTTTGAAAAGTCAAAGAAAAATTCTTTCATTGTTATACAATCCCTCCCCCCAAGTCCACTCCACTATGCAGCCTTCATTCTGGAATACACTGTGTTTTATAAAATGAATCACCATTGATCTATGTCCACTACTACTCCATCTTTTCAGTTCCCCACTGAATCTTTCCTAAGTCCTTCACCCCCTCCCTCCGCCCACCAAACTCTATATCCCCATGATGACCCCGCCCCATCTTCAGTCCTCCTGTCCACTCTTCTTCCCCTTTTGGACTTTTAAATACAGCTTCCTAGTTAGTTATCCTTCTATCTTTACCATAATGGTCCTACACAGTATTTGTCCTTATAAGACAGAGCTGTTACTTCACTCAGCTTCATGCTTTCTAGCCTCTCTCATGTTATATAGCATTTTTTCAAATCATTGCTCCTGACTGCTAGGTACTTACAGACTAGGATGTGCCTAGCCCAAGCCTTGTTGACCTCAGTCACTTCCTATGCATATGAAAGCTAGACAGTGAACAAAGAATATAAAAGAAGAATTGGTGTCTTTGAATTATGATGTTATTAAAAAGGTGCTGACTATACCATAGTTTGCTAGAAGAACAAACAAATTCATCCTAAAAGTACAGCCAGAGCACTGATTAGAAGTGAGCCTGACAAGATTTTATCTGATGTGGTTTGTCGTGTTACCAGGAGAGACCGCTGCCTGGAAAAGGACATCATAGGTGGTGAAGCAGTGGGTCAACAGCAAAGAGGGAGCACCTCAGTGAGATGAACTGATGCAGTGATGTAACAAGGGGCTCAAACACGACCGTGATTGCGAGGATGGCCCATGGAGGTCGCTCCACTGCCTGCAGGATCTCTATCACCTGGAGCCAATGCACCACCACCACCACCACCACCACCACCAGTCTTTATGGAAGAGGACCCCACAACTTTCTCCCACAGAACAGTTGGGGAGGTTCAGATTGCTGACATTTCGTTTAGCAGCTGGTTACTTGATCATAATGCCGGCATGACTCCTCTACCCAAAATGTCAGACCTGAGACCCAATAGCACTCGATCCTTGCAAGGTTCAAGTCTTAGAGTTTCCTTATCACTCCAACACCTTTGGCCTCCTTTCTTCCCGGCTCTCGTCTTTATTCATACTCTTTCTTCAACCTGTATAACATTTTCCAGAGATCTTGCCTTAAGCTCACTGAGCAGCTGTGTTAATCTACTTAGATTTGTTTCATTGTTAAGACACTAAAGCTAAGAAAATGGAATTTTTATTACCCACTTTTCCTTTCTGCCAAGATGGTAATAAATATTCAGGAGAAAGAAACTCATTAAGACCAAGTAACACGATAGGTTTTTCTTCTGGACCTCCACCAGCTTTCATATTGTTCAGAAATATTCTGGGGCACCGGACAATGTCGATTTATAATTTAGCATTTCGTCTTCTTTAGCCTTTTTCAGTAAGTTGAACACCATTGTTCTCACGTGGCATTGAGTTGATTCTGACGCATGGCAACCCCGAACACAAAACAACAAAACGGCTGTCTAGCAATGCACCCGTCTCACGGTCATTGCCAGGTTCAGGTTCAAGCCTGTTGCTGCAGCCATCAGCACATCAGGTGACCTCCGTTGAAGGTTTTCTGCTTTTTCACTGATAACATATGCAAATTACATGAGACAAGGCCTCACCATCCCTGCTGCCAAGGAGTATTCCTGCTTGTATTTCTTCCAAGACTCATTTGCTCCTCTGGCAGCCCATTGAATATTTTTCACTAAAGTCACAATTCAAAGACATAAATTCTTTGGTCTTCTTTATTCATTGTCCAAGATTTGTGTTTATAGGAGGCGGTTGAAGGTGTCACGACTCTGGTCAGGCACACCTTAATCCTAAAAGGGACATCTTTGCTCTTTAGCACTGTAGAGCAGTCATTGGCAGATATGCCCAGTGCAATATGTCATTTGATTTCCTAACTGTGAATTCAGTAGGTGTTGATGTGAATCCATGCAAAATGGAATCTTTGACAACTTCAATATTTTCTACGTTTATTTTGATGGTGCTTATTATAATTTTGTCCTGAAATACAATGCTGTCGGTAGCAGGATAACATCTCTGTTCCTCCCACAAAGACCAGTCACTATGACTTAGTCAAATTATCACGCGAGCTACTAATGCCAAAGATTAAGTTATTGAAGAACAATCAAGATTGCTGGTGATTACTGGTGATGGGAAGGTAAGAGTTGGAAATAAAGAAGAAGAATAAATACTTAGAAAATATGGTTGGTGATAGAATGACACTGGATATTGCATAACAGAATTTTACAAGATTAACAATCTATTCATTGGAATTTTGATTTGCAAGACCGTAAGTGGTAACTGTACGTGGACCTTGACAGATGGAATATAGACAGGAATCATTTTGGGTGAATTTATGGAAAGGGAAGTTGGAGAAGCTCAGTGTCATTGTTAAGAATAAGGCCAGAGGCTGCCTTTGAGTCTTGAACTGGTAAAGAAATGAACTGCATAGGAAGTTGTTAGGACAATTGATGGAACTAGGTGATGGATTGCCCGTGTGTACACATTTATGTCTATGTCTTCATGTTCCAGAGCTGCTGTAATAGAAACACCACAAGTGGGCGGTTTAACAAGCACACGTCTATTCCCTTACAGTTGAAGAGTTTGAAGCTGGCTGTGGAGGCGTTTCTCTCTGTACTGTCTTGGAGAAGGGGCCTTGTCACCTTTCAGCCTCTGTCTGTGTGGTGTTGTTAGAGATGTACTTGCTTCTTGGCCTTCCCCGGATGAAGGCTGTTCTCAGGTGGGGGCCGCAGTCCAGAGGAGGTGCAAAGCTTCAGCTTTTCTGTACTGAAGCCTCCCTTCCCCCACTTGCTTTGCACTCCTTTTTATCTTTAAAAGAGAAAATGTATTGCAAACTACATCCCAGGGAGTCTACCTTCACATTAACCCTGGTTGTAATGGGGATGAGGGTGTTTGATCCCGCCCTTCGTGCTCTTACAAAATTTATCAGATCCTAACAATCATTATGTAACTGCCACGTGAGAGTGTTATGTCCAAAACACTAAGAGTTATGGCCCAGCCATGTAAGCATATGGTTGTTTTTATAAACGCAATTTATTCCCTAACAGTCTATAATTATGAGACTAGATATTATTATGAGACCAAAAAGTTTATAATTAGTTACCTAGAAAAGAATGGTGGTGGAGGTGGGTTAAAGAAAAAAATAAAACCCACCTTAAAATTTAGTAAGAATGTTGTTAGGAAAGGCTGTGCCTTGGAAAGGGACATCATGCTTGGAAAAGTGGAGAGTCAGCAAAGGAGAGGGAGACCCTCAACTGGACGGATTGATACAGGGTCTGCAACCATGGACTCCAAACGTATTGGAAATGATGAGGATAATACAGGATAGGACAGAGTTCAGATCTGTTGGTCACTATGAGCCATTCTTGACCCGATAGCATCTAACACCAACAACATACAGAATTTTAAAAGTGTGTAGGCTAATTAAAACAGACATTCGGG
>NW_006399774.1:10869220-10871324 GCF_000299155.1 Elephantulus edwardii
GAACATGGAGAAATGATGAAACTTATACAGGTGTTCAGGTCTTTCGTTCATAGGTTTGCTATGAGTTGTCTACACTTGACGGCACTTAACCACAACAATTGAACGGGAGGAGATTGCCCATCCTTCTCCCGCTTTACCTTCCTAACAGTTTCTTGCTGTGGTGAGTTTGTTCCTTTGGAGCATTGTCCACGTGTCGACACAGGTGCTCCTGGTTGTGCTCGAGCATCTGAAGGTGTGAGCCAACCCCGTGGGCACGGAGGGATAGAGGGCTGGGTTCTGAAGCACTGTGTGTGTCTGGCTTGTGAGCGTCTCAATTCTCCCTGCTCTTAAGTGCTGTGGGGAGGAGCCCTGCAGGTTTTCAGAGGCAACACACTGCACAGGAGGAGATGGCTCAGACGGTGGGTGGGTTAGAACCACGTGTCTCTCGGCTGGCAGCACAACCCCTTACCCACTGGGCCACCAGAGTGTCCTCTGAGTTAACTACTGCTGTTCTAACAGAGATACCAGAAGGCCAGAGCTTTAGCGAACATAGATGTTCTTATTACCAGGTCTCTCACAGTTTAGGGCACTGTCACTCCAATTTAGGGTGTCTCCTGAAGGGAAAGGCTTTTTCCTCTATGTCTCTCTGGTTCTAGAAGGTTCTAAGTGGCGGAATCAGGGTCCAAAGGACTAGCTCTGCCCTTGGCTCTTTTTTTCTTGATGGTGCTGAGTTTACCCCCTCCTCTGCTAACTTGTAAGACAAAAAGGGATGCAGGTCTCACCTGGGGAAATCCTCCCTTACATCAGATCGGCCTGTGACCTAATTAAAGGGATTGTATTGCTTCCTGGCGTTAGGTGCCCTAAAGTCAACTACAGCTCATAGCAGCCCTCCCTACAACACATCAAAACCGTCCAGTCCTGTGCCATCCTCCACCTTAGAGGAAGGGCAACAGGGGCTCTTCAGAGGCAAGGATGGTGAAACTTTGGCTTACATGCTTTGGGCATGTTGTCAGGAAGGGTCAGGCCTTAGGAAAAGACTGGGGAAAGCAGGGGGTCAGGGGGAAAAGGAGTTCCCTCACTGCGGTGAATTGGCACAGTGATTGCAGACGAGCTGTCCTACCCTCAACCCCTTAAAATTGATTGACTGATCACATCTCAGTTCATGTGGGCATGATGACGTCATCGGGACCTGGGTAATATTCTGGGGGGACGCTGCTCTACGGCAGGGAGGTGCCATCACTCATTTCTGTTTACCTTACAATTAGGCCCTAACTGTGCCTGGAGGGTGTTGCAGTCTGAGGGGAGTTACACTGCTAACCCGAGGCTGAGCCGCTCAGTTCAGATCGACCAGCTGCTGGGATTTGCAGCCTCAGGAAGCCAAAGGAGGGCTGCTCGGACTGGGACCTTCTCTACAGCACTGAGTCTGGGTTTGGGCTTGAGTTTGGATTGTACGTGTAACAATGTCCCTATTCTGACACCGAGCTTCTGTGTAAGCTAGTAGAAAAAAAAAATTAGGAGATGGGGGTGATGGTTGTACAACATGATGAATGTAATTCATGCCATTGAATTACTCATGTAAAAAATGTTAAAAGAGGCAAATATTTTGTTATATGTTGTTGTAGTTAAGTGTCGTTGAGTAGTAGGTGACTTATAGTAACCTTGTGAATGAAAGTAATCAACACTTATGACTTTCATCCTTTCTCCAGGTTCATAGGGTTTCCGGAGGCTAGCTATTTACAGAAGTGGAAAAAACCCTCACCTGCCTCTGAGTCAGAACTGACTCATAGCTGACTCTCCAGTGGGTTTTCAGAGGTGGTGAACTGCATGAGGAAGAGATTGCACATCTCTCTCTTCCGGAGCTGTAGGAAAGCCACTAAAGAGAGAGGCGTAGCAGCAGAACCCTGCCTGGAATTCACTGCCAGATACTTGACAATTTTAAGAGTGCGCACTGTTGTAGAATGGGTCTGACATCAGGGTGGGGGTATGACAGAAAAAAACTGGATAAATTATGTATATTGTATTGAAACAGATGAGGGAAATTATGTATATTGTATTGAAACAGATGAGGGAAAGAACAGATTAGAAGTGATATATGATTGAGTATTATGGTTAGCACAGGAATCCA
>NW_006399774.1:10871807-10873390 GCF_000299155.1 Elephantulus edwardii
CTTGGGGGTGGGGGAAGTATGCCAAGGAAATGGAAACCACATAAGAGCAGGAGTGGCAACACTAATCTATGATAAAATAGATTTCAAAAAGAAAACCACCATCAAAGATAAGGAAGGGCATTACATCCTGATTAAAGGCACAATAGATCAAGAAGATATAACCTTGGTCAACATTTACGTACCAAATGACAGACCTGCAAAATACACAAAACAGCAGTTAACAGAAGTGAAGAAAGAAATAGACAGCACCAAAATAGTGGTAGGAGACCTTAACACACCACTGTCACCAAAGGATAGGTCAACTCAAAAGAAAATAAGATGCAGAAGAGCTAAACTATCCAATCAGCCCACTTGACCTTGTGGATGTATTCAGGGTAATGCACCCAATTAAAATGCAATTCACTTTCTTCTCAAGTGCACATGGTACACTCTACAGAATTGGTCACATATTAGGACACAAAACAAGCTTCAACAACTAAAAAACATTGAAATAATGCAAAGTACCTTCTCAGAGCACAAAGCCATACAACTACAAATTAAGCACAGGTGGGTAAAGCTTACAAAACTACCGGTGTGGAAACTGAATAACTCTCTACATGACTGGGTTATAAAAGAAAGTTTACAGAATCCTACAGGGCCTCTAAAAGAAAAAGACTGTTAAAACAATTACAAAATAGGCAAAAAAAGGGAAGAATTTTCACAAAATCAGATATTTGGATGGCCAACAGACACATGAAAATATGCTCAAAATCACTGGCACTAAGAGAGATGCAAATCAAAACCACAATAAGATACCATCTCACGCCAGTACTAGTGGCAAAGTTTAACAGGATAGCATGTAATAAAGGTTGGAGAACATGTGGTGAGATGTTGTTGTTGTTGCTTATATACTGTTGGTGGGACTATAAAATGGTACAACCACTCTGGAAGGCAGTTTGGCACTTCCTCATAAAGGGGAACATAGAAATTCCATACGACTCAGCTAGTCCACTACTTGGAATATAACCTGAGAAAATGAGAACTGAGCCACAAACATCGACTTGTACACCAATGTTCATAGCAGCATTATTCACCATCGTGAGAATATGTAAACAGCCCATATGTCCAACCACAATCGAATGGATTGAGAAATTGTGGTATATTCACGAGAGATTTTGTAAATCACTATCTGACTTGGGAGGCACTGTAGAGCATTATGCTGAGTGAACTCATTCCCATAAGGACAAACACTATGTAAAACTATCATTGTAGAATGCATATGAGGCTCCAACGGGAGGAGGGTGGGAGCAGAGGGGTGAGAATGAGTGGGGAGGGGGGCAGTTAATCATAGGGTTGCACAATTAGATGGGTGGAGGGAGGGGTTGGTAAAGGAAAGGGGAAAGATTCGGTGTGAAAAACAATGTAAATCAGTTATTGTTGTTATGTGCCGTCGAGTCCGACTCATAGCGACCCTATGCACAACAGCTCTAAACCCTGCTCTATCCTGCGCCAACTGCACTGCCTCTGACACACCCATCCCAATTGCCCCAGTCACTGAATCGATCCATCTCATAGAGGGTCTTCCCCTCCTGCGCCGTCCCTCC
>NW_006399774.1:10875085-10889846 GCF_000299155.1 Elephantulus edwardii
AAAAAAGTGTGTTAAAGTGTCTGTGTTTCTTTGACCTATTTCTGCTTTGCTCACACTGGGGCGCACTCATCCTGGCCATGCAAGGTGTAGAAATCATGTCGTTTTCAGGGCTGGGTGTCTCCTCCTTTGTGGTGGAGAAGATCACATGTCCTCTTGGCAGCCTGGAGGTCAGTATCTGAACATTAATCAGGTGCGTGTGTGGAATGCTTTGAGTTACTCAGACTTGAGCCACCAAGCTCTAGTTTTGTTAATCCCTTAACCCAACAGCTTCAGTTTGAACTTGCACATTAGTAATTGATGGTCTGTTCCACAGTCAGCACCTGGCCTGCTTTTCCCAGCTGATAGTGAGCCTCTCCAATGATTCCTGCCATAGATATAGTCAACCTGATTGCTATACAGTCCATTAGGTGAGGACCATGTATAAAGTCATCATTTGTGAGTGTTGTTTTTGAAAACGTATTTGCAATGAATAAATTACTGAATGTACAAAATTAAATCATTCACACTCCAGTCTCATTTTTGTCCCTGTCTGTAATTCTATCACTTCTTTGTTTCCAACTTTTGTAGTCCAACTTATTTGCAAAATAAGGCCCCAGGAATCTGTGGGATACCGATTGACTTGATTCAATTAACAGATGCAGCCCTGGATGTGTTTACCTCTCTATACCAGGAAATTTGGAGGACAGCTGTCTGGCCAATGAATTAGAAGAGATCCACGTTTCTTCCCATTCCCAAGAAAGTTGATCCAACAGAATGGTGGAAACTACCAAACAGTATCGTTAATATCACATGCAAGCAAAATATTGCTGAAGATCACTCAAAATTGGCTAGAACAACAGTAGGAAATCGCCAGATGTTCAAACAGGATTTAGAAGAATCTGTGGCACTAGGAATAGCATTGCTGATGTCAGACGGATCCTGAATGAAAGTAAGGAATACCAGAAGAATGTCTATTTGTGCTTTATTAACTATACAAAGTCATTTGACTGTGTGGATCATAACGTTGAGAAGAATGGGAATCCCAGAGCACTTAACTTTGTTCATGCAAAACGTATAGCTAGACCAGGAGGCTGTTGTGGGAACAGAGCAAGGGAACATTATATGGTTTAAAATTAGGAAGGGAGTGTGTCAGGGTTGTATTCTCTCTCCATACCTATTCAATGTGTATGATGAGCAAATTATCTGAGAAGCTGGACTCTCTGTGGAGGAGTGTGGTATCAGAATTGGATGGAGACTCATCAATAATGTGCGTTATGCAGATGACACAACCTTGCTGAAAGTGAGGAGGACTTGAAGCACTTGTTGCAGAAGATCAAGGAATGCAGACTTTAGTATGGAATGCATCTCAGTGTCAGGAAAACAAAGATTCTTACCACTGGCAGTGTCATGATGGATGGTGAGGAGATTGAGATTATCAACAGCTTTAATTTGCTTGAATCCACAATTAACACCCTTGATAACAGCAGTCAGGAAATAAGGCAAAGCATTGCACTGGGAGAATCTGTAGTTAGTGACGTTTTCAAACTATTGAAGAGTAGTGATGTCAGTTGAGGACTAAGGTGCATCTGACTTAGGCCATGGTCTTTCCAATTACTAGCTATGTATCAGAGGCCTGGACAATGAATAAGGATGACAGAAAAAGAGTTGACACCTTTGCGCTGTGGTGTTGGAGAAGAGCACTGAACATCCCATGGACAGCAAAGAGAACGAACAGATATGCCTTGGACAGGGTACAATGGAAGTGTTCTATGGAGGTAAGAATGATGAGGCTTCGCCTCACAAACTTTGGATATGTTGCTAGTAGGGGATATTCCTTGGAGAAGGACATGATGCTGGGAAGGGTGGAGGGTCAGCAAAGGACAGGAAGACCCTCAACCAGGTGAACTGATACAGTGACCGCTGCAATGAGCTCTTGTGTGTCAGGAAGTGTGAGGATGGCAGAAGGACAGAAGAGGGGTCAGATTATTTGTTCATAGGCTCACTAGGAGTTGTGCTTGACTCAACAGCACCTAACAACAAAGTAACAATGCCCTTTTTGAAACCCAGCTCGAACTTCTGTCAGTTCCCTGGCAATGTACTGTTCTAGCTGTTTTTAAATTATCTTCAACAATATTATGTTTGCAGGTGATATTAATGATATTGTTTATAATCTCCACATTCTGTTGGATCACCTTTCTTGGGAATGGGAACAAATATGGGAGAGACAAATATCTCTTCCAGTCATGCGGCCCAACATCTGTCCTCCAGATTTCTGTGACTAAATTTATGAGCACGTCCAGGGCTGCAGCTGTTAGTTGAAATATGTCAGTTGGTATTCCATTGATTCCTGGGGCCTTATTTTTTGTTAATGCCTCCAGTGTAGCTTAAACTTCATTGTTTATTACCATTGACTCTTTTTCATATGATACTTCCTGAAATTTTTCAGTGCCTACTAATTCTATTTGGTACAGCAATTCTGTGTTTTCCTTTGTCTTCTTTTGATAGTTCCTGGATCATTCAACATTGGGCCGGTAGCACCTCTCCATATTGGAACTTGAGGCTTGAATTTGTTTTTCAATTCTTTCAGCTTGAGAAATGCCAAGTGAGTTCTTCCATTTCTATTCTCTGACTCCAGCTCTTGCCCTGCCTTTAATACAACAAACATAACAAACTTGAACCACAAACCATAGAAATAAGAAAAAAGAACAAACAGATATGTCTGGGAGAGAGTGTAGTAAAGGAGCAGAAGACCCTCAGTGACATGGATTGACACAGTGACTGCAGAACGGGCTCAAGTGTGTCAGAGACGATGAGAACGGCACCAGGTAGGACAGCGTTCAGCTCAGTGGTTCATAGGGTCACTGTGAGCCGTCCTCCTCTAGACAGCACCTAACAACAACATATCCTAGCGTATCCCTGTTGTCAGTGGATCCCCTGAGTCAAGTGAGCAAGGACCTGGTGACACTGCAACTTCAATAAGAGTCCAGGGAGGGTGGCTTGTCTAAATGTTAACGGCAGTGGCGGCTAAGATCATTTTATTGATTTAGATACCATTGAGACCATTTCAACTCCTGAGGACCTGGATGCAAGTCCTCTCCCCAGAGGGTTTTCTAGCCTCAGGACCCTGGTGGGACAGTGGTTAAACATTACTGTTAACTGAAAAGTCAGGGATTCAAACCCACCTGCTGCTCTGCCTTCGAAAGGTGTGGCCAGGTCTTTCCTCAGTGATTGACAGCCATGGAAACGCTGTGGGGTAGGTCAGCTCTGATCTTCCGGCTGTCAGTCACAGTAGAGGCCTCTCCTGGTCTTGTCCTGAGGGAGCTGACGAAAGGCAGTGCCTCCTGGAGGTTTGAACCCACCAACGGTGCCGCAGGAGGGAGACAGGCAATCTCCTCCCGTTCAGTGTGCGGCTTTGGAAACCCACCGGAGACTCACCTCTGACTCCCTTCTGACTCAACAGCCATGGGACTGGTTGAGAATTAATCAGAATTGACTCCCCAGCAGCAGGGTTGGTCTTAGGCACCTTAAGAGACAAGAAATCATTATTTGCTGTTGGTTTTCTCAAACTGCAAATCAGAGTACATTTTTAATTCAGGCAGCACGTACACACGTATGTACACACGTACATACAGATTATTTGTCGTGTGTGATGTGTGCATATGGGACCATTTGCAAGTCACTCGACTTTCCCAAGTTTCCATTTTCTCCAACACAAAATCAAGGCTGTGGTCTATAATCTGAGGAGTGCGGGGGTCCTTCTGCCACGAATGTTTATACTCGGTTTCTCTCCTTTGAGGATACTCTGCTTCCCTAAGCAAAATGTCCTTTTCCAAGAACTGACCCTTCCTGATAATGTGCTCCAAGTATGGGAGACAGAGTTTCTTCTTTCTGGCCTTGAAAGCATTTCTTCCACAGAGGCATTGTCTACTTTGAGCTGGAAGCTCTTCCTCAATCCTATTGCGAGTTCTTCCTATCTTGAGGTGCTCAGGAGGCCTTCAACAGCTCATTATTTCAGGATTGGAGAGTTAGTTTAGCTTCTTAGTCTTAGTTTGGAAGCCGTGTTGAAATCTGTGCACCACAGGTGAGCCTGCTGGTATTGGACATGCTGGTGGGATAAATTCCAGCATCATCACAACACACAAGATACTGCAAATTGACAGGCAAGTGCTGGAAAGTGATATAGGTGTAGAAATTTAATTTAAAGGAACTAGGAAGGAAAAAAAATTCTTAAGTGAAGCAACAGGCTGGAGATCTGTTATCATCTACAGCAGGATTTCCATAGTCTGGAGGCAAAATTCCTTTGTTCACACCTCAGCTTTTACCCTTAAGACTTTCAACTGATTGGATGAGTCATGTCCACTTAGTACTGAGAATAATCCTTAGTGGTTATGAAGCGGACCTCATGTATAAAATGCCCTCGCAGTCACACCTAGACCAGCGTCCACCAAACAAGTGGGAACCATAGTGTAGTCAAGTGGGCACATAAAAGTGACCATCATGGGGGGGGCAGTAAAGGAGCCCTCGTGGCACAGTGCTTAAAGTACTGGGTTGCTAACTGAAAGGTCAGCTGTTTAAATCCACCATTAGATGCTCCTGATGGGAAAAGGTTAGAAAAGATCTTTCCCTTAGAAAGATGAACAGCATTGGAAGTGAGTGGAAAGCGCTGTGAATTGGAAATGACTCCATGGGTGAGTGTGGGCGTTAGGAGAGTAGTGCGAAGAACGAGCAGTAAAGAAGTGAATGAGTAAATGACGAGACCATTTCTGAGAGCAATTATAGGACTGAGGAACACAAAGCAGGGCCACGGAGGAGTTGGGGTCTTCCAAAGAGGGGCCTTTGAACAAAGACCTGCCTGGAAGGGACAGGAAACAATCTCAAGGAAGAAACTGCTTCAGAATTCTAGAAGAGCTTCTGACTAGGGTGGGGTCAGAGCGGAAGGGTCAGCAGGAAGCCTGGGAGCAGCTGGGCTGGGAGGTGTCAGCATGTGACAGTGCGCTCACCGGAAGCCACTTCTGTGACCTCTGTTGTGTTGTGCCCAGGTAGCAGGAGGAAAAGCTAGACCACACACTTTCCCCCAAGGAATTACAATGTGGAATGGTGGAATTTATGCCACCAGCGTGTCAAATACCAGCAGGCTCACCTGTGGTGTACAGATTTCAACACGGCTTCAAAACTAAGAAGCTAAACTGACTCTCTACTCCTGAAATAATGAGCCATTGAAGGCCTCCTCAGCGCCCCAGGATGGGAAGCACTCCCAACAGGATCGAGGAAGAGCTTCCAGCTCAAAGTAGACAATGCCTCTGTGGAAGAAATGCTTGCGAGGCCAGAAAGAAGAAGCTCTGTCTCCCATACTTTGTGCACGTTATCAGGAAGGGTCAGTTCTTGGAAAAGGACATTGTGCTTAGGACAGCGAAGGATCCTCAAAGGAGAGGAGGACTCTCAGACGAACTGATACAGTGACTTCAACATGGACTCGAGCGCAGCAGAGATTGTGGGCCTGGTGCAGGATGGATGGAGCGTGATTTCCTTCTGTTGTGTTTGGGTTGGTCTGAGTTGCGAGTTAACCCAGCGTCACTTCACAACAACACCACACATGTCCCCTCTGGGCTCTGTTTCTCTATAACACCTTCTTAATATGCATTCATTAGTATCCACATTTTTTTTTGAGACTCGAAAGAAAGAAGGACAGTGTCTAGTGGAGCTTCCCGATTAAAACAAGCTTGGAAGCAGGAGCGGCATCCACTTCCAAAATGGCTTGTCTCTAGAAACTCTATGAACAGTGCTCAGGTCTTCCATTCATAGGGTCACTATGAGTCATCTACGACTCAACAGCAAAGAAGAAGAAGGAGAAGGAGATGGAGACGGAGACGAAGACGAAGAAGAAGAATAAGAAGAAGAAGGATGGGCAATCTCTTCCTATGTGATTTACAACTGCAGAAAAGTAGCTTGAGGGTCACCTATGAGCGGGTTCTGATTCAGTGATAACAAGCAGAGGACCATAGAAGGAAAGCAAAAATTTTAATAACCAGACCAGTAAACAACATCACAACAATGGAAAAGACTGAAGACATAAAGGATTTCATTTTACTTGGACCCACAAGCAATGCTTGTGGAAGCAGAAGCCAAAAAAATCATATGAAGTATCTTGGGGAGCAAATTTGTTGCAATGAGATTCTATTACATGCTAAAGAGTTAGGGTTTCACTTCAAAGTGCACCTGACTTGAGTGATGATATTTTCAGTTGCTTCTTATGCATGTAAAAGTGCGGCCAGAGTGCTCCTTGGAGGCAAGAATGACCAAGCTTCATCTCACATACGCTGGGCATGTTGCTGGGAGAGGTAAATTCATGTCGGGGGGGTCAATGAAAGAGAAGGAGGCCCTCAATGAGATGGATTGACAGTGACTGCAGCAATGCGCTCAAGTGTCAAAGCTGAGGAGGATGACACTGGATAGGACAGGGCTCAGATCTGTAGTTCATAGGGTCACTATGAGTCATACTCGGTGACACCATTTAATGACCACAACAGAGGAAGGCTAAAGAGGAATGATCACCTTTGAAAGATGGTGTTGCCAAACAGTACTGAACAGAGCATGGACTGTCAGAAGAACAGGCAGACCTGTCTTGGATGAAGGACGTCCGACCGCTCCTTAGAGGTGAAGATGCTGGTACTTCATCTCACTTACTTCGCACGTGTTATCAGGAGGGACCAGGATCTGGAGATGGACATCATACTTGATAAAGTAAAAAGTTATAAAAAAACCAGGATGACACTTAATAAGGTGCATTGACACAGGATGCATGGTCTTGAGTACGATGGTCCCTGTGGAGGAGCAGGACAGTGGATATGATGGTAGATGAGGACTGGGCAAGCTTGTACATACAATGAGATGACTGGATGGCACCTACGAATGAAACTACAGATATAAATTGGAAAAAGACAATGGCAAACAATCACATCAGTTGATTGATTGTTGTTGTTATGTGTCATTGAGTTGCCCGAGACTCATAGTAACCCTGTGTACTACAGCTCTGAACCCTGCTCTATCCTGAGCCAAACTTACTGTCTCTGACACACTTATCCTCATTATCCCAGGCACTGAATCATTCCATCTCACCCAGGGTCTTCATCTCTTGCGCTGTCTCTCCACCCTTCCAAGCCAAGCATGATATCCCTCTCCAAGAACGGGTCTTTCCTTGCAACATGCCTCCTTTTGCAACTTGCAAAAGTATGTGAGAAGAAGCTTCAAAATCCTTGCTTCCAAAGAGCAGCCTGGTTTTACCCTTTCTAGGATGAATCTATTTGTTCTCCTAGCAGTCCATGGTATATTCAATGCTTTTCTCCAGCACCACAACTCAAAGACATCATCAATTCCTGTGTCATTTTTAGTCATTGTCCAGCTCTCTGATGCATAGCATGTAATTGTGGAAACCATGGCCTGGATCAGGCACACCTAAGTCTCTACACTGACATCATTGTTCTTCAGTATTCTGCAGAGGTCTCGGACAGCAGATTTTCCCAATCCAATTTATCTTTTGATTTCCTGGCTGCTGGTACCAAGAGCGTTGATTGTGGAGCCAAGCAAGTGGAAGCTGTTAACAATCTCAATCTCTTCACCGTCTATCATGAGAGATGTCAGAGGAGCAAGGAGAGGGATTGAGCTGGGTGCTGGTAGGGTGGGGTGAGGGTGGGAACACACACATGCTACGAGGGGGTGAGCCCCTGGGACCAACACCTAATCTGCTACCTGCATACTCTCATCAGTTCTTTTGGGTAAAATATTTTTTGTGTGTATGTGTGTGTATCAAATATGGCTACAAACTTGTGCACCAAAATTAAGACAGACTAGGAAGAAAGATTGGCCATTCACTTCAAAAAATAACAGGCCTTCAAAAACCCTATGTACAAGAAGTGTACTTGGGGTGGGGGGAAAGGGATGGGGGAATTGTATACCAATAAAGGATTTTTTTCCCCCTTTTTCTTTTCAGAGAGGGGGGTGAGCTGGTGGGGAAAGGTGGGCAGGGAGAAAAGTGTGACAATGAATGAATGGAAATCCAAAATCTCTGTAAATGTTCATTAAAATTAATAAAAACAAAACAAAACAAAAAAACAACCACAACCAACCCTATGTACAACAGAGCAAACTTAGGTTAGACTGGCATATACGGCATTGGAGGCTGAACCTTCATGTTGAGAATCACAAAGGAGCAGCAACACTTGCAAACAGACCCTAAAGACTGGAAGGTGCAATGTGAGAAGTATGAATGTAGGAAACCTGGAGATTGTTAACACATTGCTGCTCACTTTTAAATTGACAACCGTGCTTAGAAACAAATTTTGCCGTCATTTGTGGCAACGTGTTAAGAAAGAAATGGAACACATAAATACTGACATACGAGGCATTGGTGAAATAAAATGAATTGGCATGGGACATTTTTAAATCAGACAATCATATGATCTACTATGCTGCAAATGAAAAAGTGAGGAAAAAAACGAGGTTGCATTCATAGTTAAAAAGACCATTTCTAGATCCATCTTGAAATACAATATTGAGAGTGACAGGATAATATCCACACGCGTACAAAGAAGACCTGTCAATACCACTATCCTTCAAATTGACGCACCAACAACCAGAGCCAAAAAAGAAGAAATGGATGGCTTCTATCAGTTTATGCAGTCAGTTGACCTAGACAATATATATTTATAACTTTCTACATATCTGCCAAACTTTTCATAGATATCAATAGCCATTGTAAATACTTTCTAACATTGCCAAACACTTTTTTAAAAAATAAGTTTTCATAATTATTTTCCTTGATTTTGTAGTTCCTTGAGCTTTTAGAAGGACATGTGTATGTGTATGTGTGTTTGTGTGTTTCTGTCTGTCTGTTTTTTGAATTCTTCATCAATTCTATTACCTATTCTTCATTGAGGAGGCTTTGTTGTTCCTCATTTTGACATTTTCAATATTATTACATTTTATAATCAGTATCTTCATAAGTTCTGTCTTTGGATATCCGAGTGTGAGCACCTGAAAATAATATCATCAGCAAATTCCGTGCTGCCACGTGGTATATGGTGAATGGCACTAATGACAAGTCTTTAAAAAAACCCAACCCAACCCAACCCAAACTTAAACAAACAAACAAAAGACCCCAGAAAAAGCAGAGAGTTGTCAGGTTGGTAATGTAAGTAATTGATTACCTGTATCACTTTTTTTTTTCTTTCTCGTGATGGGAAATTTCAAACAAACTTAGTAGATGCAGTTAGATGCCATCGTGTTGACTCTGACTCATAGAAACCATGTGGGCAACATATCATGTGCATGATCACCTCTGGGCTTATACTCATTACGGCAGCCACTGTATCGACCCATCTTATCCAGAGTCTTCCTCTCCTTTTCCACGCATGACGTCTTTCTCCAGGAAGTGGCCTTTCCTGACAACATGCCCCAAGAAAGTGAGAGAGTCTCACCATCCTTGGTTCTAAGGATGCACTCTGACTGTACTACTTTGTTCTCCTGGCAGTCCATTGCTGTTGTTAGGCGCCGTCGAGTTGAGCACATCACTCAGTGAATAAACAATGGATCACCTTGACTATCCTGCACTGTCCTCAGGCTCTCAGCACTGCTGGAGCCCATTATTCCCGTCAGTGGGTCAGTGCATCTCGTTGAGGGGCTTCCTCTTTTTTGCTCACCCTCCTCCTTCCCCTGCATGATGTCTTTTCCCATGGACTGACACCCCCCCCCCCGAAAACACGCCCTCGGTGTGTGAGATGAGGTTTCACTATTCCTGCCTCTCCATGGTACATCCATGACTCTTCACCCACACCACAATCCCAAGGCACCAAATCTTCTTTGATCTTCATTATTCGTTGTCCAACGCTCAAATGCATAGTAGACAGAAGAACATGATGGACTTAACAGACTGGCAGGAAGACCCAAGGGGCTTCTCCATCTTAAAATCTCTGGTGCTAATACCCTGTGTAGCACCCTCCCCTGGAGTGTGAGCCAGCCATGGACAATTTGACATCACCCCTGTGTGGTTACATCACCTGTGATGCTGTCTTGCTTTCTGACCCTCCCTGATGGCTTGATGAAGTAAACCAGCAATGTCCCTCTGACAAAGCACTGCAGCTCCTCTCCACCAGCTGTGGAGAGCTTCCACCCCGCAGCCATCAAGACGCCCGGGCAATCCCTGCCAATGGTCAGACAGCGTGTGGGAACTGAATCTTCTCTAGGCGGCCCTCCAGGTGAGAACATAGCCTGGCCACACCTTGATGGCAGGTGACAAGACCTTAAACAGAAGACCTAGGGTGATTGCCTTGCTCACCCCTAGAAGCTGTGAGATGATAAATCCACACCATTTTAAGTGGCTATTATTTGTAGGAATGACCTATACAGATATACCAACTTTAACATTTTATCAATTCTTTTTATATTCCCACACAATAGGGTGTTGAGTGTGATCTTGAAAACATTCCAGATTTTCTATCAGTCTATCTCCAAATGCTTTTTAAAAACATCATCACAGTACCCTAAAATTTTGCCTTAAATTGGTCTTAATTGAGAACTAGAGTGGGAGTCTTTGTTGAAGTCAATGGATCTTGTCTTGTATCATCCACATCCAGAGGGAAGGCACTGGTAATGAACAGAACGATGTTTTCTTGGCCCTAGAGCTGGAAGAGGAAACTTCACAAGAATTTCCCCTCTTGCTGGCCTGTCCAGTGCAAGTGAGTCTGCAAAATGTCCTGTTATGATTGATTAAGTTTTCATTGGCTGGTTTCTAGAAGTAGTTCACCAGGCTTTTCTTCCTAGTGTGTCTTAGTCTAGAAACTACAACAAAACCTGTCCATCATGGATGACCTTGCCAGTCTTTGAAATACTAGTGGCTTAGCTTCCAGCATCCCAGCTACAGGCAAGCCAGCACAGTCCAACAGACTAGCAGATGACTGATGGGAGAAGCGTTAACTATCCCTACAACATGCTCTTCTAGTTGGTGTAGTTGTTGTGTACTGTCAAGTCAGAACTGACCCATAGTTGACACTTTGGTGGGTTTTCAGAGACAGTAAATTGGTGTCTTTCTCCTGTGAAGCAGCTGGTACACACACACTTTTTTTCTCCAGCTGTTTTTCAGGTGGATTGGGATTGGGACAGTGGATCTTTGGGTTAAGAGTACAGCTCCTTCCCTCCGAGCCCTACCTAAAAATCATTCAAACTTGATCTCAATAATATATTCAAGACCCTATTCATTCCTCCAAGACTCTTAATTGATTTGTAATGAATTTCTTTAAAAGAAAAATTTATTCACCAAATTAACAAGCAAAAGAATTGATTCAGTGACTAGGGTAATTGGAGTGGGTATGCCAGAGATAGTGGGATTGGCACAGGACAGAGCAGGGTTTAGGGCTGTTGTATATAGGATCGCTATGAGTCCCAAAGACTTAACGGCACATAACAACAACAAAACAACAAGCAAAAAAAATTTCCTCAGCAGCTGTCGAATTGATTGTGATCTGTGACAATCTACACGTCTCAGGGTAGAACTTCTCCCTAGAATCTCCTTGGCAAAGAGCCCTGGTAGCTCAAAGGTTAAGTGCTGGGCTAGGAGGTTGGTTTATGGAACCTACCCAGCAACTCCTTGGTAGAAAGACATAGTAATGTGGTTCTCTAACAAATACAACCCAGAAAACCTCACATTCTGCTCTATCACGTGGGGCCCTTAGGGATCAAAATTTACTCTGAGAAACCTACAACAATCTTTACTGAAGGGCCTGTGAGTGGCACGATATATTTGCTCTGCAGAGATTAGGGGAGGGTGACGGGAAAGGCAAGGTACAGTGAGGATTTGATAAGATGTAATAAATGGCACCTATCAATTAATGTTATAAAGCAAAAAAATACATATGGATGACTGAATGAAAACCAACAAGAAAAGCATTTGCTCTGGATTACTGACTAAAATGTTGGCTGCTAACCAAAATATTGTTGAATTTGAAGGCCCCTCCAGTGGCTCCAGTTAAGAAATGCCTAGAGAATTCCCTTAGTAAGATTCTTTCATTGCCTTCATGTCGGAAATGACTCATAACTGACCCTCCAGCAGATTTTTTAGAGGCTGTAAATATCATGGGAGGAGACTGACCAACTTTCTCCCTCAGAGCTGCTGGTGGATTACTTTGGATTGGCAATGCAGCTTCTTACCTCCACAGTTTTCTCAGTAAGATTGCTATGTTGCTGTTAGGTGCCCTCAAGTCAAGTAAGACCTATAGTGACTCTATGAACAACAGATCTGCACCCCATCCTATCCTGTGTCATCTTCACACTTGCTAACACATCAGAGTCCACTGTAGCAGTCACTGTATCAATCTACCTGGTTGAGGGTTTTCCTCTCCTTGGCCTACCTTTACCTTTCCGAGCATCTTATCCCTCTCCAAGGAATAGCCAGGCGCTCCTAGCAATATGCCCAAAGTATGTGAGGCAAAGCCTCATCATCTTTGCCTCCAAAGAGCACTCTGGCTGCACCCTCTCCAAGACATACTTGTTCTCTTGGGCGTTCATGAGATGTTCAGTGCTCTTCTCCAACACCACAGCTCAAAGGCATTGATTGTTTTGTCATCCTTATTCATTGTCCAGCTCTCAGATGCACTGCAAGTGATCAGAAGGATCACTTAGTCCTTAGTCCTCAAACTGACATCATTAATCCTTAATAGTTTGGAAAGGTCCCTAACTACAGACTTTACTAGTGCAACACATCTCCTGATTTCCTGACTGGTGGTACCAAAGGTGTTTGTTAATTGTATCTCCAAGTCAGATGGAGTTGTTGACAGTTTCAATCTTTTCTCCATTATATCAGGAGGCTGCCTACTGGTCCAGTAAGATTACAACCAACACTACCTTACAGAGCACTGGTCCATTCTGAACCACCAATCACCATGAATCAGGATATAAGGCAACTTGAAAACAAGGAAAGGAGTTTATGGAAGCAGATTTCCAGGCTTTTCTTTGGAGGCATCTTCTGAGTTCACCCCCCCCCAACTCACTGAGGGCACCTGGAGTTGCTAGATGCCTCTAGTGGACTATGACTAGACTAGGGAAGGAAACCCTGCCCCATGCTGCGCCTTCCTCAGTCTCCATCATGCTCAATCTCATTGCTGCAATCACTGTCAACCTCTCTCACTGAGGGGTATTCTCTTTCACTGGCCTTCTACTTTTCACGGCATGATGGACTTTTCCAAGGATTGGTTAGCAGTCCAGTGCCAATCTGGGGTTGAGCACTAACTGCGCCAGGCAAGGACCTCATGCAAGTCATAGCTCCTTATACTTTCATGTTGTTATCTACCTGCCCCCCTTTTTCTCTCAGGAAGCCCACTCACTCCTTTGCCCTTTGTGACCCTGCTCTCGCTAGGCAGTGCTTTTTATGGGAAATATTCCGGAATCTGGCTTCATCCCTGACACGGGAAGCTTCGTGATCTTCGCCAAGTAATTAAGCTATCGCTCAACTGGACACAACAGTGGCTCTCGGGGTTGCGAGGATTAAACAAAAGACATATATGACACGCAACGTGCCCAGCGCACAGCAACCGTCCACCGGCGCCTTTGTTAGTTCCCCTCTCCAACCACCGTGCAGAGCGCCCGGCTCAGAGCTGCTCCCGCTTTTGTCGTGGGGGATGCCGGGACTTGTAGTTTTACGATGCACATACAGCTCTGTCATTCGGAGCCTCGGGGCTAGTGGAGAACTACACGTCCCGGCGAGCCATGAGAAGAAAGCGGAGCCAGGGAAACCCAGCGACCCACCCCTCGCGTTCCGCTGCTTGCCGGCGGGCCACGGCGCCCGGGCTCGAACTGGGCACGCCGAGATGCGAGAATATTAGGGCGTATGCGCCCCCGCTTGCCAGGCTGCCAGGCGGCGAAGTGGGAAGCAAGGGCGCCAGAAAAGCAGCGATGTGCGCCCGCTGGGTGCCCTGGGGGTGTCCACGGGGAAAAGGAAAGACATAAAATGGGTCGCTAGCGAGCGCCTGCGCCCCAGAAGTGGAGAAAGCGAGGCCGGGAGCGCCCCCCAAAGGACTGGTGGCTGAAGGGGGCAGGGCGGCACCGGGGACCGGTCCTCGGGCCTGGACCCTTAATGGGTCCTCAATCCCACTTGAGCCCTCATCCCCAAGACAGGCTACCGGTTCCTGGAGTCAATGAGCTCCACCAACTTGGTTCCCATCCTGAGCCCCTCAACTCAGTCCCGTGTCTGTCCCCGAGCCAGGCCCTCTCGCGCTGTCCTCCGTCCAGCTCCCAGGTATTCCCCCAGCCTGTCCAAAGAGCCCCTGGGATCAGCCCCGCGCCCCACTGACAGCCAGGGGGTGGCAGCTCGGCCCGCGCTTCCCTCCGCGCCCGGGGCTCAGTGGACGCGTGTGCAGGGCGCTCGCCGTGTGGTTGCGCGTCCTGGGGCGGCTGCCGGTGATAAACCCGAGTGGAGCCCAGGAGGCGACGGCAGGCGGCCGAGCGCACGCCGCGGGGTGGTGGTCATGGCCCCGCGCGTGGCCGCTGAGTCGCCCTCTCGGTGGGCGATGTCCTCCCACGGCGCGCTGAGAAGACGCGGGTGGGCACCGTGGAGAGCCGGGCCCGGGCACTGGGGGTCGCCGGCGAGAGGAGGAGAAAGAGGAGGAGCCGGCAGGCGGGCGGAGCGGCCGCGTTGGAGCCGCGCGCGCGCCGGGCTGAGCCTTTGCAAACAAGTGTCTGTCGCCGGCCGCCCGCGGCCCTGGGACGCGCGCTCGCTCTCCCGGCGCCCGCTCGCCCT
>NW_006399774.1:10890501-10891762 GCF_000299155.1 Elephantulus edwardii
CGCTCCTGGGGGCGTGTGCCCCCGGCCGGCTGCCCGCGTGGATGCCTCCCGGCGGCGGCGGGCCCATGACCGACTGCGAGTACAGCCAGATCAGCACCCACAGCTCCTCCCCCATGGAGTCGCCCCACAAGAAGAGGAAGATCGCGGCCCGCAGGAAATGGGAGGTGTTCCCGGGCCGAAACAAGTTCTTCTGCAACGGGAGAATCATGATGGCCCGGCAGACCGGCGTCTTCTACCTGACGCTCGTGCTCATCCTCGCCACCAGCGGACTCTTCTTCGCCTTCGAGTAAGTGCCGGCGCCGCCGCTCCCTTCGCCTCTCCCGGCCCCCTGCCCCTCCATGCGCTACTTTCGTTTCCTGGAAGCCTTATCTTCTCTACATTGTTATATAATTCCACCCCGAGCTCCGGTTTTGTCTGTTTGCCAGTCGGTCCCCAGAGATAAAGCACTCCTGGGTCGTGCTTCTGCGAATGGACCTGGGGAAAGTGGGTAGACACCTGTCAGGTGTGCTGGCTGGACTGCTCACCCTAGCGAGATGGATCCGCCAGGTGGGGCGCCTGGGACTGACCCTTGAAGCCTCCAGTGCTGAGTTTGGAGAACAGGGGAACTAGCCTTCTGTGGTGGAGGTGGGGTGAGTTTTACATTCGAGATAAAGAGATTGGGCATCCTTCTTGGCAGCAAGGGATAGGGTGTTTTGCTAAGTTCAGTGGCTACATCTGTATTTTATCTCTGGATAGTGGAGAGTGTTGGTGAGTGTAGGCCACCCAATGTCTGGTGGATGGGTAATTTCACTTTTTATTCTCCTTAGATGTTCACTCTTGAGAAACAACTTCTGATTCACCACATTCTCCAGAGTTGCCATGAAGTGCTTTGAGGTCGTAATGACCCTCCTCACAACAAAAGAAACCCTGCCTGCTCAGCCAGCCTCACCTCTGAGCCCGTTTTTGCAGCCACTGTGACTGCCTGTCCCTATGGTAGTCGTGTTCTTTTTGGCTGACCTTCTGTATTAGCAAGCATGATGTTCTTCTCCAGGGACTGGGCCTTCCTGATAAAATGTCCAGAATTCTCAAGACAAGGTCTTGCCATCCTCCCAACTAAGGAGCACTATGGCTGCACTTTATCCAAGACAAATATATTCATTCATTCTTCTGGCAGTCCCTGTTGTATTCAGTGTTCTTCTCAAACAGCAGAATTCACAAGCTTCAGTGCTTTTTTTGGCCTCACATGCACATGTTGTTGTTGTTGTTATGTGCAGTTAACTAG
>NW_006399774.1:10892427-10921799 GCF_000299155.1 Elephantulus edwardii
TTTAGTCCTTGACCTTCTGCAGCAAGCATGCACATAGACAATTAAAAATACCATAGCTTGAGTTAGTCTTTGAGCAGACATCCTGGCTCTTTAGTACTCAAATGAGGTACTTGCCAGCATCCCGATGCAGTATGTCTTTTGATTTCTTGACTACTGCTTCCATAGACGATGATAGTGAATCAATCCAAGTTTGTTTGTTTGATTTTTTTTAAATCTTTGGAAACTGCAGTCTTCTTCTGATATGTTTATTATGAGATTTTGGATTTCTTCATTTTAAAGTGGAATCTGTCTGTCCTGGTACCAGTGGTCTTTACCAGGAAATGCGTGTTCTGTAGGCAAGTTTGTGCCATCTGTATAGCACAGGTTGTTGATGAGTCTTCCTCCAATCCTGTTGTCACATTCTTTTTTATGTAGGCCAGCTTTTCAATTATTTCCCGTTACTGCAGATTAAGCAGGTCTAGTGGAAGAAATCTTGACACAAACCTTTCCTAGTTCTTAAATCACATAGCATCCCTTGTTCTGTTTGCAACACTGTCTCATGGTCTTTAAATAAGTTCTGGAAGTTGTCTCTGTGGCAATTGTATTCGTTATCTCTTATGATCCACACTGCTGAGTGCTTTTGTGTGGTCAGCGAAACACAAGTAAACATCTTTCTAGTGTTCTCTGCTTTCAGCCAAGATCCGTCTGACATCAGCATTGATATCCTTGGTTCCACACTCTTCTGAATCCAGCTGGAAGTGCTGGCAGTTTCTGTTGATAGACTGTTTCGACTGTTTCTGAATGCGCTTTGGTAAAATTATACCTGCATGTAATGTTAATGATATTGTTTAATCAATTTCCAAATTCAATTGGATTGTTTTCTTTGGAATGGGCACGTGCATTTCTTCCAATCAGTTGGCCAGGTAACTGTCTTCTCAATTTCTTGGCATAGATGATTGAGCACTTCCAACATCCCGGTTGGTATTCTGTCAGTTTCTAGAGGCTTGTTTGTCCAGGATGCCTTCATTGAAGTTTGGACTTTGTTCTTCAGAACCTTTGGTCTTGATCATACAGTCTTCCCAGAAATGGTTGACCATTGCTCTGTTTTTCTTGGTGTTGTTACTATGTAGTCCTTCTTTCCATCTTATTTTGATGCTTCATTTGTTGCTCAGCTTCTTGTCCATGTTGTTGTTAGGTGCCATGGAGTTGAGGGTGACTCATAGTGACCCTGTGAACAACAGACCTGAACCCTGTCCTGTCCTGTGCTGTCCCCGTCATCTCTGACTCACTTGAGCCCGTTACTGCATATACTGTGTGAATCTTTCTCTCTTTTGTTGACCCTCCATGATGTCCATTTTCAAGGATGTCCATTTTCAAGGAATAGCCTCGCTTAGCAACACATCCAAAGTATGAGAGACTAGACTTCGCCATCTTTGCCTCCTCCGAGGAGCACTCTGGCTGCACTCTTTCCAAGACAAATCTGTTTGTCTTTTTGGCAGCCCGTGGTATCGTTAGTACTCTCCTCTAGCATCACAGTTCAAAGGCATCAATTCTTCTGTCATCTTATTCAATTGTCCAGCTGTCCGATGCATAGCATGTGATTGAAAAGACCGTAGCCTCTGACAGTCTTCAGACTGACATCACTCTTCTTCAGTATTACGGAGAGGTCCCTGATAGTGGACTTGCCCACTGCAGTGTTTTTCCTGATCTCCAGATTGTTGGTACCAAGGATGTTGATTGTTCATCTAAGCAAAATGAAATCATTGACACCTTCAGTCCTTTCTCACCTATCATAGTGTTGTGTGTTGGCCCAGTGGTGAACACCTCTGTTTTCTTGCTGTTGAGATGCAGTCCATACCAAAGGCTGTCATCCTTGATCTTCTGCAGCAAGAGCTTCAAGTCCTCCTCGCTTTCAGCAGGTAAGGTTGTGTCATCTGCATAATGCAGGTTGTTCATGAGCCTTCCTCTAATCTTCTTTTAAAAAAAATTAGATAATATTTATACTTACAAAGTTCGTACACATTGTGTTTTGCACTGTTCCTCATTCATACCTTCTAATCTTGATGTCACATTCCTCTTCATAGAGTCCATGTTCAGGAATTATTTGCTCAGCATACAGATTGGATAGATATGGAGAGTGGCTGTGTCCCTGACTCACATCTTTCCTGATTTTAAACCATGCAGTGTCCCCTTGCTCTGTTCAGTCAACGACTTCTTTAGGTGTAGATTTTGCATAAACACAGTTAAGTGTTCCAGGATTCCCTTTCTTTTCAGTGTTAGCAGTAGTTTGTTATGATTGTCCATAGACTAATTATTTCTACTGGAAGACTGAATTTTTCTTTATTCAGTTTGAGAAATATAGACATGGTTTCCCTCTTGGTTTTTTCTGTCATGCTTTGTCTTCTGAGCAGCCCTGGGAAATCTTCTGTTCAGATCTCTTCTTCTTTCTTCCTCTATAGAGGAGTTTTAGCTCCTACATGGCCAAGGGCAAGTGTCTGGGTGGTTCTTTCATCCATTTTAATCTGTTTTACCTTTCTTTCAGTATTTTAAGGAATTCTTTGCTTTCTTCATTAATGATGTCATCTCACATCTCATTTGGTCTTCAGTCATTAGTGTTAAGTGTTTCAAATCTATTCCCCAGGTGGTCTCCACATTCATGTGAGATATGCTCAAGGTTTCACTTTGGCACTTGTAAACTTATTTTCATTTTCTTCACTTTTAACTTGAACTTGCATATGCGCAGTCAGTGGTTTCTCTTCCGTTAGGCTCTGGCCTTATTCCTACTGATGATATTGAACTCTGTTGTGTCTCTCCCAGGTGTAGTTGATTTCGTTCTTGCATGCTCCATCTAGGAAGGTCCATGAGTATAGCTGCTGTTTATGTTGTTGAAACAAATTTATTTGCAAACTTCGGTCATGAAGTGGCTGGAATAGTTTCTGTCTCCAAGGCTGAATTTTTCCACAGTCTGTTCTTCTTCTTTGATTTCAGCTTTCACATTCTAGATAGCAGCCGTTTCCAGTACACTCTTATCGCATATTTGATCCGTTTCAGACTACAGAAGTTGGCAAACACCTCAAGCTTCTTCGCCTTCCACGTTAGAGTTTGATGTGTACATTTTAGTCATAGTGTTACTGACTGGTATTCCCTGACGATGTGTGGACATTATCCTGTCATATTTCAGGACTGTGAGCTATTCTTCTTCAGTTTTTTGTTCCCTGCATGTCAGAACGTCGGGAGCTCTGCCAGTGAGGTGAGTGGAAAACCCAAAGGCTGAGTGTCTCAGGGGGTTCACACCAACCGGCGACTCCTTGTGAGAAACATAAAGTTTCCTTCTGCGCAGTTTTACGCTCTCAGAGACCCAGTGGGTGTGGCTGTGAGTCAGAACCAATTTGATGGCGGTGAGTTTAAGTTTTGATGGCAGGGCCATTATTGATTCCAGATGGCCAGTGCCAGTCCATTTCAGTCACGAGCGCCTGGGATGTCCAGCTCGACAGCAATTCATCTGTCACATTGTCACACTGGTGGCTGTGTGTGGCTGGACTTTGTGCTACTGGTGATTCACACGCTTGTGGGGTCACCCCTGGTGAACACATCTCAACAGAGCTTCCAGACTAAGACAGACTTAGAAGAAGGCTGTGGGAATCTATTTCTGAAGAAAACTTGGGCTGTGAAAACCTTGTGACTTGCAGGAGAGCTTTGTGGTGCTGCCTTCAGGTGGCAGATGAGCCCCTGGGGGTCATCTCAGTGGAGAAGTGCTCAGAATTTGAAGTGGGGGGGAGCTGCCTCCTTAAAGCAGAATCAGCTTTAATGATGAGGGTGAAGTAAAGTTTTGGGGGCCTTTGTTTGCTCATGTGACATAACTCATGATAAGACACAGTTGCAAACGTCTCTTAGGGTCAGTATGTGAAATGTAGGACGAGGTGAAGATTTACCATGCTGCTGTGAGGTGCGGTGTGTATACGCTTTCAGTTCCTTTACCCTTGGCATTGGGGGTTAAGGTGTATGTGGAGTTGACCCCAATTCATAGTGACCCTAAGTACAGCAGATCAAAGCTTTCTAGGTCCTGTACCATCCCTCCGTCTCCACTGCACGTAAACTGCCACTAAAGTTCTTTCTTTCCTTCTCTGACCCTCCACCTTTCTCAGCTCATCTCTTTTTAAGGGCCAGCCCCTCCTGACACCGTGCTAAAAGTATGTGAGAAAAACTCTAGCAATCTTTACCTCTAAAGAACAGTCTGGTTGTACTTTAAAAAAAATATTTATTATTAGTTTTGTGTGTGTGTATCGGCAAATTGGATCTGACTGGTACAGGATGAGATTGCCCCTCCTTCTCCAGCAAAGCATCTGGTGGATTTGAACTGTGTACTTCTGGGATTGCAGTGCAGCTTCTTGCCATTAGGCCACCAGAGCTCCCTGGGTTGTACTTCTTATGGCGGCCTATAGCATTATTCTTTGTCAGCAGCACAATTCAAAGGCATTGATTGTTGTTGTTGTTATGTGCTATCCAGTTACATATGACTCATAGCGACCCTGTGTACAATAGCTCTCAGCTGACGCACCAAATTCCATTGCCCCAGTTACCATGTCAGTCCATCTCATCCAGGGTCTTCCTCTCCTGCCCTGTCCCTCCACCCTTCCAAGCATGGTGTCCTTCTCCAAGGACTGGTCCTTACCTGCCCTTCTGACCACATGCCGCAAGTGAGATGGAGCTTCAAAATCCTTGCCTCCGAGGAGAAACTTGGTTTCACTCTCTCCAAGAAAACCTGTTTGTTCTGGTGGTCCATGTTATGTTCAGTTCTCTTCTCCAGCACCAACTTATTCCTTTTCCAACTTTCACAAGCATAGGAAACAATTGAAAATACCATGACTTTGATCTTTATACTGACATTGTTCTTTTCAGCCCGTTAAAGAGGCCCTTGGTAGCAGACTTCACCAATACTATGTTTGTTCGAATTGCATTGGGAAATCTACTGGCAGAGACCTCTCTAAAATATTAAAGAGCAATGATGTCACCCTGGAGACTTAAGGTGTGTCTGATCCAGGACATGGTTTTCACAGTTACTTGCTATGCATCAGAGAGCTGGACAGTGACTGAGGGAAGATGGCTTTGTGTTGTGCTGGAGAAATCTTGAACATGGACCGCCAAGAGAGCGGTGAAAACTAGTTTCTCCTTGGAGGTTAGGATTTTGAAGCTTTTTCTCACATACTTTGGGTACAAGGCCAAGAGGGACTGGTCCCTGGAGAAGGACATGATGCTCTGAAGTGTGGAGCGACAGTGCAGGAGAGGAAGACTCCTGATGAGGTGGATTAATATGGTAACTGGGACAGTGGGGTTGGTGTGTCGGAGTCAGTGAGACTGGCTCAGGACAGGGCAGGCTTCAGAGCTGCTGTACACAGGGTTGCTGTGAGTTGCGGGCGACTTGATGGCACATAACAGCAACAATGTGTGTTCCGATGTCTTCACTGCTGTCTCCGTGAATATTGATTGTAGCTCCAAGTAAAATGAAATAATTGACAGTTTCAGTATTTTCTGCATTTATTACTTGTTGGTCCAGTTGTAAAGCTTTCTGTTCCCTTGGAATTTCTACAGTCTTCACTTAAAAGCTGTTTTCACGAAAATGTTCAGTCAGGCATGTTTCTCCCTGCTCCCAATATTTCGGAGCAGCTGAAAGGAGACTGAAGCCTGAGAAGAACTATGCTACCTCATATGTGGGAGCTTCTTATTCCAGAAATGGTACTTAGGACCGTAGGGATTTGGGGGGCTTAGGAGGGATGGGGAAATACATGCTAGTCTTTCCAGTTTTCAAGAAAATTCGATGGGTCAGTGGCATCTCTCCCGGTTCTAACTTAGGACAGAATTTCTTGTTTATTAATAGCCCTTAGATAGAGCAGTTTATCCACATCCCAGAATCAATTTCCATCGCTCTTATTGAAAGCAGCGTCTTATGTAATTCTCACGTTCAGTGAAAGCTGGAGTTTCAGTCTTAAAAGAAGTGACATATTTACGTAGCTGGGACTTGCCGTGTCCCGAGTATCATCGGGCACGATGCCCTTTCCGTCTGCTGCTGTTGCTGTCAGACGGGGTCAGCTGACCCCTCTGTGTTTATTTACCGCTGCCTTTGGTACATCCCAGCAGCTCTGCTGCGTGCCTGGGGTTTGCCACTGTGGCTGCTGCCTGGATCAGAAACGAACGCTCTCCTGACTCTGTCATGGCTTTCAAGGAAAGCAGAGCCTTTTGGCTCTCCGAGGGAGAATGTTCTGCATCTGAACACTGTGTTTTGATGAGCAGTCGTAGCAGGACTGAGTCAGAGCAGGAGAAGATGTGAGGAGATGCTCCCCTCTCTGTGGGCGTCCTCACACACCCCTCCCTCCTGCCCTGTCCTGGCTGCGGGGCTGCCCAGGTCTCTGGAAGCGTAACCCATGCACGTGTTTGGAAATCAGCTGGTGGCATCTGTTGGAGGACCCGGGGAGTGGATGTGGCAGACCCTTGGCTCGGGGAGGTGGAGTTCTCTGTTCGTTTTGCAGACCTGTGGGGAAGGGGGTGCGGGTAGGGGCACAGAGCACCCAGCCAGAAGCACATGGCAGTGCCGTCCCGGCACCAGATGCTTCCACAGAAATGCCATCTTCCGAAGCGATGGTGGCTTCAATTGCGCGTGGTCCTGAAGAGAGTATTCCTGACGAGCCGTGTGTTCAGAGAAAAACTCGGAGCCATCTGTATGGGTACCTTTGCTCTTTTTCTGAGTGGATCACTCCCGTTTGTGTGGGTTGGTGTTAGAGCTCTGTCTCCAGCTGGACGCGAGCGTTCTGTCCTCAGTGTGCACCCTACCTCTTCTGTGGGGCAGGCGCCCCTGGCCATGACTTCACAGCTTGTCTTGTCTCTGTTCACACAGAACTTTTGGCTAAATCGTCATAAATGCACATTCATTTCTTGAAGGGGGGAGGGAGAGAGAGAGAGAGAGAGAGAGGGAGAGGGAGAGAGAGAGAAAATATATGAATGAGTATGTGTATGTGTATCCCAAGAGTTCCCATAGTTTCAGTCTTTTCTTGCAGCACTGTTGAGGTAAGTGATGGATGCAGGGAAGCTGTGTGCCCAGGGATTTTATTAGCCACCATATGATGCTGATTTGTGTGGAAGTTGACAGGGCAGGTTGCTACCCCACTCAGCCATTCACACACACTTCCTTTAGTGACTCAGGTTAAAACCCTCACGTTGTATCATCACTCTTCCCCGGGTTCTGTGGTCCTTGTCCCCACTCCTCCTCCCAGTGTCCCCCCCTTGCTGCCATCTGAGCTTTGTCCTTGGACAGACGCTGCCCTTGTGGCCCTGCGTGATCCAGTGTTCCAAGTTCTGAGTATCTCCCTGTTGCTATCACTCACTTCCAGATCTCTCTGTTGTGTGGCTGCAAGTTGTGGTAACACACGTCAGGCTCAAAGAGCAGCCTGAGGCCACAGTCTTGGAGCTCCAGCAATCTCCCCATGCAGTGTTGAGATTTTGAGTTTTTCTGAGGCTTCGCCTGACACACTCTGGGCTTTTTGCAAGGAGAGACCAGTCCTTGGCCAAGGACAAGCTTAGACATGCTTGGGAGGGTGGAGGGACAGCGCAGGAGAGGAAGACCCTGGATGAAATGGATTGATTCGGTGACTGTGGTAATGAGGGTGTGTCAGAGACAGTGAGTTTGGCATAGAACAGAGCAGATTTCAGGGCTGTTGTACACAGGGCTGTTGTACACAGGGCCTTTATGAGTCGCAAGCAACTCAATGGCACATAACAGAAAACAATTGCATTTATTGCACATTTGATTCCGAGACCCTCCGTGGTGATGCCTTTCAGAGCCGTCAGCAGTGGTAGCCAGGCACCATCTCATTCTTCTGGATTCAGGGTTGTGGGGATCTGGGGTCCTGAGTCCATTGCTGTTGTCAGGTTCCATTGAGTCGAGTATGACCCGTAGTGACCCTGGGAACAGTCGATCTGAACCCTGCCCTGTGCTGTGTGGTCCTCACCGTCTCTGACACCTTCCCTCTCATTGCTGCAGCCACTGTGTGAGTCCGCCTGCCCGAGGGGCTTCCTCTCCTTTGCCGTCTACCCACTTTCCCAGGCGTGACGTCCAGAAAGGTTGAATAACCGTTTTTGAGGAATTGTTTTTTTTTATTTTCGTCATTCTTTTTTGTTCTTGGCAGAGACAGTGCCAGTACCTGAGATGGCTGTTCTTACGCTTGTCCGTCCCCTGTCACTCTTCCCAGAGCCTCGAGCATGGTCCCTGGGGACCGTGCTGGACCAGATGACCTAGAGGTCCCATAACCAGTGAGTGACCTACTCACTCCCGCAGGGTGGGTTAGAATTAAGAGCTTCATATAACATTGCCCTTTGCTGGCTCTTCTGTCTACGTGGGTATTCTAGCAGCACATACAAATACGTTGAAATAGGGAGGGATTGTGAAACAATGAAAGAATTTTCCTTTTCTTTTCAAAGAGAAGAGTGAACTGGGAGGGGGGTGCAGCAATGAATGAATGGAAATCCAAAGTCTGTAAATTTTCATTAAAATTAATAAAAACAAAAATAAAATTAAAAAACAAAAAAAATACCCAACACCGCCCCCACCCACCCAAAAATATGTTGAAACACCATCTGCCAAACCTGTATGCCCTCACGGGTGTAGTCTTCAAAGTCTTTTTAATAACGGGGGGGAGTGTGTGTATGTCTGTGTATCTGTCAGTGTGTGCACGCACATGCTTGGACTCTTGGGGTTATTACCAAGCAATTTGGCATTTCAAGAAAATAGAAGTTCCATCCTCCTTTCTGTCCCCCTTAAACCCTCGTGGGACAGTGGCTGAGTGCCTGGCTCCTGACCTGTCTGACTGCTTGTGGGTAGAAGAGCCGGCGCTCTGCTCCTCTGGGGATCACAGCCTGGAAACACCATGGAGCAGTCCAGCCCTGTCACCTGGGCTCCTGATGAGTTGGGATCAACGTGGTGGCACTAAAGCCATGTCGCCACCATGCTGATATGAGGCCTCAGTCCAGAAACATCAGTAGCCTGGTCAGCCTGGAGAGGGCGATGGTTTGCGTAAGGCCGTGTGCCCCTGTGTTGCTTTTACACTCTTTCCTGATAATGCTGGAGTGAAGGGAAATCACTGTGACTGTGTTAATGGGATGGAGACTTAAAGAACCCATTAGGCAAATGCACAGGCAATGAGACTCCTACAGGGTGTCCCTGAGCCATTCAGGGGCTCTGCCAGGCCTGCCTGCCGCCTGCCTCTGCCTCTGCCTCTGCCCTTCCTCTAGTTTTTATTGAGCATTTACTGTGTGAACCTGTCTCGTACTTGCATTTCCTGGCTAAACTGCTTCTGCATTAGTAGAATCCCTCTTCAAACACTTGAGTAGCGGTTTCCCCAGACACTTACACAAAGGCAAACAGAAAATTTGAACAGAAAGAAAAGCATCTCTTTGAAATTCAGGATTTAGTTTTAGGCTTCTTTTCTCTGATGCCCCTCTCCCACCCACTGCGCCATCCCAACCTTGAACGTGGACGAGGGTCCTTGTCAAGAAAAGGTGGGCTGGTGGAACCTGGCAGTAGGTGGTGATGCTATGGCCAACCCGGGCTGAGGGGTGAGGGGAAATGTTTACCCCACACTGAGGTTGGAGAGACAGATGATGGAGACGGGGGTGGGGGGGGGGCGGGGGGGTAGGATGAGGCACTTAAATAATCCCCTCAGGTCACACAACTAATTAGTGATGGGCCTGACAGAGCCTGTTTGCACCCCTTCTGTCTCAAGGAGCTATTCCTTCAAGTGGCTGAAAGCCTGGGCTTTGGGAGGACAGGACAGGACACCTAGAGCAGTGTGACTCTGGGATAATTATTTAACATACCTGTGATTCAGAGTGACCCACAAATGCAGCAATCACAAGCCCACTGCTGTTGTCACTTCTGACTCACAGGGACCCGGAGGACAGAGTAGAACCACCCCAAGGGGCACCCAGGCTGCAAACCTTTGGAAGCACAAGGCTGCCCCCCATTTCTCCCATGGAGAGGCTGGTAACTTTGAACTACTAACCTTTTGGTTGCAGCTGGATGCCTTAACCACAGTGCCACCAGTTGTTGTTAGTGCGGTTGCGTTGACTGAGACTCAGAGTGACTCTGTGACTAGCTCGGAACCCTGTCCTGTCCTGAGCCAACCTCACCATCTTTAAAACATCTGCCGTCAATGCTACTGTCACTGTGTCAACCCTTCTCATCCTGGGTCTTCTTCTCCTGCACTCTCTCTACACCTTCCCAAGAATGTTGTCCTTCTCCAAGGACTGATCCTGCCTGGTCCTAAGCCCAGAATATGTGAGACAGAGTATTGAAACTCTTGCCTCCAAGGAGCAACCAGATTTCACTCCAGGACAGACCTGTGTGTTCTCTTGGCAGTCCCTGGTATGTTCACTACTCTTCTCCTGCACCACAACTCAAAGGCATCTTTTCTTCTTCTGTCATCCTTAGTCATTGTGCAGTTCTCAGACATGTAGCAAGTAATTATGAAGACTGTGGCCTGCATCAGGTGCACCTTAGTCTCTAGACTGACTTCGTTTCTTGTTAGTACTCTACAGAGGTTTCTGACAGCAGAGTTTCCCAAAGCAACTCATCTTTTGATTTCCTAATGGATGCCAAGAGTGTTGATTGTGGATCCAAGCAAGGTGAAATTGTTGACATTCTCAATCTTTTCTCTATCAGAAGCTCAGGGAGATCTGGTAGCCCAGTGGTGAGAGTCTTTGTTTCCTTGATGTTGAGATTACAGTGCCACCAGAGCGTCTGGGAACAACAATAATAAAAACAGCCACCACCATATTTAACTGTGTTCAGCTCACTCACTCTTGTAGAGCCTCCACGGGGTTTCCGAGGCTGGTTGGCCTTCTGGGAGGAGACTGTACCCTGTCCCCCATGGTGGTGGTGGGCGCTGGTGGATTAGTACTGCTGTCCTTTTTGATAGTGTTTGTTTTGTGTATGGTCGAGTTAAAACCAACCCGTAGCTGACCCATTAGCAGGTTTTAAGAAGCAGTAAATTGTACAGATGGAGATTGCCCATCTTTTTCCTATGCAGCAGCTGGTGGATTCAAACTGTGGGCCTTTGGGATTGCAACACAGCTTCTTACCACTAGGCCACCAGAGAGCCCCCTGAGATTTTGGTTAGTAGCCCCCAAATTTTGTTACAGAGGTTAAATGAAAATGTGTGTTTTATACAGAATCTTTTCCATGCTTTGCCTCAGTGAACAGTCCACATCATCAGAACAAACCATAGACATTGCCTGCTGTGGGCTCTGCCCATCCTTGCCTGAGAGCCTTTTCAAGGGATGGGTATGGAGTCAATAATCCCATGGGACAGTGACAGTGTATCAGGGCTGGAACCCAGTGGAATCATGCTGTTGTTGCCCCTGGCCCATGTTGGCCACATGAGAGCCTTTCGGAGAGGGGAGTCTGGAGTCAATAAGCCTGTGGGACAGAAACAGCACAACAGGGTCAGAACCCAACAGAACTGCACTGTTGTAGATTGTCATTGTGTCAGCCCTGGCCCGTGGTGACCCCTTGTGCAGTAGCATGTGACGCTATCCAGTCCTGTGCCAGACAGGTTTTACTTGGCTGTTTTCAGAAGCAGATTGTCAGGCCTTTCTTCCTAGTCGCTTTTGCTCTAGAATCTCAGTTGAAACCCTCAGCATCATAGCAACATGCAAGCCTCTGCTGACAGACAGGTGGTGGAGCAAGAAATGGACTGACTGGGAATTGAACCCACATCTCCCACATGGGAGGCAGTGACTCTGCCATGGAACCCTAGTGCCTCACAGGGTAGCCTGCCCTTAAAATAAGGACTTGTCTGGGTCTGAAGAGCTTGTGGGGGGCCAGACTTCACTTCCGCCCCTTGAGAATGAAACTCTCGCAGTCATGGGGCATTGTCTTATCCTGGAGGGGTCCTGTTAGGTTGCATGTGCTAATACAAATGACAGTCAAGAATATTTCTTTTTTTAAAATTTAATTTTATTATTTTTTTGTGTGCATGTGGTCAGATCAGATCTTACTGGTACAGGAGGAGATTTGCCCCTTCTTTTCCAGCAGAGCATCAATTAAGAATATTTCACAGAACACATCTGTCTTGGAAGCTCTGTGTTGTGTTCTTGATAGAGGCTGTGGCGTCACTTTCAGCTCCTGGAGATCCCGTGTGACATGCTGCCTCTGCCTTGCTGGGTTTTATGCCTTTAATCTTTGTGGGAACAAGTTGTCACATCTTCTGCACTGCTGTTGGGTGGATCTGAACTGCCAACCTTTCAGTTAGCAAAGGAGAGCTTAACCATTGTTCCAGAATCTGGTACCATCTCTTTACAGACTTGCTAACGGAAACAGAGAAGAGATTTTGGTAGTTACTTGGACAGCTAGTGACAGGTGCTAGGAAACCCAGGCTTCTTTCTGATAGTTCTCTGTTTTTTAAATGTCTCTCTCTTTTTTTTTAAATTGAGATACTTCAAACAAATAAAGCACACTGACATGTCTCAGTTTCACCTAACGGCCACCAGTGCCTGGAATAACTTCACAATCAACTCATAGCTGACCCTCCAGCGGGTTTTCAGAGGCAGTAGATCGCATGGGAGGAGATGGCCCATCCTTCTCCTGCAGAGCAGCTGGTGGATTCGAACCGCATGCCTTTGGTATAAGCTGCTCATAACTAGGCCACCAGCACTCCCCATAAACCCATTAGTTAGTTACTGTTTGTTTTACTTTGATCTTTCTCAGCTAGAGGGAAATGACACCAGATTATGGAGGAAGGTCTCCCGCGGCTTCCTCTAATAGGCTAGTGATGGTCAGTTAATTAGTGAGCTGTGTCTGCACAACCCCGGAGATGTTTAGGTTTTTTTCCTTTGCAGTCGAGCTTTGCACAGTATCTGTTCCTGGCGGGGTTATTATGTTTTGGCTGGATCGCCTTGATGAGAGGTTTCAGGGAAGTGGGCTTATTCTTCAGGGAAATGTACACAGTGGTAGTCAAGAGACACTTAGAATTCGTCACACCCATGTGTTTGGAGCTAATAAAATGTCAGTTGGTTCAGTAACGGTTGAAAACACGCCTAATGCTTTCATTGAAGTTTGGTTTCCACTTAAAATGACTTTTAGAAAGTGTTTGAAAATCGAACTTCTCAGGACTTCCTTAGGGAACACTGCTGGTGGCTTGGTGGTAAGAAGCTGCACTGCAATTCCAAAGGTAGGCGTTTCGAACCCATCAGCGCTATGCAGAAGGATGAACAGTCTCCTCCCGTTGTTACTCACTGTCTCTGAAAACCCACGGAAGGTTCGGCTGTGAGTCAGTTCTGACTTGGCAGCACACAACAGCAACAATGGTCCCTCCTTAAAAAGGTGGGATTAGATTTGTATAGGAAACTGCATACAGCGCACAGGTGGGTTTGAGATAAAAATCATAGGAAGAACTGCCAGCCAGCTACCACCCACCCGAGAAGCCCGTCAGTACCAGTGCTTGGATTCTGTTCCTACCAGGGCCCTGCTGTGAGGTAGGATGATGAAACAGCAGCGGCCTTGGGTTCCTGGTCAGTGTCCCTCGTGTTTCTGCACCACTGGGAGGTCACCGCCACCTGAACTTGGTCATTGTAATGGCAGCTTACTTCTTCCCCACCAGTCAAGGTTTTTGAATGTATACATTCCCACACAACAGGTGGTTCAGTTTGGCTTTTTATCCTTGACTGACACGGTATTGTGCCATATGCAGTCTTTCAAAGAAATGATAAAGTTGATTTAATATGTGTTCAGCATAACATCACAGCATAGTATTTAAGACAGTCTTCATGAATACATTGAATTTTGCAGATGACATAGCTTTTAGAAGTTTTGGAATGATTTCAGACTTCAAGAGGAGTTGTAAGATGTGTGGCCATCCAGGAGGTGCTGTTGGTCTCTCTCCGTCTGGAACAGAGGAAAGCAGATACAGAGGACTAGTCAGTGCAGAGGACCGAGTGACCCTGTGACCCTCAACCTCCACAGCCTTGAGACCGCAAGAACTGGATGGTGCCCGGCTCCCGCTGCTGACCAGCTCCAGAAAGGATCACTCCAGAAGGTCCTAGGGGTGGGCAAAAGATGAGGCACAAAACCCTAAATGTGAAGATGGCCAGGCTCACTGGCCTGACAGACAGTGAGGGACCTTCTGAGACTGGCCTTTCATTGCCATTTGAACACAGAACAAATCTCACCCTGAGGCTCAACTCCCAGCCACATAATCGCATAATGGGTAACTCAGGGACTCACCTCCTCAAGTCATCAGCCAAGTAAGGTCAAAAGGACAGCACATCCAGGGATGGGTCCTAAAAGGCAGGAAGAGAGAGGAGGATGAATGGAAACAGGAAGCCTGAGGAGGAAGTGGGAAGAGTGTGGTTACAGTGTGTAATTAAAGCCATAAACAAAATACGTATGAATCATTGACAGGAAAATCGGGTTGTCTGGTAAACTTTCACTCAAATAATAATAATAAAAAAGGAAGAGTTGTAAGAATAATTGAGAGAGCTCATGTGTATGCTTTATATCCATCCACTTATGATATTCTTCATGGTAACTGCTTGAGGTCTTCTATTGTTTCTGTTATGTATTTTTCTGATTCTCTGACTAGAAGGGAGGTTACAGACATCATACCCTTTTTTTGTTCAGATATTACAGAATGTAATTCTTAGGAACAAGACCATTTTTTCTCATGTATTTAAAGATTGGGAAATAAAATACGTTACAAGTATTTTTGGTATTTTGTTTCATCTCCGTGTTTTGATTTTTCTTAGCTGTGTTTTATTTTGTTATTTTTATATTTTGTTATTTTTAGTAGTTGTGTTAATGATTAGTGATTGTTGTTGTTGCTAGGTGCCATCGAGTTGAGTATGACTCATAGTGACTCTATGAACAAAAGATCTGAAACCAGTCCTTCCTGCGCCATCCTCACACTTCCTGACACACAAAGAGTCCACTGCAGCAATCACCTTGTCAGTCCACCTGATTGAGGGCCTTCCTTTCCTTGCTGACTCTCCACCCTTCCCAACATCATGGCCTTCTCCAAGGAATAGCACCTCCTAGCACTGTGTCCAGGCATGTTAGGCAAAGCCTCATCATTCTTACCTACAAAGAGCACTCAGGCTGCACCCTCGCTAAGACATAATCTGTTTGTTTTCTTGGCTGTTCATGGAATGTTCGGTGCTCTTCTCCAACACCACAGCTCAAAGACATCAATTCTTTTTCTGTCATCCTTATTCATTGTCCAGGTTTCAGACGCATAGCTAGCAATTGGAACAACTGTGGCCTGAATCAGAACCACCTTAGTTCTCAAACTGACATCACTACTCCTCAATAATTTGGAAAGGTCCCTAACTGCAGATTTTCCCATTGCAGTACATCTCCTTATTTTCTGACTGCTCATATCAAGAGTGTTAATTGTGGATCCAAGCAAGATGAAGCTGTTGACAGTTTCAATCTCCTCTCCATCCATCATGACACTGCCTTTTGGTCCAGTGGTAAGAATCTTTGTTTTGATATTGAGACACAATACAGAATGAAGGCTGTATTACTTTATCTTCTGTAACAGGTGCTTCAAATCCTCCTCACTTTCAGCAAGCAAGGTTTTACACTCTGCATAACAACACAGGTTTGATGAGTCTCCCTCCAGTTCTGATGCCACACTCCTTGTAGAGTCCAGCTTCTTGGATAACTTGCTCAACATATAGATTGAATAGGTATGGAGACAGAATACATGCCTGACACCCTCCCTTCCCAGTTCCAAACCACTCAGCGCTCCCCTGTTCTGTTCACACAGCAGTCTCCTGGTCTAGGTATAGGGTCCACATGAGCACAGTCAAGTGCTCTGGGATTCCCATTCTTCTCAATGTCAGCCGCAGCTTGTCAGGATTCATGTAGTCAAACGCCTTCGCATAGTCAATAAAGCCCGATTAGACATTCTGGCATTCACAAATAGACATTCTGGTATTCCTTACTTTCAGCTAGGATCCATCTGACATCAGCAATGATATCCCTGCTGCCATGCCCTCTTCTAAATCCTGCTAGAACTTCTGGCAGTTACTTATCTGTGTTCTCTTCCAGCCGTTTTTGAATGATCTTCAGCAGTATTTTGCTAGCGTGTGATATCAATCATATTGTTTGGTAACAATATGAAGAGAGAGGTATGATTAATGATTATACACCTTTAGCTTTCTACAATGTTGTTGTTGTTGAGTACCACCAAGTCTAAACTGACCCATAATTGACCCTCCAGTGAATTTTCAGAGACAGTAAATCTCACTGCAGGAGATTGTCCATCTTTCTCCTGAGGACTAGCTGGTGGATTCGAACTGCATACCTTTGCATTGGCAGTGAAATTCCTTACCACTAAACCACATATACATCCAAATAGTGATATTATACCTCACAAATGATGTGAGGAACCAAACGCATTATCATTCCACTAGCCCCCTTCATAATTTTGTATTTTTATGCATATTTTATATCTGTAAATGCTGGAGGCCCTTAAACTAAGAACCAAACCCTCTGTCACGGAGTCAGTTCCTGCTCGCAGTGATGCTGTGTTGTGGTTGTTGTTGTGTATCATGGCATCGGAACTGACTCATAGCTGACCCCTCCTGCACGTTTCCGGAAGCAGAAAGTCACCTGGGAGGAGATTGCCTGTCTTTTTCTTTTGGAGCTTTTTCTTGTGATAGCTTTGAACCATGTATCTTTGGGTTGGCAGAGCAACTCCTTACCAGTAAGCCACCTGAGCTCCTTATAGTGACCTTATAGGTCAAAGTAAAAGTGCTCCATAGCATTTTCAAGGCTGTAAATCTTTATGAAAGCAGACTGCTTCATATTTTCTCCCAAGATGTGATAGATTTGAACTACTGACCTCTTTATTAGCAACTGAGTGATTTAACCACTCTGCCACCAGGGCTTATTAGCCTCACTTCTTATGAAGTGAATAGTGTTGAAAGTACTTAATAATAAAACAAATACAAAATCCATATATGTATGTGTGTGTGTGTGTGTGTGTGTGTGTGTGTATAAAAATAGGGAGCTCTGATGGCCTCTTGGTAAGACATACATATATGTCTCTCTGTGTGTATGTATATGTGTGTGTACCTGTATCTGGGGGCAAATGCTAAGAAGTAGCGCTGCCATGCTAAAGGCAGGTAGTTCGAATCCACCAGCTGTTCTGTGGGAGAGAGATGAGCAGTTCCCAGGTGATTTACTGCCTCTGAAAATTCGCAGGAGGAGGGTAGCTTTAGGTTGGTCTGACTTGATAGCACACAACATCAACATCAACAGCAATGACAACATTTGTGTATTGTCTACAGCAGTTTTTGGTGCTCTCCAGTTGACGTCAACTCATGGACAGACACCTTGATGTCCAACAGGTGCAAAGCTCACCTGACTTGCACCACCTTTCCAACCTCTGCTGCGCGTAAGCCCATTATTGCAGTCACCAGGTCGTACTATCTCTTGAGAGTTTTCTTATTTTTTGCTGACCCTCTGCTTTTCCAAGCATGATGCCCTTCTCCAGGAACTGGACCCTCCTGATAACATCTCAGAGTACGAGAGACAAAATCTGCCCCCCGTGCCTCTGCGGGGCATCCTGGTGGCGCGTTGCTCAAGGCCAAGCTGTTTGTTACTTTGGCCACTCATGTATTTTCAACATTCTTCGTCAACACCACACATCAAAGGTATCAGGTGTTCCTTTTTCATTGCCCAGCTCTTTTAGAAGCAAGTGAAAATCCCATAGCTTAATGCTTAGCATAATGTTCTCCAGTCCCTCCCATGTTAGGTAGTAATTTACTAAATCATTGCTCTTGCGTGCTGTATAGTATTCCATTACGTGAAGGTACCGTAATTTCTCAATCCATTCCATTTTGGTTGGGCATTTGGGCTGTCCATCAACGATGAATGCTGCTGCTGTGAACACTTGTGTACAAGTCTCTAAGTGAACTAACTCAGTCTTATAAATACAAATAGTTTATAAGACCATTATTGTAAAGTGTATATGAGAATCCAAGGGGTGGGGGCTTAAACGTAGAGCTGCACAATTTAATGGCTGGAGGTAGGTTGATTAGTACAGGAAAGGGGAAAGGTTTGGGGTGAAAAACAATGTATATGAACTTTAGGAACTTAGTATATAAATCAGTATAAGAGAAAATAAAAATAAATAAAAGATCAACATGAAAAAAGAAGATTCCACAGCTTGGGCCAGGCAACTCTTAATATTTAAAATGCCATCTTTGTTTTTTAGCACTTCGCGGAGGTTCTTGACACAGATCTGTCCAGTGCAGTACGTTGGTGATTTCTTGATGGCTGCTTCCATGGAAGCTGTTTGTGAAGAAAATGAAATCTTTTATAACTTCAGTCTTTGCTCTATTTGTCATGATGTTGCCTATTGGTCCAGCAATGAGGTGTAATCCATACTTAAAGGCATAGTCTTTGTGTTTCATCAATAACATAAAATAGATAGAATTTAAAACAGACTTATGTTTATAATTTACATATTTACCATTTCTTTCATCTGTTCTTCTTTTCCTTCAGCTTAAAGTAATTACTTGAGCATTTTTTGAGTGCATGTCTGCTGGTGATACATTCTTTTAGTGTTTTGCATTTTCTGAAAATGATTTTATTCCTTTCAGCCTCCATTTAAAAGGATCTTTTTACTGAATATAGAAATTTAGGCAGTTTTTTTCCTTTTTTCAGAACTTTGGTAACAGTGTTTCAAGGGTCTTCTCAAACTATTTTTGTTCCTTTATCTGGTTTAGCATTTTCCCCTCATATACAATGTGTGCTTTTTTCCAGATGCTATTTTCTCTCTTTCTTGTGTTATAAGAGTTGAACATGCCTAGGTGTGATTTTCTTTTTTTCTGGCTGGGGTTGGGTGAGCTGCTTGGATCTGTAGATTCATATATCTCAACAGTTTTGGAAATTTTTTATCAATTATTGCTTGTGGTCTTTGTTGGGTTGATCAATCAAAGGTTGGTTACTCAGATTCACCAGCTGCTTCAAGAGAGAAAGATGGACATTTCTCTCCATCAAGATTCGTAGTCTTGGGAATCCATGGAAGTTCCTATGACTTGGATTTTTTTGTTGTTGTTTTGTTTGTTTCCTTTTGAGTCGCCAGTGTCCCATAGATCTAGGACACTTTGTCGTTGTTGTTAAGTGCCGTGAGTCGTAGGTGACTCATAGCGACCCTGTGAACGAAAGTCCTCAACACTTGTGTGACTTTCACCCTTTCTCCAGGTTCATAGGGTTTCCGGAGACAAGCTGTTTATGGAAGTGAACACCAGTCCTCTTTCCCTCCCCACCTTCATTTTTCAGTTTGGATAATTGATAATCTTAAATTCACCACTCCTTATCTCAGGTCTATCCTTTCTATGTTAAGCCCTTCCTGATATGGTAGTTTTCATTTTGTACATTTGCATTCATTTTTTTAATAGCTTCCATTCTTCTGCCAAAATTCTCCATCTATTTATGTCCATATTTTCCACTAGCTCTGTAGCATCTTTTTTTTTTTTTTAATCAGTTATTTAAAGTCCTTCAATCTGGCTACTTCTGATCCTGAGGGTAAGATTGACGATTGTCTCTGCAACTTGTAGTTTTTTATGGTTTGTTGGGTTTTTTTTTGTTTTTTTTTTTTAGCTTGGTATTGTGTTCCTCATTTTTATTTATGTTGTTGCATTTATGCATCATTCATTGTTACGGCTGTAATAGTCCATTTGTGTTAAATATGCAGTTTATTCTTCATGCTTTTTCTTCCTCTTTCCTTGACTCCTTATTAGTTCTGGGCAATTTGCCCTCATTTTATAGCACAAACTATGGAGACTGACCTTTCCTGCTGGATTCATAATCTTCTTACGTGTGACTGGGCAGGGCTGTGACATCCAGACCCTGCTGCTTCCAGAGAATCTGCCGGGGGATTCAGTCTGTATTGCTTTTACTTAGTGATTAGACGTTTATAAAAATGATAAATCAGTGCTGTCAGCTAATTATGGAAGTTCCGGTGCCCTCGTGGGTAAGGAGTTACGCTGCCAACTCAAAGGCAGGTGGTTGGAATCTGCCAGCAGCTTGGCAGGAGAAAGACGGGCAGTTTCCTCCCGTTAGAGGTGCGGCCTCTGAGAGCTGCTGGAGGCTTCGCTGGGAGTCACTTCTGACTGAACGGCACACAAAACAGCAGCGGCCCCTCCCAGTGAAACTGCTACACAGTGGTAGACAAGATGCTGAGGGGTTGAGCTGTTACACAGTTAACCAGGTGGAAAGACACCTCCCTCCTCATGGTAAGTCAGGGGCTTTGTCGTAACTTCCTTTTGCTCACAGTATTTTGGTGCTGGAGAAGAGTATTGAGAGTACCATGGACTGCTAGGAAAACAAACAGATTTGTCCTGGAAAGGGTTAAACCAGGTGGCTCCTTGGAGGCAAGTATTCTCAGGCTCTATCTAACATACTTTGGACATGTTGTGAGGAGAGACCGGTCCTTAGAGAAGGACATCATGCTTGGGAGGGTGGAGGGACAGCGCAGGAGAGGAAGGCCCTCTATGAGGTGGATTGATTCAGTGACTGGGATAATCGGGATGGGAGTGTCAGAGACAGTGCGATTGGCACAGGACAGAGCAGAGTTTAGGGCTGTTGTACATAGGGTCGCAAGCCGACGGCACATAACAACAACAACAACATTTTGTTGCAGACCGAGGGTAAAGTAATAATGAGACAGACAACCAAGAATGAGATGAGAGAGAGTAAAGACAGGGGCCAGCAGTCCTGATGGTGAAGTCCCCAAGCCACACCTCTGTGTATTTATTGAGAATCATCAGGAAGATAAACAAAGGATAATCACAAGGGAGTAGAAAACAAAAACAAAGGATCATGGGGAACTCTTTTGCAGATAAGGGGGAGTTCTCTGTTGTTTACCTTATGCTAATCTTAGGAAGGGGAGGGAGGAGTGGCATCCACTTCCATAATAGCTTGCTATGAACCTGGAGAGAGGATGAAAGGCACCCAAGCGTTGAGGACTCTCCTATTTCATAGGGTCTATGAGTCGCCTGTGACTGATGGCACTTAACAACAACAACAATCTCAGGAGGGAGGGATTCAGTAAATACGAACGAAGAAGGATGTTGAGTCTTAAGGAATCCCTTAGTTCCTCAGGGTGAACTCCAGATTGTATTAAACCTCCCTTATATCCTGATATAGCATTTGGCTTATTATTAATATTAGTCAGCTTCCCATAGTATTTTACTTGTCAGTGTTAGGAAGGAGACACGGGGTGAATGGACAAGTGGTTATGACAGTGAGCTCCAGCACAGAGGGACAGTGAGACTGGTGCAGGACCAGGCTGGCTTTGGTTTGTTGGTTCATCAGTTCACTGTGGTTCTGGACTCACTGATGGCACCTAACGACGCCTTAGCACTCTGGGTTGTGAAGCCCCACCCTGATCATGGCCAGCTTGACACAGCTCCCCTGGGTGTTTGTAATTAAAGCACTGTTAGACCCCTCTTCTGCGGTTGGCGTTAGTGGACAGCCCTTATGGGGAGGGGTCTCTGATTCAACCAGCCAGACCTCCGCCATTGCTGGTCTCTGATACCCTGTCCCACACAGTTTCTTTCCTTTGGTGTGATTGGAACCCAGAGTGAAGAGAGAGATGGTGGCGTGTGTCTAAGTGTGTCTGCCCCTTGACCTCACTCCTCTGGTCCATGGTGGTGGTGGTGTTAAGTGCCGTGAAGTTGACTACAGCTCATAGTGACACAGTGAACAACCTGAACCGTGCTCCATCCTCAACATGCTTGAGTTCATGCTTTTTTTATTTTTTATTGATTTTTTTAGACATTGTCAATAATTTAATTTTGCTTATATTCACAATCAACACACTTTACACCCACAGCCAGGAAATCAAAAGACATATTACATTAGGAAAGTCTTCCATCAGGATCTCTCCAAAGTTCTAAAAGCAATAATGTCACTTTAAAGATAGGGTGTGCCTGATGCAGTCCGTCTTTTCAGTGATATTTTATGCACCTGAAAGTTGGATCGTGGAAAATAGGACAGAAAGTCAATGCTTTTGAGTTGTGGTTTTCTAGAAGGGTGTTGAATGGACTTCTAAAAGGACCAACAATTATGTATTTTTTAATATAATTGTTATTTTTTGCTGGTTTATGTTTAAAGTTCATACACATTGTTTTTCACACCGATCTTTCCCATTTCCTTCACCCTCCCCCCATCAATTTGTGCGACCATCTGATTAACCCCCCTGCCCCTTTCCATCCTCACCCCTCTACTGCCCCATGTCCCCCCTTAAGGTTCTCATACACGTTCTGCAGTGAGGGTCTTACACAGTACTGAGCCCATTGCTACAGACACTGTGTCAGTCCATCTCATTGAGGGTCTTCCTCTCTTTTGCCAACTTTCCACCTCCCCCAGGGTGATCTCTCTCAAGGACTGTACCTTCCTAACAGAATGCTCAGAGTGTGTGAGGACAAGTTTTGACATCCTTGCCTCTGAAGAGCACGCTGGTTCCACTTTCCAGACAGCTTTGCTCTTTGACCGTCTGTGGGCGGCACGTTGACTGCTCTGGCATTGCACACTGTGTTCACAGGAGGCAGGGGCCTGTGTGGCCACTCCTTCCGGCCCTTACCATGGACCTGGGAGCTAACATGCCATTAGGGTTCACTTTCCTGCCCCCTCCAGGGAGTTCTGAGGTAGCCTTGCTTTCAGCAGTAATAGAACCTTCTTATTTTAGAACAATTGAAAGCATTTTTCTACAGAAGACACCATTTAAATGCAGGGCTCTGAGAATTTCCGTGCTGCTTCAAACACAATTTTTTAAAAAAATTGTGGTTAGGAAAAAGGTGCTTGATAAAATGTTAGCCTTTTCAAACTGCATTTTATTTTATTTTTTTTTTCCCTCCCCTCCCCTCAAACTGCATTTTAAAAACGGCTCCCTTGAAAGCGTGTGGGATAGTGTTTTGCCGTTGCCACCCATCAGCTGGGACGGGGCAGGGCAGGGAGAGGTGTGGGTGTAGCTGGCTGGCCCCCTGGACTGGCTGTGTGGAGGCATCTTCGAGAGAAGGAGCCTGTGGGCATAAATCCAGCACAGGGAAAACGAGTCTGCTGCTGGCTTTTGTTCTGCTTACTGAGAAGTGACTGCTGCTCCTTGCAGGCTCTTAGCTGAAAGGTCAGTGGTTCAAACCCATCGTCTGCCCTGAAGGAGAAAGACATGCTTGCTGTTATAAGCGTCGCCTTGGACACCCTGGGCGGCGTTGGCCCTCCATCCTGTATGCAGGGCTGTGTGAGTCAGGACCAGCCGGACGGTGGAGGGTTTGGTGTGGGTCCTCCGTGAACCTTCAGCTCTTTACTGTTGAGGGGAACGGAGCCTTGGCAGGTCTCTGAGGCTGTGTGTTTCACGGGAGGCGATTACTAAAAACGCCCCTCAAGGTTGTGTGTTCTGGTTTTTTCTTTGACAAAGCCAATCTCGGATTTTGTGGTCCTCTTCCCCTGACTGGAGTGGGCACCGGCCGCCGCCTCTCTCCCTTGGACGCTTCTTCTTCAGCTTCTAGGATATTCATCTACTGTCAGTTCTTTCTTTGTCCACATTTGCATCTGTGCGTTCTGACCTGCCTGCAGGGAGCTGCATTCACTTCTTGTCTGTTCCTTTTCTCTCAGTTGCTCTGGTCCTTATAGATGTGACATCTTTCTGGCTGCTCAGAGGGCCAGCTGCCTCCCACCTTTTCCTCTCACCTTAGGCCACCTCTTACCTGTGACGACCTCCCTGTTCCCCAGGTGTCCCCTGACCTGTGGTTTGAATTACTGACTTCTCAGTTAAATGCTGAGAGCTTTAACCTCCACACACCCAGACCTCCTTGCAGCTGGTTAAATGCAGCTAATGACTGTACTTCGTCTGAGGTGCTTCTCTTATGGAAGACGTCCTTCGTCACGTGTCCTGCGGGGACATAGGATGTCCCTGGATTGGCCCCGCCGGCCTGGCCTGCCTCAGCTTCCTTTCCAGCATTCAGTCTCCATTGGTCCCTTGCTCTAGTCTTGGCACGAAACCCCTCAGTTCCCGTCTCTTGCGATCTTTGTGACATTTGTGGTGATAGACACAGACAACCAATTCGTGGAAAGTGAAATTCATTTGAAACTATTTCAACCTTGTATTCAAGGTCTTTCTATTTCTTCCCATTTTGTTAGGCGCCTGCATGGAGACTCTGCCCCCTGGGATCCCTGTAAACATTAGTCCCATTTGGTTCCATTTGTTTGGAGGAAGGTGGCATGTGGGAGGAGGGCCCTGGACACTCTTACATGCAGGATGTCTGTTCTTCCCAGGTGGATTGGCTCTCTGGGTTCCTGGAACCCAGTATGAAAAAGCCCCACGTTGGACATTCATTCTTTCCCAGATAAGGAATTGAGAGGTAAGAGAGGAAGGTGTGGACAGAGCTGGTTGCTTTTGAAAGAGTCTCTCCGAGCTTCTGATAGCTGGTTCCCTACGGTCCTGGGTGTTGGCTTGGACATATCACTCCAAACTCGGCCTCTTCTCACATGCCGTCCTCTCTCTGTCTTTTCCCTTTTCCCAAGAACAGTGGTCAGAATGGATGAAGATTCACCCTCCTCCAGCATAGCCTGATGTTAACTGATCTGCAGAGCCCTGACTTCTGAATGAAGTCAGCTTCACAGTTACCAGAGGTTAGAACTGGACCAAAACTCCAATCCACTGGTTTTGACTGTAGAGTCAGTTTTAACTCACATTTCTAAGATGGTCATTCTGTATAGAAGCCTATGGCCTCGTCTTTCTCCTGTGGATCAACTGGTGTCCTCAAACCAACAACCTTTTATTTCGTTTCCTGACACGTAACCCACTGTATCGCTGGGCTCAGGCTGCGGTGGGACTTGAAGGTCCCTTTCTGGGGACATACAGATGAACTCACAAGGCCTGAACTATTGAGAGCACCAGCAACCCGGGCTCCCCTACCCTTGATGCTTTCCACCCCAAGGGCCCTCTCCCCTGTGTTCATTTGGAAGAGGCTGGGAAAGCAGTAGTGGCCAATGGTGGTCTTTCTGTTGGCAGAGCTCTGCTGTCCCAGAAACGTGTACCGAGACTATTAATGATGCCCCAATGATTTGTGTCTTCGGCTTTATGTAATCAAAGCAATTCATCATGTTGAAGGGTGCTATTTTGGGGTCTTTTAATGCCATGAATTTCCCACACAGACATCCTTGATGAGATAAGGGCATGTTTTGAACATAGAAGCCAAAGTCAAGTGAAATTCTCTAGCTATATATAGTCTATCTGTCTTTCTAACCAGGGAGAAGAATTTCTTCCTTAGAGTATCACACGCTTCCCAACTGGATATAAATTTTCCTCCTTCTCTCGAAGACAGCGGACTCTGCCAGTTAAATTCCAGAGCTTTCTCAGCGCACGTGTTCAGATGGTGGTTACTGCTGTGTTTCAGGGACGCCCTGAGTTTGCGGTGTTTGTGCATCTCTTGTAGCTGTGTCCGGTGTTTTGCATGGCTGTTTCAGAAGCTGTGTTCTTGTGTTTTAAAAGGTAAATAGATACTGAAGTTAGAGAAGGCTGCATTTTCTATTATAAAATTATTATTTAGTTATGATTAACATGATTTTGTAGAGAAGTAGTTCTTTGTTGGCTTAAGAGAAATAAAAAGAATGTAGGAAGTATTATTTCTAAGCTACATGGGGGATTTTTAGCTAGTTTTGAGTTGTTGTCGTTGTTAGGTGGCATCAAGTTGGAACTGACCCATAACTGAACCCTCCAGCTGGTTTTCAGAGGCAGTTAATCCCATGAGAGAAGGTTGTCCGTCTTTCTCCCATGGAACAGCTAGTGGATTCAAACTGCATGCCTTTGGGATTGCAGTGCAGTTTCTTACCACTAGGCCACCGGAACTTAGGCAACAATATATATGTTATTGGAGTTCAACAAAGCAGAATATCCTGTTTGGTTATAACTAAACTATACTTTCTCTTAACACTTAACACTTAAAAACAGTAACAACAATAACAAATTTCTCTTATCGTGTTGACTACAGTGAGACAAGGAATAATATAGCAGGAATTTTCATCTCCTTGAATATGAGATCAGAGTGCTCTGGTGCCATAATGGTTAAGGAATTGCACTGCCAACCCAGAGGTCAGTGGTTTGAATCCAGCAGCTGGAGAAAGCTGTGTGATTTTACAGCCGCTGAAAACCCCACTGGAGGGTCAGCTGTGAGCCAGGTCTGACTGGGTGACAGTGAGTTGAGTTTTAATAGGAGGTTAAGACCCTCCTTCACACTGGAGAAGGTGTGGAATTGTCGGTTTTAGCCAGTTTTATGGGCTTGTCCATGTCACTGAAAGTCCCCCCTTGTTGAAGTTGTCAAGGAGGATCTCAAGCTTCTTTGTGGCATTTCCTGGGGTTTTAAGACTTGGCCTGGATTTTGGGTTTGTTTTGCGTTAGGACACCAAGCTCTGCATCATTGGAATCCAGACATCGGTGCACATGGCCCAGAACCAACGTCCCGCTGCCTGCAGGTTGATTCTGACTCATGGTGACGCCCCACTGGGTCTCTGACATTGTAAATCTCCTCATTTTGTTCATTTATTTCTCTGATTTAAAGGAAAGATAACAGTGGATTTGCCTTCAGCCATTCACACACATTTTGCATTATTTCACAGTGCCCACATTGTGTTCCTACTTCTCCCACTTCTCCCCCTGTAACCACCCCTTCCAGCCTCCGGGGCCTTATCCTTGGACAAGTGATGCTCTTTCAGCCTTTCATGGCTGGGTCTGTAAGTGTTAGCAGGGCAGCCAGCCCATCTTTTTCCCATAGAGTTGCTGCTGGTGAGTTCGAATCACTAACTTGTTATTAGTGGTTAGTTCGCTAGGACTCCTCAGGAAGCCCTGGAGGCTTAGCTGTAAGGAATTGTGCTGCCACTCCAAAGGCAGCAGGTTTGAATCCACCAGCTGCTCAGTGGAAGAAACGGGGCAGTCTCCTCCCGTGTGATTTACTGCCTCGAAAACCTGCTGCAGGGTCAGCTGTGGGTTGATGCTGACTGGTCACACACAACAACAACACTCTTTACGCACACACAGGAACTTTTCATCACCAACATCAACAACAACAACAACAACAACAACAACAGGACTCTCACACACACAAACAGGAACTTTTCATCATCAACAACAACAACAACAGGACTCCTTACGCACACACAAACAGGAACTCTTCATGAAACACCTGCTCTGACCGTGCAGTGGACTTGATTCTGCTCCGGGTCTTCCTGTGTCCCCTGGGCATCTGGCACTATCTGTGGCACATGAAGGCCTGGTTGCCGTCAGGGTCACTGTGACTCACAGGGGCTCCATGTGTGTTCAAACATAACTGTGCTCCATAGAGTTTTATTTTTTCTAAATGTTATTTCTTTTGTTGTTGAGAAAATACACAGCAAAACATACACCATTTCAGCCATTATTCCTACTCAGTCAGTTTCATGAACTTGACTCTTCAAATTGTGCATCTTTTCTTACCCTCCTTTTCCGAGTTGTTTTCCCCTCCTTATTGTAAACCTAAAGTCCCCTAAGCTTCTCTTTTGAATTACTGTCAGTTGGATCCCAGGTAGTTCTTAAAAGACCTTAATGCCCAGGGAAGATACTTATTGCTAGTACTATGTGGAGTTCTGGTGGCCTAATGGTAAGAAGTTGCACTGCAATCCCAAAGGCGTGCAGTTAAACCCACCAGCTGCTCCACGGGACAAGGTTGGACAGTCTCCTCCCGTGTGATTTACTGCCTCTGAAAATCTGCTGGAGGGTCAGCTATGAGTCAGTTCCGACTCAGTGGCATAGAGCAACAACTGTGCATTTAAGAAGCCTTCAGAGGATGTTTTCAGTTTAAGATTTAAAGGTTCATCTCAGGGCAGTAGCTTCAAGGGTTCACCCACCCTCCATGACCGTAGAAAGTCTAGAGTTTATGGATGTGAAATTCTGTTCTGCACTTCCCCCCTTTTGGCCAGGATTTTCGTACAGAATCTTTGATTAAAATGGACAATAGCTGAGCACCATCCAGTTCTTCTAGTCTTATGGCAAGGGAGGTGGTTTTTCATGGAGACACCCAGCCCCATGTTTCTGTGTTTCTCTTCCTGTTTCTGTATTTCCTTCCTGTGTTGCTTCAGGTGATTAGGGGCCAGTTTTTTTGTGCCTTGGAGGCTTCTATGAGCCCAGACACTATGGAATGAACTAGAGAGTAGAACAGAAGTATTAAATGCATTATTAAGCTGATCAACTGGGCTGTCTTTTGAGTTTATGGTCCTAAACTTCCAAACCAATGAATCAAATCCCAGGAGGTATTTGGTAAATAAGTAGCTTCTCTTGTTGTGTGTTTTTAATTGTTTTTGGTCAAACACTTCTAGGTTGTATAGCCCTGGTCTGTACACATGCCGTACAGAGGTAACTTGTGGTTGCAGAGATGCTGAACGCTGTGACATTGATGTGTCAGATGTGATAATGGTTACCCATGGTGGACAGTGTTAGGTGGAGCTTCCCGATTAAAACAAGCTTGGAAGCAGGAGTGGCATCCACTTCCGAATGGCTTGCCTCCGGAAACCCTATGAACCTGGATAAAGGATGAGAGTTATACAAGTGTTCAGGTCTTTCGTTTATAGGGTCACTATGAGTTGTCTCAAAGTCATGCTTTGGCTCCTGTGGGTTTGGTTTAATTTTCCTCAGCTTCAACTTGAACTTGCATATGAGTAGTTGGTGATCTGTTCCACAATCAGCCCCTGGCCTAGTTTTCAAAGCTGATATTGAGCTTCTCAGAGGTTTTTTCCGCAGATGTAATTGATCTGATTCCTATGCATACCATCAGGTGAAATCCATGTGGATAACCTGCATTTATATTTCTCGTAAAACATTTGCAATGAATAAGTCACTGATTGTACAAAATTCAGTCATTCTATCTCCAGCTTCATTTCTGTCACCAAGCCCATATTTTCCAACTACTGATTCTTCTTCTCTGTTCCCAACTTTTGCGTTCCGGTTACCCATTATTATCAATGCATCTTGATTGCATTTTCGATCATCTCAGGAACAGGTTTGAGGCCTTGACCACTAATGAGCGAAGACCAGATAAGTTCTGGGAGGATGTCAAATGTATCATCCAGGAAGAGTGCAAACGGTCATTACAAAGACAGAAGAGGAAGAAAAGACCAAAATGGATGTCAGAAGAAACTCTGAAGATTGCACTGGAGCATAGAGAAGCCAAAGCATAAGGAAGAATTCAAGATACTAAAGAGCTGAACAGAAGATTCCAAAAGGCAGCACGGAATGACAAAGCAAAATATTACAATGAAATGTGTGAGGAGCTAGAGTTGGAAAATCAAAAGGGCCGAACTCATT
>NW_006399774.1:10923215-10967212 GCF_000299155.1 Elephantulus edwardii
CTTGTAGGCAAGGATTCTGGGGCTTTGTCTGACATACTTTGGACATGTTGTAAGGAGAGACAGGTCCTTGGAGAGGGACATCATGCTTGGTAAGGTGGAGGGACAGTGCAGGAGGGGAAGACCCTCTATGAGATGGATTGATTCAGTGACTGGGGTAATCGGGATGGGTGTGTCAGAGGCCATGGGATTGGCGCAGGATAGAGCAGGGTTTAGGGCTGTTGTACTTAGGGTCGCTATGAGTCGCAAACGACTCGACGGCACATAACAACAACAACAACAACAACAACATGAGTTGTCTACGACTCGATAGCACTTTATAACAACAACAACAACTTGTTGCAAACATATCAATCACAGGACTTTTGCCAGTCCAGCCTTTTACGGGTCTGCAACTTATTGACAGCAATTACAGCAAGCAACGTGGCAACCCCAGCCTTCATCAGTAGGATTTTTCCATCACTGTTAACCTGGTCCCCTCCCCACCCACTCCTAGCCTCATAACCACCAACAAAGTTTGCTCTTTGTTCCTTTGCCTTTTCTTCTGTTATATATAAATGAGGTCATACAACGCTTCTTGTTTTGTAGTTGGTTTATTGCATTCAGCATACTGTCTTCCAGCTTCATCCACGCTGTAGTGTCTTGATAGGCTTCGTTTCTCCCACTGGTTGTGCAGTATTCTGTCAGGTGCATGCACTACACTGTTTATCCCTTTGTCTGTTGACGGGCGATTCTGCTCTTTCCATCTTTGCACTACCGTGAATCGTGCTGTAATGAACACTGAGTACAAGTCTCTTGACTCTCTGCTTTCAAGTCTTTTGGATGTGCGATCTCCAACAGATGATTCTGGAATTGCATTCAGCCTGTCATGCCTTTGAGTGGAGGAGCCATGGAAAGCTTGCCTCAGCCCAGTCACATCCGCTTCTAGGTGTCTGATTATGCAGTGCTTGGATTAACCTCATTCATTAGTTATTTGTCAGATGCTGACGTCTTTCCCCCAAGAAGCAGCATTGAGATAACTATTCTCAGCAACCCAGTGTTTAGATAGAGAGTTCATGGATCAATAGAAACATTGATGTCTCAAATAATGGACTTCTTCTAAAGCCTTTTCAAAAGAAATTGAAAAAGAAGATGCTTTTTAAAAAAGTATCTTCCCCCCCCCCCTTTTTGGTGTTGACTGTGGTCAGTCTGTGAGAAAATGATATTTAAAACTTTTGTCAACTCTATCCAGGCATCTGTTTCCTCTATTTTTGAATATATAATGGTTGAACTGGTAAAAATCCCTCCACTTCACAGAGGAGGAATTGGAGGCCCAGGAGGCTAGATGACTTAGAAAAGATCACACAGCTGTCCTTCAGCACAGACAGGGCAAGAAAGCACATTTTCAGCAGGTTAACCTGGGGTTTCTTCCCGTGGATTTAGTCTCCTTCATAGGATCATGGGGATACAATGGGCCGTGCCAGCAAAATTTGTTTCAGCAGAAGTTTTCTATTGATGTCTTGTTTTACACTCCCATTTCTTTCTTGAGAGATGGGATGGGCAGTCCACTGTTCCAGGCCTCATCTGAAGATGCTGATAGTTTCAGGCTGTGGATTGTACTGTTTCCTGACCTTGCTGTTGTGTGTGGAACAATAACTAAGCTGATTTTCACCTGAGTTCCTAGGTCTTACTTTGATTTAGTTCTTCAGCTCTGGTCAAGGATCTCAATCTCTGAAGAAAATGTAAATCACCCCCCTAAGAAACACGCCTGAACAGGGATGGGATTGTAACAAAACATGTATTTTATAAAACGTGTGGTCATTTAGTTGTATCAGAGTGTACACATGTTATAATAGCTCTTTTATTATTTCAGAACTCTTTGAGATTTTTTTAATTTTGAATTTCCATTCATTCGTTGTTGCACTTTTCTCCCCGCCCACCCCTCCCTTCCAGTTCTTCTTCTCTTTGAAAAGTAAAAGAAAAATATTTTCATGTTATACAATCCCTCCCCCCAGGTCCACTCCACTGTGCAGCCTTGAATCTGGACTTCTGTCATGACAATAATACCTAATCATGTATCCCTTTTAAACGGTTCTCTCTCTCATCTGTTTCAATGCAGTATACATAATTTATTCCATCTTTCTCAGTCTCCCCCTCCAACCCCGATGTCAGTCCCATTTTACAACAGTGACACTATGCAGTATTTGTCATTTTGTGACTGAGATATTTGATTCAGTGAAAGTTTATGCAGAGAATTAGGTTCCCTAACACACAGAAGGTCCTGCTGAAGAATTTTTGTACAAATTGTCCCTTGACCTTGGGGTACAATTTTCACAAGGTGAAAAACCCTTCTGCAATCTGTATGCCTGCAAAGGGGGCGGACATTGTCTGCCAGGCCCCAGGACGTCTTTCTTCAGGACTGAGAGGGGCTTGGAGCTGGCGTGGAAACCCTGCCTTTGTTTGCCAGAGCATTTCCATGGGAAAACATGTCCCCGATTCAAACAACCCACCTACACACTAACTTTGGGGGCTGCCCATTCACCAAAAAAGAAAGCTCATTCCTTTAGAGCCTATTAGCTAAACAGAGCTCATTAGCTTAGCTTAGTTTAGCAAGTATGAGCTCATTAGCTAATGTGACACCATAACATACACACTCTCAACCGCCAGTGTTGGGAAGCAGCAGGGAGGGTGATAGGGCCCCAGACCCCCACAGCCAGGCTGGACCCCCGCCTGGGACCTGCTGAGCAGACACCTCCTGGACCCTCGCCAGGGGCCTGACCGGTGCCCGCCTGGCTCACACTGGCTCACTGGTGCTTCCTGCCTGAGCCTGACTGGATGCAGATGGTGATGGCTGGGACACAGTCAGTGGCTGCTGTCTCTCCTGCCTGCTGTTTGAGCTGCGGCCCAGTGCTTCTGCCTGACACCTTATTTATTCCTCAGACAACCCCCCCCCCAGATGTAGCTACTTTCATTAGCCACATTTTGTTGTTGTTATGTGCTGTCAAGTTGCCGGTGACTCATAGCGACCCTCTGTACAACAGCCCTAAACCCTGCTCTATCCTGTGCCAATCATACTGTCTCTGACACACCTACCCCCATTTTACCCCAGTCACTGAATCAGTCCACCTCATAGAGGGTCTTCCCTATGCTGTCCTTCCACCTTCCCAAGCATGACATTCCTCTCCAAGGACTGGTCCCTCCTTGTAACTTGTCCAAACTATGATGACGTTTCTGAATCCTTGCCTCCAAGGAGCAGCCTGGTCTCACCCTCTCCAGGACAAACCTGTTTGTTCTCCAAACAGTCCATGGTATTCTCAATACTCTTCTCCAGCACCACAGCTCAAAGGCATTAATTCTCCTTCTGTCCTCCCTACTCATTGTCCAGCTCTCTGATGCATTGCAAGTGAGATTAGATTGCATATCATTATGGCTTATGCTGCAAAGAAAGTAATTTGTTGAATGTGACAAAAATAGTTGTTTGTCTTTAAAAATGTGTATGGTTCTTGACAGACATAGTGTGGACATCAGTGACTGTCTGTTCTTTGCTTTGAGCCTGTCCCTGCTGGCAGCCGCCCGGGGAACTGTCAGCTGAGAATGTCTCCCTGTCTCCCTCCAAAGAGCTTCAGCTTTCGCCTTACAAATGAGGATGTGATTAGTAACTCCCTGGAGTCTTCGATGGTGCTTGGAGGAGACAGCGTTCCTGGAACACTTAGCCTTGGACTTGACTTTGTTTTTCTCGTTAGTTATTGTGATGTGGGTCCTGACTTCTGGTGACCCCAAGTGTAACAACAGGTAAGACAGCTGCGCGTTCGTGGTAGATTGCCAGACCTTTCTTCCTAGTCCTTCTGAGTCTGGACATTCTAGTGAAGATTGTTCAGCATTACGGCTACTTGCAAGGCCTCCCCTGGCTCACTGGTGATGTCTGCGTGGTAGGGGTGTGGTGGGAATCCAACCTAGTCTCCTGCATTGCGTCGTTGAGTGCTGTCCAGTCAGAACTGACCCGTAGCAGACCCTTCAGTGGGTTCTCAGAGGCAGTTAATCTCACACGAGCAGATTGCCCATCTTTCTCCTGAGGAACAGCCGGTGGATTTGAACAGCATACCTTTGTGTTGGCAGCGCGCTTCTGTACCAATAAGCCACCAGAGCTCCCTGGTCTGCCCCCAAACCACCACTGCCTCTAGGCTTGGCTTGTGGAAGTAAGTCTTTTTAGAGGTTTTTTTTTTAATTTTTTTACAAAGGCAAGGCTGGTGTGCCCAAGTTATTGAAGATATTATAGAATAGCAGACAGACTCAAACGGCTCCACGTGGTGTTTTGAAATTCATCCCGACGGTGGGCTGAGTGACCTGTAGGTTGGACAGACTGCCAAAGTCTAAGAGTTTCAGCATTTCTTTGGTATCCTGATACTACTGCTTCAGTGATCTCCTGATCCAGGGCTGAAACCTCTGGTGCATAATTCTCTCTCCTTTCTCTCTCCTCCTCCTGCAGCTTAATGGAGATGCCTCTCCCAGGTCCTCTCTGAATCACTTCATCAGATGTGTGACGTAGCCTGCTATCTTGTTCCGCAGCTTCTTGCTGGGAATAATGGCGATCTCCTCACACACGCGCTTGTTCGTGGGGAAGTCATTACCCAGGCGCGTGTAGTATTTCTCCATGATGGCGCAGGCCGCCTTCTTCACGGTTTTGGTGCGAATGCGGCCTATGTTGGTGGGTCCTTGTGTGAAAGAGCTAGAATTTTTTAAAAAATGAACTGATTATTTTAGAATTATAAGGAACCCCGCCCAACCCACCAAAGATACTCTTGGGCCCTTTATTGGTTCGTTGGTTGTACTCTGGCCCTTGTTCAGGGTCTGTAGCTGTTGGGAGGTCTTCTTCCTAAGAGCTAGAGTGAAGAGTGGATTGTTCAGTCCCGATATTCCAGAGAAAGATGTGCAGGTTAGGAGACGCAGGGGTGACGTGGTAACACCCCATCACCCCGTGCAGTGCGTTCCCACGGCCCCCACCCCCGGAGGACTCCTCACAGAGGTGTGCCGGGCAGTCTTTTTGCATTTCCCCACTTTTATTTTTTCCTTGCTCATTTAAAAGTGAAAGTTCTTTACTGCTCAGAACTCTTCCATGTTCTCAAAAACCCTTCAAACTCATTGCCATCGAGTCAGAACTTACCCGTAACTGACCCTCTGTTGTGCTTCTGGGACTGTGAAAGGCACAGGAGAAGATTGTCCTTTTTCCCACAGGGCAGTGGGTGGATTTGAACAGTCGAAGAGACTCAGCCTTAGCAGTACAACTTCTGTGGGTTCCCCACCACAGCTCCTGGTGGTTCCCCTCCACCCAGTGTTAGAATCTGAATGGGAAACAGGTCAAAAACCCACCTGAACAGATTTTAGACCAAGAGCTGGTGCAGAAATAATTCCCACACAATCTGGGAGCTGTTTTCAATGTTCTTTCCTCTTTGATTGCAAAACTTTTGGTCAGGAAAATCTCACACTGGACATTAATAATGAACATGGTTAATAATCACTGCAGTGCTTCTTTGCATAAGGGACTCAATGTTGAACAGTGTTTTACACAGAAATAAATGCTACTTTATTAGCATTCTCTTGTAGTTTCTGCCACTTTACAAGTGGGCTGCTGTTAAGTGCTTAGATTTAATGATGGACCTTCAAAATAAGGCTCCGTTCCAGACGCCCTGGGGATGAAGTGCACTGTGTCGGGCTGTTAACCAACCAAAAGGTCAGGAGTTTGAATCCACTAGGCACTGCGTGGGAGAAAGATGGGAAATCTCCTGTCATAAAGATTTATGAAACTCAGTGGGGGGGCATTAGGAGTGGGAACTGAGCTGACAGCCATGGGTTTTAGTTTGATTTTTATGCGCATTGTGCTCTTTGAAGCGATTTCTATATGGGGTTTAAATGATAACAGCTACTGGCAGGTGTAGATGAGAACCGCAGGGGCCGACAGGTTTATATGAAGGGGTAGGAACAGCTTAGAAAAAGCAGGTGGATGCCAGTTCACAAGTGTGACATCAGTGTCCCTGAGTAGTACAGAAACAGTTGAATTAGCACATGTTTTATGGTGAATATTCTTCAACAATAGCAAAATAAGACTTATAAAACACTGTCTTGGTTAAGTAACAGTTCAGTCGTAAGAGTAATGAGCACTGTCATCTAAGTGTTAGATCAGTGATGGTTTCTCATGGGGTAGAAATGGAAACCTAGGATAATTATTCCCAGCTTGACTCCTGTTCTGACTGCCTCAGTCTTGTCTTCGCCGTCCACTCCTCTGATGGTGTGGTGTCACTGCGAGTGGTCACATTTGCGTTCAGACTTGTCCTATCAGGGCTTGATAGTTAAATATTACTTCCCGGTGGGACAGGTTAGACAGTAAGTGTGAGTGGTCCTGGTTGCACAGTGAGAATCAGCAGATCTTGTCTTCATCAGGCCGAGGCTGATGCATGGAGCAGGGACAGGCCCAGGTAAGGATTGCCGAGAAGGTCCAAGATTAAGAAAGAGGCCCAGCAACAATAGCATCGTTTACCACAGCAGCAAACAACAACTGCTGATGAGGTTGTGGAGAGATTGGAACTCTTACTCACTGCAGGTGGGAATGTAAAATGGTGCAACCACTATGGAAGGTGGTCTGGCTGGCGCTTTCTCAAAAAGTTGAAAATAGAAATATCATTTGACCCAGCAAGTCCATTACTGAGAATATATCCTAAAGAAACCAGAGTAATCACCCAAAAAGATGTACGCACACCTATGTATATAGCTGCGTTATTCACAGTAGCAGAGAAATGGAAGCAATTCAAGTGCCCATCAACAAATGAATGGATAGAATAACTATGGTACATTCATACAATGGAATATTACACAGCACTGAAAAACAAGGAACTCTTAAAACATTACACAACATGAGGAAGCCTTGAGGACATTATGCTGAGGGAAATATCTCAGTCACAAAATGACAAACACTGCGTAACACTGCTGTTATGAAATAGGTCAGACATGGGGATTTGGGGCGAGAATAGGAGAAGAGTGGATAGATAATGAACATTGCATGGGAACAGATGAGGGGAAGAACTCCCGAAAGGAATGTATGATTAGACATTATATGTATGACAGTGTGGAACAAAGGGTGCATTGTGGGGAGAGTCGGAGGAGGGAGAAGTGGGGGAAGAAAATGTGCAACAATAACAAAATATACTAACAAAAGAAGAAGGAACAAAGGCCCAGGTTCACTGCTGTTGGTGGATTTTGACTCATGCCTACCCTGTAGGACAGAGAAGAACTGTCCCATCGGGTTTCCATAGCACTGGGCTTTACAGACAGACTGCATCTCCTATGATGGGCTAGAACTGTTGACCTTTAGGTCCACTTAACCACTGTATCCTTTTTAGGGAGGACAAGGAAGAGTAAATGGACTCTGAAGTCCAGGTGTACCCAGGTGAGCTGGAGGTTCCTCCAGGACCACTGTAAGTGGGCTTGGGGTTACCATATATCAGAAGAGGGCATTGCCTTTTTACAGAAGAGCTTTTACTGTGATTTAGTTGTGTTGTGCAGAGCGGCTGCTTTCCCACTCACCATCTCATGCTCATTTTTGTTTGCCACGTTGTTTGTGTTTCCCACAGTGTGGCAGCGCTGTTCCCACTCCCTCCCTGGGTTTCCCTTTTCCATCCACCCTTTTCTCCCAACTCTTCCCACCTCTTGAGCTTTCCCCCAGGCATATGCTGCCCTTTTGGTCTCGAGTGGTGGGCTGGTGTCTTTTCCTCCTCCCAGGGCCATGCTCACCCTGTGAGGATGTATAGCATTCCTGTGAACATGACGGGCGTCTTGTGAGGGCCAGGCATCCACCCAGCTCACCAGCCTTCACAGTAACAGACCCTACAAGGGACACCATTCACCATTCTTGTGGTTCTGGGAGCCCATTACCTCCCAGCTAAGGGGCAGCATTTGGACGTGAACTTCAGCTGCGTGCCTGTATCCCTCCTCATTGATGTTACCATGCCTAGCCACCTGTAGCAGGGAACCCACCTCCTTGCTAACCTGTAGGCCTGCACCCCTCAGTTCTCTCTGTCTTATGTTTGTTGTTGTTGTTGTGTACTATCAAGTCGGATCTGACCCATAGCTGACCATCTGATGGGTTCTCCTAGGCAGTTAATTGGACGGAAGGAGATTGCCCATCCTTCTCCCGGGGAACAGCTGGTGGATTCGAACCGCTTGCCTTCAGGATTGCAGCGTAGCTTTTTACACTAGGCCCTCAGTGTCTACGCGTGGTGTTCATTTGCAGTTGTAGGAACGTTCCCCAGTCCTGTGCCATCTCAGTGACTGTTGGTGTGTTTAAGACATTGTTGGGGCTGAGTTGGCCTGTCTCTCTGGACGTTTCCTTGTTTCACTGACCCTCTGTTCTGTCAACCACGATGCCCTCTCTTCTCCTTCCTGATGACAGGTACAGAGTAAGCGAGTTGACGTCTCGACATCCTCGCTTCCAAGGAACATTTTGGTTGTGTTTCTTCTAGTTCTGTCTTCCAAGCCTGGACATTTGTTGGGTATAGAGGCTCCAGCCATTTTATTTTCTTCCTGGGTTTTATGCAACTGATCTCCTTTTGTTAAGTAAAATATTATTCGGTGCATGAAAACTTCCAAATTTGCCCTTACAGAGAAGCTAACTTTACACTTCTTCCATTGTGAAATGGAATTCGTCAGATACTTTCTAGGCTTCCCAGGCCAACACCAACAACTGTTTTGGCTCCAAGGTGCTGCTTTGGCAAAGTGTGAGTGGAAGTGAGGGTCTTTGTCAGCGAGAGGGCAGAGCCGGCGCATCTGCGTTCAGTGAATCATGGCTCGCTGGGACAGACACTCTTCATTGGCCCTTCCCCACATCCCATGTGTTTATTGCAGGTTGATGAGGGTGGTGTGTGAACTTGAAAGGAATGAACTTTGGTTAGGTAGGTCACCTGGATAAGTAAGTGCTCCAGGACATCAAATTCTCAGGAAGAAGGTTGGGTTTAATTGAGCCCTGCACGCTCCTGTAGCTCCTGCTATGTTAGAAACACAAAATTCTCTGTCTCTAGAAACAAAGGCAAAATAAGCAGGGATGCCAGTATGTTAACATTGGTGCTAAAGAGACCTTTTGCTGACAGGATATGATATTCGAGGTATATCTGGTTTATATACCAGTTTAGTTAGGACTAAGCTTTACTGCTGATAACAGGAAAAAACTCAAATAATACTAAGTAGATGAATTAAGGCACAAGTTGATTTCTTTTCCTCCTACAAAAGCGCTTGCTGCAGAAGGTCAAGGACTGCAGTCTTCAATATGGATTGAAGCTCAACATCAAGAAAACAAAGATTCTCACCACTGGGCCAATTGATAACATGGATGGTGAAGTGATTGAGATAGCTAACAGTTTTAGTTTACTTGGATCCACAGTCAACAGTCTTGGGAACAGCAGCCAGGAAATCAGGAAATGAATTGCATTGGGAAAGTCAGCTGTGAGGGACCTCTCAAGAGTACTGAAGAGCAACGACATCAGGCTGGAGACTAAGGTGCGCCTAATTCAGGCTATAGTCTTCGCAATTACATGCTATGCATTGGAGAGTTGGACAGTGAATAGGGATGCTAGGAAGAGAATTGAGGCCTTTGAGCTGTGGTGCTGGAGAAGAGTATTGAGTATACCATGGACTGCTAGGAGAACAAATAGGTTTGTCCTGGAGAGGGTGAAGCCAGAGTGCTCCTTGGAGTCAAGGATTCTGAAGCTTTATCTGACATACTTTGGGCATGTTGCAAGGAGGGACTGGTCCTTGAATAGGGACATCATGTTTGGGAGAGTGGAGGGACAGTGCAGGAGAGGAAGACCCTCGGTGAGATAGATCGATTCTGTGAGTGGAGTGGTGGGAATGAGTGTGTTTGAGATGGCGAGGTTGGCACAGGATAGAATGGTGTTTAGGGATCTTGTACATAGGGTCACTGTGAGTTGGAAGCGACTTGATGGCACATAACAACAACAACAACAATAGAAAAGGTCCTGTGTAGAGAGTGCAGTCTGGCTTCATGACTTGGTCCCATACGGTCCTCAGAGACCAAGGTTCTTTCCTTCATACTATGTTTTTTTCCATCCCCTTGTGGTCCAAATGGCTGCTGGTGCTCCAGCTGTCACATCCAAGTTCCAGACGGTAGGGTGGAAAAGAAGCCAAAGGGAGTCTCAGGTATCTCTTGAATAGCTGCTGCCATCTCCATTTAGATCTGTTTGCCAGATCTTGCTGGCCTGGCCTAACTAACGGCTGGGAAATGTAGTCTGTTTTGTGTGTCTGTGTGTCCATCTTAACCTCCCATCACCAGAGAAGTAAAGGCAAACAAACATGGGGATCAACTAGCAAGGTGTCTCCGTGTCCAGAGGGAAGAGGTTTGTTGCCTCATGCACATCTGGGGGTGTGGACATCTGAAGAGGCGCAAGATAGGACATGGGTGAGGGGGACACTTTGTGACATTTATGTGGTGACCAGCCAGATACTGGTTTTGGAAGGTCTGATTGGATACTGATTTCTAGAGGCTGCTATCACCTGAAGTCAATACTGCCCCCTAACTCTTCTCTGTAGAGGCCATACTGATGGTGTTCTCCAAGGAACACCTGGTGAGGGGTCTGATGCAGAGTTGACTAACTTGATAAGGTCCTGGGTGAATGTTACTACTGAGTAGAGATCTACTGGGCATCAGCTGTACATCGATATTACTACACACAGATCTTCTGAGGAAGGTGCTTGTCCATAGCAATCTACTGCACATCAGCTGTAAGTCAGTACCATTCCATAGAGATCTGTAGAGTGTCAGTATTGTCAGTCAGCTCTGCTCTGTAGAGCTCTACTGTTGTGGACCGTAGAGTCAGAACCGACCTGTAGCTGACTCTCTGGAGGGTTTTCAGAAACAATTATTTAGACGGGAGGAGATGGCCCATCCTTCTCCCTCAGAGCAGCTTCTAGCGTTGAACCTTGTGCCTTTGGGATTGCAGTGTAGTTTCTTGCCACTAGGCCACCAGAGTTCCCTAGAGCTCTACTGAGCATTAGTGATGCCGGTCAGTACTCCTCCATAGAGATTCGCTGAGGATCAGAGGTGTAAGTTCGTACTGTTGTTGTTGTTTACCACTGAGCTGGAACTGACCCTTAGCTGACCCTTCAGTGGATTTTAGAGGCAGTTAATCGCGTGGGAGATCACCCATCCTTCTCACATGGAGCGCTGGTGGACTTGAACCACGTGCCTTTGGGATTGCAGCATAGCTTCTTGCTACTAGCCCACCCCTAGTGATCTCCTGAACATCAATACTGTAAGCCAGTACAAGTCTTAATCCTCTGCAGAGAGGAGTTGACATTTTTTTAATGAAACAGTGACTGGGGAAATGTTCCATCATCCACTTCCTTTCCCTTGCTTTCACTGCCTCCCAAGAAAGTGTTCCTCTGAGTGTCTTCTGAGGAAATGTGAGTAGCCCGAGGTGGGAGGTTTGTCACCTGCCTCACTGGCAGGTGTTCTCAGAGGGTCCAGCTTCCCCGTGATGGTGAAGCAAAGTTGTCAGGGTCCTTCAAACTGCACTTGATTCGGAGCCCTCTGTGTGTGACAAGACCCTGTCAATCCTGATGGCATCATTTGTGTGTCTGTGACCTTGTATGTCCCTAAGGCCAGCCACACTGAGGCCGACAGTGAAGTGTCCAACGCTGGCAGCACCTCCCACTGAGAGTGGAAGAATGAGTATAGGAACAGCCTGTTTTACAGGGTCTGAAGAGTAGAAAATGGGACGTGGGGGCTATTGTATGACCCCTGATAACCCCAGAGCAGAAAACAGATAAAAAGACTGTAGCCCAGCCCCATGGTACCTTAGAAGCCACACCAGCAGCAAGAAGTTTGTTTCTTCATTGTTGACTCACAGACTTGACTCGCAGTTGTGGTACAGAGAATGGGGCTTATTAGAGAACTAAATTGGAGAATGAGGGAGGCAGAAAATATCACCCAATGTGAATGCAGGTTTTAGCCCAGCAGTCCCAAGGCATAATTCCTCACTTAGTCCAAGCTCTGGTTTCAGTACAGTAGTCAGCTTTTCCTTCCACCATCCAGCAAGAACAGCAAAAACCTTTAACTGGGGCCTTTATTTCAGGGCTGCATTGGTTACACCTTGCCACAGTTTCTCCATAGCAATGCCATAGTCTCTCCATCACCATCACCAAGGTCTCGCCACCAGATTCTCCCTCTGACCAGGGTCTTGTTTTCCCTCACAGCTTGCTGCCCAGTGTGGGAAGCACTCTCTCTCTTAGCTTAGTCCCACAGCTTTGGATGATGTTCAAGACTATGTGTCTGCAGTTTCAAGTAGCTGGAGACCATAATGGTCTGGGGTTTCAAGTAGCTGGGGTGAACATAATGGCTGAAAAAGCCAGCCTGTAAGCTTAACATCCTAGGCTCCTTGCTTTATCACACTCTGTGCATAGTATGTTTGTTGTAAATTGATTTGTGGCATGCTTGAATTGACTAAGTTTACTGACACAGTTTTTCTTAAGTCTCCATCATATTTTGGTGTTTCTTGAAATATTTCAAGCATTTCCACAATGCTCTTGCACACTTAATAGACTGTAGCAAAGTCACAGACAACTTTTCTCCACACTGTTGTTGCGATTGTTAGGAGCTGTTGAGTTGAATATGTCTCATATAGTAACCCTGTGAACAACAGATCTGAACCCTGTGCCAACCTCACTGTCTCTGCTGCAGTCACTGGGTTAATCTACCTGGTGGAGGGTCTTGCTGTCCTTCTCTGTCCCTCCGCCTTTCCAAACATGATGTCCCTCTCCAAGCCTTTCCTAGCAACATGTCCAAAGTGAGTGAGGTTAAGTTTCGCCATCCTTGCCTTCAAGGAGCCTTCTGTGTGACCTTTTCCCAAGACATACCTGTTTCTTCTCTTGGAAGTTCATGAGATATTCAGTACTCTTCTCAAACACATAACATTTTCTTTTGTCATCCTTATTCTTTGTCCAGCTCTCAGATGCACAGCAAGTGATTGGAAAATGCGTGTGACTCACTTTATAGTGCCGCTTGTTTTATGGTGGTGGTCTTGAATGGAGTCTGTTCTGTCTCTGAAGTATATATACCTGGAAGGTATATACTGTGCATTTCTAGTGCTGTTTGGGTCCAGAAGGCTTTACCCAGGAAGATGGCAGGATTGATTGCAGAAAAAGGATTTCTGCGTGAAAAAGCGGGACATTATGGATAAAGGCTTGCGCAGAAGTGATTTGGAAGAACTGTCATCACAAATCCAATTATCGGGCATCTCAGAGAGAACGGACTGAGGTGAGGTGACAGTGGTTTTGTGAGGAAGTGGCCGTGATAGACAAAGCCGGTCCCCTTGATGGTGTTGACTGTGGCACTTGATGGCGGTGGTGACGTCACCTGCCTTGAACAGGTTCTTTAACACTGTGGTCATCCAGCCCTCGGGAGAAGGCCGCCCAGGCTTCTGGAAAGGTTTTCAGAAATGCCGTCTTCTGCCTCCTTCCTCAGACCTACTGAGTCAGAAGCCTGGGGTTTGGGTGGGGAGGTGGGAGGCAGCACTGAAGCTCAGGAAATGTTAGTTATTAAAAGCTTCTCAGGATTGAATAAAAAAGTACACCCTACCAATCTCCAAAGGTTATATACGGTAATGATGCCAATTTTAGGATCTTCTCAAATGGCAGCATTACAGAGACGGGGCACAGTTACTGGGAGAGGCTGGGAAAGTGGGAGACAGAGGGTGTGATTATAAAGGGTTATTATGAAGGACTTTTGTGCTGATGGACTGTTTCTATTTTGACTAAAATAATGTCTAAGATAAATAGAAATCTAAACATTCGTTGGTAAGTGCTGTTGAGTTGACTGGAAATCACAGCAACCTGTGAACCGTGGCTCTGAACCCTGCCCTGTCCTGAGCCAGCCTCACAGTCTCTGACACACCTGCGCCCATTGCCACTGTCACTGTGTCAATCTATCTAATTCAAGGACTTCTTTTCTTGCACTGACCCTCCAACCTTCCAAGGATTGACCCCTCTTGGCAACATGCACAAAGTACATGAGAGACTGAATTTCAAAATCTTTGCCTCCAAAGAGCAACCTGGTTTCACCCTCTCCTGGACAGACCTGCTTGTTCTCTTGGCAATCCATGGTGTATGTTCAGTAACATTCCCTATCACCACAACTCAAAAGTATTAGAAGGAGGCGCAATATCCTCCTGTACCAGTCAGATCTGATTTGACGGTACATGCACACAAAATAATAAAAAAAAAATAAAAAAAAAGTATTAGTTCTTCTTATAACTTGCTTAGTCATTGTCCGGGTCTCAGTTACATAGCAAGCATAGAATACTATTCTATGATGCCTGAATCAAGTGCACCTTAGTCTCTAGACTGACATTATTGCTCTTTAGCATTCTGGAGCGGTTACTGACAGCAGATTTTCCTAAAGAAACTCATCTTTTGATTTCCTGTGTTCATTGTGGATCCAAGAAAGAAGTAAGAAATTGTTAACAAGCTCCGTCTTTGTTTCACTCAGTTATTGACCAAAATACTGGCGTTCAGGTCTGGCCAGGGACCCCTGGAAGAGAGCCTTGTTGCTCTGCTGTCGGCCAGTCAGCCATGGGCAAGCCTTGGAACACAGCTCTCCTCTGACAAACACAGGCCCAGACACCATGACACACACCACGAGATAAAGGTTGGTGCTTTGAACCCAGCCATTGGCTCCATGGGAGAGAGACCTGAAATCCACTTCTGTAAAGATTTCGGCCAGAAGCCCCTGGGGGGAAGTTTGCTCTGTCACTTTGGGGTTATTATGAGTTGACATTGACTGGGTGCATCTAACAACAAGATTGTCCTTTCTCTTGCAAGGATCTATAAAAAAAGAAAACAGCTCCCCCAGTCAAGCCACACCTGTTGCTGCAGTTTTTCTTCTAACTCTTGATGACTCCCTGTGCTGCAAATAAAAATCTGCAGAATTTTCTCAGCTTAATAGAAATACACAGCCACAGGTTTAGACCACCACCCTCAGGATTAGTTGTTATGTTGTGTACCACTGAGTGGGATCCGACTCACTGCTGACCCTCTAGTGGGTTTTCAGAGGCCGTTGCTGTTATTAGGTGCCACCGAGTCGACCACGACTTGTGGTGACAACAGAGCTGAAGAATAGACCTGAACCCTGCCCAGCCCTGTCCCGTCCTCATCATCTCAGCCACACTTGACCCCATTGCTGCAGTTACCGTGCCAGTCCATCTCACTGAGGGTCTTCCCCTCCTTTGCTGACCCTTCACTTTTCTGAGCGTGATGTCCTTTTCCAGGGACTGGTCTCTCCTTACAACATGCCCAAAGGATGTGGGACCAAGTGCCCCCATCCTTCCCTCTAAGGAGCATCCTGGCTGCAGCCGACAAGGGCACCCTCCTGTTGGCACCACCAGAGGACCTGTTAGGAGTCTATACAGGTGACAAAGTGATACACAAAGATGTTGTGTATAAACAAGTACACACACACACACACACACACACACACATGAGGTGATCTGCTCAGCGTCTAGTTCACTGTCCTGTGGGCTCGTTCGTTGTCCTGTGGTCTGGTTCATGATCTCGTGCCCTTCAATGTTCTTAGTTATAGAAGATGTCACTCTTAGAGAATGTTGGTTGATGACTGTCTTACTTAGAAAAGAATATCTTGGTGGCAGAAGTCAAGGGTAAGGAAAATCAAAAGATGGGAAAGAAAAGGGAGCTCTGGTGGTAAGAAGCTGCACTGTAATCCCAGAGGTGTGCGGTTCGAATCCACCAGATGCTCTGCTGGAGAAGGAGGGGCAATCTCCTTCTGTACCAGTCAGATCCGATTTGATGGTATACACACAAAAATAAGAAAATTAAAAAAAAAAAGATGGAGAAGAAAAAGGATAAGATTTAATACTCTTGGTGATGCTTTTAACTTTGTGTGAATATGTAATTATTTCAAAATTTGGTGTCTTGACATGGAACCACTGGATTAGAACACAGTTATAGGACACTGCACTGTGGGTGGGTACCAGTGAGCTGGTGTGAACCCCGGGAGGAGATGAGGAAGGCTAGATGAGGAAGGCTAGGTGAGAAATGGGGTGACCTTTCTGGAAGGTTGACGAGGGGGTGGAACCAGGGTTACCATGGTCCTCACTGAAGCTTGAGGTGGTCAGTACCTTCAGTGTTGGGATGAAGATGGCGTCACCATTGAAGAGACTCGAGGCCCCTCCTTTCAAGGAGGGAAATCTGTCCCTTTGGGATGTAACTTTCTAATAAATCTGTCTTTACCTAAAAAGACTTTGAGGCAATGAAGAATGAGGAGGGATGACGACTCCCCTAGGCAGAAGAGACCCAGCCAGGACCCCACAGAGGTTAGAATCAGAACAGCGTCTTGGAGCTCATATTACACATGCAGCTCTCGAAGTGAATCTGAGAGGAGACCTCCGGGGAGCTCAGCGGTGGTAAAAGAAGATCTGTGCTGGGGAAGAGGTGAAGGAATGAGTGTTTTCTACCCCGGAGGATCAGAGGTCTCGCAATTTTTAAGACTGTGATTTGGAGGGACGCGGGTCGGAAGTTAGGGGTTCTCAGAATTGTGGAAGGAAGTGAGCTCAGTGCTGAAGGGCAGACTGAGATGGGATTTCAGGAAGGACGATTTGGAGGCGAAGGAGAAGTGAACAAGGGAGGGCGTGGGGCTTGTCTTTAAAGACGTGCTTGAAGTGCTAGAACAGTCTCTGTTTAATAGAAACTCTTCCCAGCCGTGTGGAAGGAAGTGGGCCCGGCTGAGAGGTGAGGGTCCTGGGCCGAGCTCACTGAAGGGTCCCCCCCAGCAGTGCCTCAGAAGAGAGGCCTGGCGGTCTCCTTCCAAATAACAGCAGCCCTCAGAAGCTCCGCAGAGCACGTCCTCCATGGCACTGCCGTGGATCAGAGCTGGCTCGCGGGCAGCTGTCGAGCTGGTTGCTTCTGGAAAGTCAGGGCAGCAGACCCTTCTGCTTCTGTCAGCCCACCTCATAGCACTGAATGTCGGGGGGACACTACTCTAGATTGTGCAGACTGTTGGACGTACCTCCAGGGGGTTCTGCGTGTACATAACCGGGGAACAATTATGGGTCTCATCTCATCATTTGGCATCTTTGGGCAGGTGCTGTTTCACCTGGACTCAGTGGTGTGATGTCACAACCCCAGGGAGGTGTGGCAGAAGGAGCCCTGGTGACACAGAGGTTAAGGAAGTAAGCTGCTAACTGAAAGGTTGGGGGTTTGAATCCACCAGCCACCTGGTGGGAGAGCGAAGGGGCAGACACTTCTGGTTCAAGACCTAGAACCCTGGGGTGAGGCGTGTTCCTCCCCAGCCGGGGGGCCTCCCGGAGTCAGAAGGTGGCAGCAGGTGGGTGAGGGCAGTTTCTCCTCTCATAGCTGAAAACTGCCTGAAATGGCAGGTAATCCTGTCAGAACAATGTCTTTCCCCCCTTTTAAGGTATCTTTCTCTTAAAGCGTTATTTTAGAGTCAGAGGCAGCCAAAGAGTTCTCACAGGCAGCTCCTTGGGGGTAAGGACGCGTGGGCGCTCTCCACACGGCGTTTTGGAAAATGTCTTTTTCTGTCTGAAGCAGTTCTCTGCGGAGCTGCAGGAGTCTCTCTCCTCGGGGGGCTGTCCCTTCCCCCAGGAACGCTTAGCTTGCACCCAGGGCTTCTCACGGACACCAGGTGTGGCCTGTGCATTTGCTGCCTGCTAAAATGCCCTCTCCTGAAGGAGAGAGGTCAGCGGTGAGCCCATGCCATTCCTTTGACGTTTCCTCACTCTGCATTGACCTTCCGTGTGGGCTCCGTTGTGACTTGTGTTGGTCCCTGGGGACATGTCCCAGCCTGGCCCTTGCCTGCGTGTTTCGTGATGATGCACGTGGCACCAGCTTAAGGTGCGTTGGTGTTCTGTGCACCTTCCAAGATCCTGGTCATTGAGTCTTTCATTCCACAGTTGTGTGTCCAGAGTCACTTCTGCAGGAGGCTTTGGGGATGAACTAGTGACAAAATAGGTGAGAATTTTGCACTTTGGTGCTTTACAGTTGGAATATTGTGTTAATCTGAATCTTCAAATAAGTAGGGTTTGTACCATACCAAAGTTCAATGGTGATTAATTTTATAAAACATAATGCATGGGAATGAATTTATGAAACACAGTGTAAGGATAGTGTAAAATTCAATATATACAAACTTTGTAAGCAAATCAATATAAAATAAAGTTTTTTAAAAACCAGGAATTGAATGTGTGTGGATTTTATTGGGGGATTTTTCACCAAAGTGGTAAAATTGAGAAGGGTGCTGCAAACTCTGGGGGAATCTTGACACTAAGATGCCGATCTGAGTCCATTGGAGGAGGGTGGGGAGGTTGTGGAAGCTTCTGGATGGCTGTACAGTCTAAGCTTTGGGGACCGACAAGTCAGCGTCTCATGTCTCCCAGGAAGGGTCTGTGTTGATTCCGTGGGCGGTGAGGCCCCATGTACATACAGTGGGGAGGGTGCCAGAGGCTCACTCGCCCGTCTGTAGTGGAAGCTGGACATGTGTCACCAGAACTGCCCTGGGAGGGGATGCGCAAAGAGCACCATGGAAACGAGTGCAGTGAGGTGGGCCCTGTGGACGTGATATGCAGTGCTGGGAGAGGCCGGAGGGGCTGGTGGGTACCATCCTAGCTGGGGCGAGGGTGCACATCCAGGCAGGCTTGCCCATGAGAAGGGTTAAGGAGGTGAGGCTAGGGGGAGCCGTGTGGCCAGTGTGAGGACATGGACCGGTCTGGTCCGTGTAGACCTTTTTAACCTGAAAGCAGTAGGAGGCCAGAGATCGAGAAGTGGACCTACCCCGTGTGCTCAGTGGTGACAGTCGGCCTGGGTGGAGCGGCTGGGACAGCCTGGGTGGAGCAGGGAGTGTTGGAGGCCCTGAGGACATCAGGTGAACAGGGACCAGCAGAAGGACTGTGCCACATATGGTAATGCTAGTCAAGGGGTAGTTCACTGTACTTGGGTTGCACATGGAGATGGGGTGAAGGGAGGCGAGGCCAGGGATGACCCCCGGGTTCCTGTGGTCAGGGGCTGGTGGCAACATTGAGGAAGACAAGGGGTACACTGTGAGAGGCCTGCTAGGGAGGAATGGGGTGAGCTGGCTCTGCCCTGGCTTAGCTGGAGGTGGAGGGGTGGTGGGAAGCAGTGGCTCTTTGAAGGGTGGCTGTGAAGGGGAGGGGGAGGCAGGCTTGCAGCTGCTGGGGGACTCAGGGATTGGCAAGCTTTCTCTGGGGACTCTGTTGACTCTGAGAGAGACTGTGTGACCTGGAGCAGGTGGGGAGGGGTGGAGAGATTGGCTCTGGGAAGAGGACTGGCTTCTCCAGGGAGCCTGCAGGTCTAGAATGTCCCTTGAAGTGATCAAGGGCTTTGCTCGCCTTGAAAGCCTGAGGCTGTTACATTTGTTCCCCCCACGACCTTTCCCTCCATTCTGGGCATTGGTGTTAATGACAGCGCTCTGTGCTCCATACAGAGACGGGCCGCCGCAGGTGAGCGCATCGTCCTGGGCTTTTGGGAGCCTTGAGGAAGGAACAATCCTTCCCCGAGCATGTAGCCCTGGCCACTCAGAGTGGGGCTGGTAAACCCCATCTTCACGTCTGTCTTGATATCTCAGCTGAAATGCTAATAGTGATTACCAAGGAGGCGTGCGAAAGAGCGGGGCCCAGGCATTCGGTCAGTCGCATCAGATGAAGAAACAGCACAGATGGCACAAAATGCCACTTTTTTACAGAACTTCTCCCCTCCCAGGAGCCGCTTCAGGAATGGAGCCCGCAGGCGGATGACTGTGGAATTTGAATGAATCTGGGGCCGAGGCTCAGTTTGCCTTCACCTGCTGCAGGCTTGGCCCTGAGGTCTCTGCAGGCTCTGGTGAGGGATGTTGGGTGGCATCATCTGGCTGTGGCCGGTCGCCCTCCATGGACACCTGTATGGCACGATTGAGGTCGCTGCCCCCACAGGAACACCGAGAGCTGGGTTGCTGAGCCCCTCAGGGTCCTGGCACTCTGACCCCTCCTGGCACTTCCTACTTTCAGGTCACCCCGAAGGACTGGGCTTACTGGACGAGCTGGTGTGGGATGCGCTGTGTGGAGGGCATTTACAGTGGCCTGTTTCTTCACAGTAAAACCAAACCACCTTTAGACGTTGGGTGCTTATAAGCCAGAGAAGGTCATGCAGCGAGTGCTGGGCTGTAGGGCCTGGGGCTGCTGTCCGGCTCTGTGGCTGTGGCCAGCCTTTTGGGCTTTAGTTCCATCATCTTGAATGGCCCTGAAGCTCACTTCCTGCCCCCTGGATCTAAGTATGCACTACTGGGGCTGCCGGGCATTGTCTCACCTTTAAAATAAGGCCGGACCTTGTCCTGTGTACTGTGCTGGCTGGTGCAGTCTACAGGAGGGTGACACTGATCTTGAATTTGGCAGTGGTATGATGACTGTCTCAGTGGACTATGGCAGGAGACCGTGGGCTGTGTGTACAGGTTAGCTCTCTGTAGACCACTGAGGACCATGTGGTCTCCACATCTGTGATGTCAGTGAGGACTCAGCCCGCTGGCCACTCAGTTGGGATTCATGCGACTGCCTTGTGAAGTCCTTGCACGATGCCTACTTTTGATGGTTGTCTGAGAAGGAAGAATTCTGCACCCTTGGCTGCAGGCTAGCACCTTCCCTTTTGAACCTCCTCACAGCCTGGCTGAGACCTGAATTCCTCCTGTTCTCCCCGTCTAGATGGGTGATGGTTTCCTAGGTATTTCTGTGATGTTTGATTGGATTCCCGTATCCTTCTTGGCCAGTGTTTGACTCTGTAGTTATAACTCTGAAGCCTCGCTTATGGATACTGGGACTGATGGGTCAGACGTCACTGAGCAGATAATGAGAGGATGCTGGCCAAGAAGGGGGCGTGTGGGGCTGGCTCCACACCCCCAGAGAATCGTAATGAAGGTCTCTGGGACTCTGCCAGCATTTCAATTGATACATCATCAATAAACCAGAGAGCTGTTTTCTGATCGTGTCTACATTCTAGACAGAGACTTGCTAACGTTAGTGGTTAATATTACTGTCACTTATTTTATGGAACGGAGCCCTGGTGGGCTAGTTTGTAGCTGCCTGGAGCTCACCTAAAGGTGTCTCTTCTCTGGCAGTTCAGACCCACTAGTGGCGTCCTGAGAGAAGGATGACCAGTCTTTCTTGTGTCCTCTATGGCTTGGAAAACCCAGTGGATGTTCAGCTTTGAGTAGGTTCCACCGCGAAGGCAGTGACTTATTTGAGTTCATTTTTGGGATACTGTCTTTGCTGCTGGTTTCTGAGAAAACCCACAAGCGGTAGAGATAGTGAGCTGTCCTTCAGTGGACTCCGCCTCAGGGTGACCGTCAGGATCCTGGTGGTGTGCTGTGTGTTGTGCTGGCTACTAGCTGGCCAGAGTTAACAGGACAGGACGTGGTCAGTCATTGCCCTCTCCTCAGGATCACCGATTGGGCCAGGTCCATCACCGAAGCGCTGGTGCTGGTCCATCTCACAGTGAGCCCTCTTTGCCCTCACGATCGAGACCTGATGTCCTCTTCCAGCCTCTGATCCCCCTCCTGATCACATGTCCAAAACAAGCAAGGTGGGAAAGCTCTGTTGTGACGCATGATGTTTCCACTGGCTAATTTTCAGACCTTTCTTCCTAGCCTGTGCTTCACTGATTCCTCTGCACCGCGGGTGACCCTGCTGGCATTTGAAATTCCAGCAGCAGAGCCACCAGCTTCCCAGCGGCATGTAAGCCACTGCCGTGTGACAGAACGATGGGTGGTGGCTGCAGGAGATAAGAAGGTATATTTAAAAATACCCACTCCCAGGTGCATTCATAGAGGCAGGAAGGACAGTTATTTTAAGAATGACCAGAACCAGCCAATGAGCTTATTGAATAAAGAATGGAACAACAACAAAAAAAAGTCCCCAGGTTACAAGCATCTGACCTACATACCGCTCATAGATAGCTACAGACTGACTCCTATAAAGTCTGTTTTGTTAAAATTTTGAGGCATATTCAGTGGCTCGTAGTAGCAAATGGGTGTTACTTTGCAACAAGCGTCCAAATATTATTATTACTGTTCCATCATGGACAGTGTTTGGAAGAACTTCTGGCTTGGTTCAGGTTGGGAAAGCAGGAGTGGCATCCACTTCTTAAACTAGATGCCTCTGGAAACTATAAACTCTGTAAACATATAGTAATGATGTTAGTTAAAGAACAGAGTTCAGGTCTTTTGTTCAGGGGTAGCTATGAGTCTTATTCGACTTGATGACACTTAACCACTGCTAAAAGAGGCTAGTGTTGTTATATGTGGACGGACATTCTTCTACTTTGTACATCACTCTTTGTCAATGTGCCGTATGAAGGAACCTGTGATCCTGTGATGCTGAACCTTGTACCACTGGGGTATCAGATACCATAATGGCTTCCCATTGTGGACACTGTTTGGTGGAGCTCCCAGTTGCAAAACAGGTTTGGAAGTAGGAGTGGCATCCACTTCCTAAACCACATGCCTCTGCCAACTGTATGAACTTGGAGAAATCATGATAGTTATGGAAAGGCATAAGGTCTTTTGTTCATAGAGTCGCTATGAGTCGTGCTCGACTCGATGGCAATCAACAACAACCACATTATTATTTTAAAGATGTTTTCGGTGTGTCTGGAAGTGTTTCTATACTGTTTTTGTGAGTAGAATCATACACTATATACTATATATTGAGACAGATATTTAAGTAACTGACTTAGGTATAGCCTGTACCTTACTGTTCCTATTTACATACAAATTTAATACAAACAGATTAGAACTTGTTTATAATCTGGTGACTACATGTAATTGGGTAATGTTGTTATTTTGGGCCATTGAGTCGCCTGCAACCCCTAGCGACCTTATGTACAGCAGCTCTGAACCCTGCCCTGTCCTGAGCCAGTCACACTAATTCCGACACACCAACCCCCTTTCCCCAGTTACTGTATCAATTTGTCTCATCTGGGGTTTTCCTGTCTTGTGCTGTCCATCCACCCTTCTGAGCATGATGTCCTTCTCCAATGACCAGTCTCTCCTGGCCACGTGCCCAAGGTATGTGAGACAGAGCTTCAGAATCCCAGCCTCCAAGGAGAAACTTGGTTTCACCCTCTCCAAGATAGACCTATTTGTTTTTGTGGCAGTCCATGATATGTTCAAGACTTTTCTCTAGCACCGCAATGCGAAGGCATCGATTCATCTTCTGTCATCCTTAGTCATTGTCCAGCTCCCTGATGCATAATAAGTAATTGCAAAGACCATGGCCTGGATCAGGAGCACCTTAGTCTCTAGAATGACATCGTTGCTTTTCATCACTCTGGAGAGGTCCTTGACAGCAGATTTTCCCAGTGCAATTAATCTTTTGATTTCCTGACTGCTCGTGTTTGATTGTGGAGCTAAGCAAGCTCTAATTGCTATCAATCTCAATCTCTTCTCCATCTATCATGGTGCTGCCAATTGGCCGTGAGAATCCTTGTCTTCTTGATGTTGAATTTCGATCCATATTGAAGACTATAGTCCTTCACCTTCTGCAGCAAGCACTTAGGTCTTCTTCAGTTTCAGCGAGCAAGGTTCCATCAGATTCACTGAATTACAGATCCTTGACCTGTCCTGCACCATCCTTGTGCTCTGTGGCCAAGCTGCATCCCTGTATCGGTACCTCTTGTTAAAGGTCCTTTTGTCTTTCTCTGACCTTATGCCTTTCCCAGCGTGACTCCTTTTCCAAGCAAGCTCTAACCCCCCTTGACAGTATGCTCAAAGTATGTCAGATGGAGTTTCACCACCTTTGCCTGTAAAGAACATTCTGGTTGCATTTTCTCTAAGACAGATTTAATTTTTTAGTCATCGTTGTTAGATGCCGTTGAGTCGAGTACAACTCACAGCAATCCCATGAACAACAGATCTGAACCCTGCCCTGTTCTGTGCTGTCCTCATCATCTCTGACATACACACACTGTGTCAGTCCGTCTGGTTAGGGGTGTTCCTTTCTTCCGCCAACCTTCCACCTTCCCACACATGCTGTCCCTCTCCGAGGAACAGCCTCTCCTAGCAACATGTCCAGCGTATGTGAGACGAGGTTTTGTCGTCTTCACCTCTGAGGAGTGCTCTGACTGCACTCTGGCCGTCCATGGGGTATTCAGTCTTCCTTCCAGCGCCACAGTTGGTTAACATTGGGGCTTTATTGAACTGGCAGAATGTGCTTCAGAGGGGAAAAAAAAGATTAGAAAAGAATTTAACAGAAATAAGGTGCTGTTCATTTTCCCTTTTACCCTGCACGGCTTTCCAGGGACAAGCTCAATATTGGTACAGTTTTCTAACCTGGAGAGTGAGGAACTAAAAAGCCAAAAGCCACAAGTAACCCATTCAAGTTCATTAACGTAGCAGTACTGACTTTGTGCCAGACTGTCTGCACTGTAACCCGGTGGTGAGATGACACATCTTTGTGCCCTGAAAGGTTACAGACTCGTGTGATGTGATCCACTGGGGCAGGGTCTGGAATTTCAGGCCTTCCCAAAACAGAAGGATTTGGGGGTTTGTATGTGCTGAGAATACACAGAGCCCACAGCAACTCTACCGTTTGCTACGTGTACAATTCAGTGAGCTGATTACAGTCTTTGAATTGAACATCCACACCCACCCTTTTTGAGGTCCAGAGCCCCTGGTGGCACAATGTGGAGCGTGTTGTGCTGCGACACAAAAGGTCAGCTGTTTGAGCCCACCAGCTGTTCAGAAGGAGGTCTCCTCCCATCAAGATTCTTAGCTGGAAACCAGCGGAGGGCTGCCTGTGAGTTGCAATGACCTGACAGCAGGATTGATTTTATTTTCTTCCTTTCCTGAATTGTTTCCCCGCTGTCAGCAGACTCACTGCCTGCTGAATTTTCTATCTAATCTTTCAGGTTGGCATTGAGGTTTTGCAAAAAACACACTTGCTATTTCATTTCACCGTTTCCAATATCTCTCCCCCTCTTCAACATCTAAAGCAACATTGTTTCCTTGGAAGGCTCCCCCTCTCCCTGTGAATATATTTGGTCACATATCTTCAACTGTTCAAATCTGTTTGTTCTTCCTGGATCAAGCAAAGACTCCAGGAGTTGGGTCAGCATTATCGTATGTGAACCTGTATAAAACCTTTAAGCTGATCACGTTCAGAATCGCCAGTACAACTCTGCCTGCCTTTTCCCTGCTAGGGAAAAAATAATGAATCCAAATGGGTTGATAAGGAATCTCCTTTCTGTTTTTAAAAATATTAGCAGTTGAATGTTGCTGCGTGCTGTCCAATTCTGCCGCAGGGACCCTGTAGGACGGAGTGGGACTGCCCTGTGGGGTGTCAGGCTGTAATGTTGGCACTCACCGTTTACCAGGTCTTGCCTCTTAACCTCTTGTGGAGCAGCTGGTGACTTTACACCCCTGACCTAGTGCTGTAACCACTGCATCACCACAGCTCCCGTAAAGTCAGCTATTGTGTCACTGAGTTAAGTCCAACCTTGCGTGACCCCACAAACGACAGGGCTGAGTGCTGCCCTGCGCTGTGCCGTCCTCAGGTCTCTGACGTGCCCACGCCCGTAGTACAGTCACAGTGGCATCCATGTCACTGAGGGTCATCTCTTCCTCTGACCCTCCACCGGTCCCAGCATCATGTCCTTTTCCCAGGAGATGGAGGACCAGCATTCTTGCTTCAAGGGAACACCCTGGTGGCCCTTCCTCCAAGAGCCAGTCATCTCCCTTGAATGCGATGAGGTGTGCTCCCGGAGGGGCGGGTCAGGAAAAAGGATGTTTCTCTGTTTGGAAGGAGCTGTCTTCAGTGCCTGTGTGGGATTCTGACTAAAATGAAAACAATTTTTTTTTTACTGCCAGGATTTCAGTTGCGTATACTCAAGAGCAACGGTGTTTCTCTGGAGACTAAGGTGCGCCTGACACAGGCCATGGTCTTTGCAATCACTTGTTATGCATCAGAGAGTTGGACAATGACTAGGGAGGATAGAAGGAGAATTGATGCCTTTGAACTGTGATGCTGGAGAAGAGTATTGAATGTACCATGGCCTGCCAAGAAAACAAACAGATTCACCCTGGAGAGGGTTAAACCAGGCTGCTCCTTGGTGGCAAGGATTCTGGGCTTTCGTCTGACATACTTTGGACATGTTGTAAGGAGGGACAGGTCTTTGGAGAGGGACCATGCTTGGGAGGGTGGAGGGATAGCGCAGGAGGGGAAGACCCTCTATAAGGTGGATTGATTCAGTGACTGGGGTAATCGGAATGGGTGTGTCAGAGGCAATGAGATTGGCACGGGATAGAGCAGGGTTTAGGGCTGTTGTGCATAGGGTCGCTATGAGTCGCAAACGACTCGATGGCACATAACAACAACAACAATAATTCCCCCCCCAAAGCTCCGTTACTGGAAGGGGCCCTGGGTCTATGGGGAGTTCCCCCCCTATCTCCACACACGTGGAGATGCTTCAGGGACCTACTGCTCGAGCCATCTTACAGATGCATTTTCAGATCCAGTGTGGTCGGCAGATTTCAGCCCCTTCAGCGTGGATGTCCGTTCAACCTGTCCAACATTTGTTGAGTTCCAGAAATACATGTTTATGTGGTGGTAGCCCCTGGGTGGCATGCCAGTTAATACACTCACCTGTTGACCCAAGGTTGGAGGTTTGAGTTCACCTCGAGACACCCCAAAAGAAAGGTCTGGCAATCAACATGTAAAAACGAAAAAAAAAAAGAATCGGTCATTGGAAAACCCTGTGCCTCCTCTGGGCCGCCAGCTGAATATTTCTTGATTTAATTACACACACATACACGAAATGAATTGATACTCAGCTGGTGAGACGGTGGTGAAGCAGTCGGTGGATGGTCTGAACACACGAGCTGTTTCTTGGGAGGACGAAGATGCATTTTGCTTCTGTAAAGATGACAGCTTTGGAAACCCTGGGTGGGGGGCAGTTCTGGGCTGCCCTGTGGGGTCCTGTGAGTTGGAGTTGATATGATGGCAAAGGGTTTGCTGGATTTTTTGGTGCTTTTATGCAAATGAAATCCCGCTCTAGGTGCTGTAAGTGGGCTTCATCAGCCGATCTCATATCCTGGTGTCCTTCCATATCAGCGCAGACGACACTCCTATCTGAACAGCGCCGTGCACCCAGCCTGCCTTAGCTTCTGGGCTTCCGGCTGGTAGCGGCTGCTGACTGGCGTGCAGGAACCACTCTTGGGTTTGCACGTTGTCACACCTGTGTGGCTTTATCTGTGGGGCTGCGTGAGAGTCCGTGAGCAGCAGGTCTGGGTTGGTTTCTATGGTAAAGGCAGAGCTTGTCTGGAGGAGAAGCCCAGGGTCAGTCAGGTGGGCTCCAGGAGCCATGACTCATCGGCTCCCTCACCAGGCCGAGACCACACTCTTCCTCCCCACTCATCCCACACTGTGCCCTGGCACTCACCAGGCCGAGACCACACTCTTCCTCCCCACTCATCCCACACTGTGCCCTGGCAATCACCAGGCCAAGACCACACTCTTTCTCCCCACTCATCCCACACTGTGCCCTGGTTTACTTGTTCATATTATCTACTCAGTGATTGCTAGCCTCAATTTTAAATTTTGCGAGACATTCCTGGATTGACTCACGGAGATATGGTTCCGGAGTGTGTCCCTTAGGCACAAGGGAGCTGGTGCCGTTGTTCGAGAAGTGAGTCAGTGAGACAGTGTGCTGACTTGGGTTTTCTGGAGTTTTTACAACAGCTCTTCCTGCCAGTTGTGTGTGTCCTTTGCTTGTCTGGAAAAAGTGACCAAAGTAGTGGGGAAAATGAAAGTGGAAACCATCCGAGTGTTCATCCGTACATGACATGGTAAACCCAAGGTGGGCCATCCATGCAATGGAATAGTATTCAGCCATGGAGAAGAACGGGGTCCTGGTGCATGCTGGGACATGGGTGGGCCCTAGAAACATGACGCTGCATGAAGGACACCAGACACCAAGGACCATGCAGGGACGAGAGAGCTAGAATAGGCACATCCATCCAGACTGAAGAGTCCCAGTTACCTAGGGTTGGGGAGGGGAATGAGGAGTATTAAAAAAGTTAGGTTTGAAACAATAGACAGGCCTACCATGAGGTAAATCACCCCAGGGAGGAACCCACACTTCAGAACCACCAACCTTGTGAGGTCAGAGGGCTGCACCGGGCCCAGGAGGAAGCTTGTAGGGCAGGAAGGAGATGGAAAGGATGAGTGGAGAAGGGAAATGCAGGGGGAAGTGGGAAGAGCACTGCTACTCTGTTGGTAATTGGCGTCCTGAAACAAATGTGTGTGACCTGGTGAGTGATAAACCAATATGCCCTGTAACCTCTCACCCAGATCACAACTTTAAAAAGAAATTAAAGCATACACAATTGGCCATAGAAAATCTCTTTGTTCAGTATATTAACCTAAACACCCAAAGTGTAAATATTTTTTTAATGCAAAATAAGTTGTATTAGGAAAAAAATATGTATCTGGAAACACTGCTGGACTAAACCTAGATTCATATTTTGAGCCCAGGAGGGGCCTTTAAAGGATCAAATTGTTTCCTTTTTACTCCAGGGTGAAACCCAGATGCCTCTGAAGAAAGGGCTGGTGGTCTCCTTGCAGAAATCAGCCACTGACATCTGTTAGTTTGAGACCCTAGTGCTGCTGTCCCAGAGCTACCACAGGTGGGGGGCCTTAACAGGTGGCCCTTTGTTGTTTTTCTGGTTAGGAGGCCGGGGTCCGCCTTCAGCGTGCCAGCTGTGGGGAAGGCTGCGTGCCCTCACTCTGTCGGCTGTGGAGGGCAGTCCTTATCTCCTTCAGCATCTGTAAGCCAAGTGTTCCCTGGAGACACCCATACACCCCCACCCTCCTGGATGTCAGGGAGCTGCCTCAAGCAGGGACCGTGGTCTAGAATGATGCTCTCCACTCCTGGTGATTCTTTCCTGCTGGAAGCGAGGTCCCCCTCTGAGCTGCCTTCCCTTCCCTTTGTCTCTAGGGAGATAAATGGTATTGGAGGCACAGCTTCGACGAACCCCTTTCCATCCGTCCAGGGCTGTGATGGCATTGAGAAATGTCGTCCACCCTTACTCCTTTTACACATATTGTGTTTGTCAGATTTTGGGGTCTAATGATACCCTACCCATAACTTCAGCATTGCATCATTAAATGTAAGAGTTTTTTTGGGGACACAGTTCAATTCCTGTATGCTTCATGTGCACCTTTTTACTTCGACACACCTGAGGTCACCAGCATTGACCCCTGGCAGCATGTGGCAGCATAGTTAGGAACCTGAGCGCGTGAGAGCAGAATGGAAGGTCCAGGAAGAGGAGAGTGGCTGCGGCTGTCCAGCCGTAGGCTGGGTTCCACTCCCGGCGTGACTGAGCAGCCCCCGGGTACACGGATCTTAGGAATCTCCTCCTTCTTCACTCTGCAGAGGCAGCTGGCGTACAAGGTCTCCAAGTCAGAATGTGGCCACATGTCAGTTGAGCAGGGTGCATGAGGCCTGGTGATGTAGGCTGCTAACGGAAAGGTCAGGGGTTTGAGTCCACCAGGCTCTCTGAGGAAGAACGTGGACAATCTTCTCCTGAGAACATTTACATTCTTAGACCCCAGACAGAGGGCATACCTGACTTGGAATCGCCTGGAGGCCTGTGGGTGTGGATGGGAGGAAATGACTCCCACCCTTGGGAAGCCAAGCCCGAGGCTGAGGTGGAAGCTGTCACTTGACCGGACAGAAGTAGCCCTGGTTGGATGTTAACCCCCTGGACGGTCCCTCATGAGAACTGTCACTCTTGGTCACAGAGCCCCGTGTCAGCAGGCCTCTTTGGTGGAGCGGACATGGGTTTTTGGGTACCTTGGGCAGAAAACATCCCACGGGCTGGAGTCCCCCTTTCTGATCGGCATGTTCTGTCCTTCTGTGTAAACTCCTCTCAGCGTTAGGAGACTCAGGCTTTGTCAGTCACGGCGCATACCAGAAGAGATAGAAGATTTTACACCAAGAACTTGGGAGTTAAAAGATTCCTGTAAGCCGAGATAAGCCTACTGCCTGGCTCGGGAGTCGTGAACTGTAGGAATATCATGTGCTCTGGGAGTCTTAATGGACAAGTATCAAAATAATAAGTACTTGGATGTGATTTCACGTAATTACCTCCTCTGAAATGTGTGCATCCATCCAGCACCTATGGAATACGTTCTGGGTTTCGGGGAACCGTAGTGGCACAAGGATTAAAGCATCTGATGCTATCTGAGAAGGCAGCGATTCCAACCCACCAGCCCCTCAAGGGAGAAAGCTGATGCCGTCAGCTTGTGTAGAGAGGCTCTGGCCGGAACAGGCTCCGGCCCTGTGAGGCCGCTCTGCTCTCTCCTGCCGGGTTTCTAAGCCTTGGAATCAATTCCACGGCAGTGGGTGAGGGTTCTGCTTGTTGGTTTTCGTTCCAGGGCCTCCTTTTAACTGTCCAGGACAGTACTCATTCCTTGAGCTTCCAGATGTGACAGCCAGGAGAGTCTCCGTGCAGAGCCTTTTCCCGCGGGCTGCACTGCAGGCTGGGAAGCAGAGCATTCCCGGCACCTGAGAGCTTTCCTCCTGTCACTGTGTTGTTGGTGGCCACAGGCGGTGCCATCTCTCATGACTTTATGTACGGCGTCGTCACCAGCGCCACAGTCAGTTGTGGATTGGGTCATTGCTTACAGCGCTGAACTTTGGAAGTGGTGCGCCAGGCCTTTCTTCCTACACTTGATCTGGAAGCTCTACAGGAACTTGTTTGGCATCACGGCAGATCGGCCTCTGCTCACTGATGGTGGTGGCCGGGAACCTCGTCTCCTGGAAAGGTGAGAATTCAACCGCAGGACCAGCAAACCTCATGGCTCGTGTGCATTTAGTAATTAAAGGGGAAATAAACAAGCCAGCCTTCTGCCATCAGGTTGTTTAGATTCTAACGCACGAGGACCTGCCATTGCATTTCCAAGGCTGTAAATCCTCGTGAGTGGAGATTGCTCATATTTCTCCTGGGACTAAACGGTGGATTTGATCCAGCAACCTTTTGGTTAGCAACTGGACACGTCAGAAGGCACTCTATGGTGTCAAGATAAACGTGGAGCGAGGTACCCATGCTGCCCTCCTCACGCCTTCCTTCTCCAGCTCTGGCCCTGTACTCCCAGCCCAGGTGAAATGACTCGAGTGGTTGGGTCACCGCTGTGGAGCTGACCACCCCCAACCCTGGCGTCCCCGGCCCTGGCGTCGAGGGAACAGTCCCTGTGACGTGTGGTAGGATGATCAGTGGGAGGGATCCCTGTGGATTCCTCATGGCCCTTTGTTCTGGGGTGCACTGTGCACTCCATTTTCAGGAAAATACTTTCAAAGATAACTGTCCCGTGTCTGTAGGGTTTTCTTCTCATTATCAGGGGGCAAGAGTCCCTGAGTGGTGCATGTAGTTAAACATTCTTTTGATAACCAAGAAAATTCACAACCCTGAACACACCTGGCGGGGTTCTACCCTGCGCACACGAGGTACCATGAGCTGGGATCAACTCGTTGACAAATAGATTGAATTTTTTCTTTAACAGGCTGGTCAGGGCGAACCTTCTTCACAGTAACAACTAGGAGGAAGAAATAATAGAAATGATATAGGTGAGGTATTGGTATAGAACTCCTGGTGGTGTAGAGTGTTATGTATTGGGCTTCTATCCTAAAGGACAATGGTTCAAATCCACCAGCTGCTGTCTTGGAGAAAGATGGGCATACCCTCCTGTCAAGACTTAGAGATTTGGAAACCTGATTGGAGGTGGTGGGTGGTGCCCTCGCTATGAATCAGAGGTGACTCACCTGCAGCGATTTGGCTTTTTCACTTACGTGCTTTGTTTTAATTTTCATTTTGTGTCTTTGTGTGCTTCCCCCATACTCTTAACTACCTTGATGGCTTCTTGCATCTTAAGTTTTTGGATAAAATAGTCTCATTGCTTGTTAGTTTTCTTACTGATTTTTTAAAAGGCAGTTAATTCACTGGTTTGTTTTGCAAGTGCTTCTGAGCTGATAAGGCACTTGCCAGACGACGAGACTGGAGATGGATGTGTTTGCTGGGACACCTGCTTTCCTGGAGACAGTGGGTACTTGAGCGGTAGTTCATCGTGGCCGACATTCCTTAGCTTAATAAGGTCAGAAAATGACATTGGCCTTGAACTGAAGGGGCTTTTCATGTGACTTTGAACCTCAAAAGCAGGCTAAATGAGACCCAGTTGATGGACTCTCTCCCCCTGGGATAATAAATATGGAGATGGGCAGTTCAGAAACTCGCTGTTGTACACGCACCAGAACCTTTGTCATTCAGATTCTCCTATTTGAAATTTGTGATATTCATATCGAGACTGGGCGAGACTGGGCAGAGCCTTACTGCCCTCCCTCATGAGAAACATTACTTGGAGAGAGCGGGGACAGCGTGGTCCTTCAGGAGCTGAGCCACTGACCCAGGGGCCACACTTCTTGGGCGGATCGGATCCACCAGCAGCTCTGACGGAGAAAGATGGACAGTCTCCTCCCGTGCAGTCTGCAGCCCTGGAAATGTGCTGGAAGGCCGGCCGGGAATCACTTGATGGCCTTGTGGTGAGGAGTCGTTCTGCCAACCCAAAGGCAAGCTGTTCGAATCACCAGCTTCTGTGTTTTCCTCCCTTGTCATATACACCCTCTGAAAACCTGCTGAACAGTCAGCTTTGAGTAGGCTCTTAACTCGACTACACATAACATAGAAAACCTGTCTCAGGAGCTGTGGTAGCGTAGTGTGTAAAGTGGTGGCGGTGGTGTTATGTGCTGTCGAGTCTCCTGTGACCCATAGCAACCCTGTGCACAACAGCTCTGAACCCTGCCCTGTCCTGAGCCAGTCTCACTGACTCCAACACGCCAATCCCATTGCTCCAGTCACTGTATCAATCTATCGCATCCAGAGTCTTCCTCTCCTGCACTGTCCTTCTACCCTTCCGAGCATGATGTCCTTCTCCAAGAACTGGTCCCTTCCGACCACGTGTCCAAAGTATGTGAGATGGAGCTTCAGAATCCTAGTCTCCAAGGAGAGACTGGGTTTCACCCTCTCCAGGACAGACCTATTCTCTTAGTACTCCACGGTATGTTCAAGGCTCTGCTCCAGCGCCACAGCTTGAAGGCATAGATTCTTCTTCTGTCATCCTTAGTTACTGTCCAGCTGATGCATACATAGCAAGTAATTGTGAAGACCATGGCCTGGGGCAGGTGCACCTTGGTCTCTAAACTGATATCATTCCTCTTCAGCACTCTGGAGAGGTCCCTGACAGTACATTTTCTCCATGCAGTTCATCTTTTGATTTCCTGACTGCTTGTGTTAAGAGTGCTGATTGTGGAACTAAGGACTGCCAGCCAAAAGGTGAGCAGTTCGAATCCATCAGCCACACTCCTGGGGAGGAAGATGGAGCGGCTCCTTCTCAAAAATACTGACAACCCCGGAAACCCAGTGGAGGGTCCGTGTGACCTGGAGGTGACTCTAGAGTGGTGAGGGTGACGCCTGTGCCCGAGGTCATGCCCGGCTGCTACTGGGTGGGACACAGGTGGAATGCGTCCTGTGTCACCTCAGAAGAAAGCCCCTGCTGCACTGCTTCTGTGAAGTCAGCATGAGAGCTTTGTGGGTCTCGCCTCTGACAGGTGTGGACAGTCAGGAGTCGGGATTGAGACTGGGAACATCCGTGTCACCTTCAGCAGCGACTCCTTTCCCGAGCTTGATCACAGAGCTTGTGTAAGAACCTGTCTGGACTGAAAACAAGGACATCTCTCGTTCACACCAAATAACACAGTCATGGAAAAGAAAGAATTTCTGTTGAGGACCGAGAGGCAGCGGTGGGGTCTATTTAAACGGACTTTCTTCTGTTCTAAAGCATGTGCTGAGATGAGTTCTGAAGGGAGAACAGGCAGAGCTGGAAGGGGCTGCTGCTGGCGGAAGGACGGGAGTGATGGGGGTTCATGTGCTCACCAAGGGCTCATCTGTGAGTCGACAGAAGCAGAGTGGACGTCGTGCGGGGATGCTGCCCAGCCACAGCCAGCGGTGCATCTGAGCATCACATTCGCTTCAACCCAGCGTCATGCCAGTCCCACTGCCCCCTAGAACCTTTTTGAAGAACAAGGAGGAACAAAACCCCCCCAGAAGTTACCAGGCTTTCTGAAGTGGCAGCCTTTCTGCTTATGCAAAGGTCTGTGCAGCCAAGTCAGAAAGCAAAAGTTGGTGCTTCACTTTGTTGTGAAAAAGCGTCTTGTTAACAAGTCTTTCTGGAGAGGCTTGCCACCTCCGCCAGGTGTTGCTGTTGTTAAGTGTGCTCTGACATAACCGTGATCCTACGTAGAGCTGACTGAAGCCTCACCCGTTATTGAAGCTTCTATGCTGATCCATCTCGTTGAGGGTCTTCCTCTCCTTCGCTGACATTTCCAAGCACAGTGTCCTCCAGGGATCCGCTCCCCCTTCCCCCTGACCCTGGGAACAAGCCCAAAGTACGTGTGACTAAATCTCAACGTCCTTACTCTAGGGAGCAGTTTGGCTGCACTTGCTCCAAGACAGATTGGTTTGCTGTTTGGACAGTCCATGGGCTATTCAGTACTCTTTGCCACAACTGTAGTTCAGAGGCATCAGTTCTTCTGTGGTCTTCCTAATTCATTGTCCAGTTCTCTCATAGATTTGAAGCAATTGACAATATCTTAGGTCAGGTGCACCTTCGTCCTTAAGGTGACACCTTTCCTCAGTTGTTGTTGTTACGTGCCGTCAAGACACTGTGACTCATAGCAACCCTATGTGCAACAGCCCTATACCCTGCTCTATCCTGTGCCAATCTTATTGTCTCTGATACACTTACCCCCAATTACCCCAGTCACTGAATCAATCCATCTCATCGAGGGTCTTCCTCTCCTGCGCTGTCCCTCCACCCTCCCAAACATGATGTCCCTCTCTGAGCACTGGTCCCTCCTTGCAACATGTCCAGAGTATGTCAGACGAAGCTTCAGAATTCTTTCCTCCACGGAGTAGTCTGACTTCACCCTCTCTAGGATAAACCTGTTTGTTTTCTTAGCAGTCCATAGTATATTCAACACTCTTCTCCAGCACCACAGCTCAAAGTAATAAATTATCATTCTATTACCCCTAGTCATTGTCCAGCTTTCTGACACATAGCAAGTAATTGCAAAGATTATGGCCTGAATCAGGCGAACTTTAGTCTCCAGATTGACATCATTGCTCTTCAGTACTTTGGAGAAGTCTCTGACAGTAGACTTCCCCAATGCAATTTGTCTTTTAATTTCTTGGCTGCTGGTACCAAGAGTGTTGATTGTGGAGCCAGCAAATGGAAGCTGTCAACAATCTTAATCTCTTTATAATCTATCATGATGCTGCCAGTGGTGAGAATCTTTGTTTTCTTGATGTTGAGCTTCAATCCATATTGAAGGCTGCAGTCCTTGACCTTCTGCAGCTAGTGCTTCAGGTCTTCCTCAGTTTCAGCAAGCAAGAGTTGTGTCATCTGCATAATACAGATTGGAGTCTACCTCCAATCCTGATGCTACATTTCTCCACATAGAGCCCAGCCTCCCAGATAACCTGATCTGCATATAGATTGAAAAAATATAGCGATCTCTCTTGGAGCTAGGGATTTTGAATATTTCTTCATGTGCTTGTTGGCCATCTGAATGTCATCCTTGGTGAAGTGTCTGTTCATATCCTGTGCCCATTTTTCAATTGGATTATTCACCTTTATCTTGCTGTGGTGCTCAAGTATTTTATAAATTTTAGATATAAGTACTTTATCTGACATGTCATTACAAAATACCTTTGCCTAGTCTATGGCTTCCCTTTTTACCCTGTTGGAGAAGTTTTTGGATGTGCATAGGGATTTGATTCCTAGAAGGTCCTATTCATCTATTTTATCTTCTCCCGGTTGTAGATGTTTCAGGATACTTGGAAGACTGTTTATGTTGTAGGACTACTAGAGTTCTTCCAAGCTTTTCTTTAATGAAGTTTATAGTCCTTGGTCTTAGTCCTAGGTCCATGATCCACCTTGAATTGGTTTTTGTATATGGAGTGAGGTGTGGATCTTGCTTAAGTCTTCTGCAGATAGTTTTCCAGTTTAGCCAACACCATTTGTTAAAAAGACTGTCATTTCCCCTCTTAACTGATTTCATCTCCTTGTCAAAAATCAGTTGACCATAAGTAGATGGGCTGATTTCTGGGTTCTCCATTCTATTCCATTGATGTGTGTCTGTCATTGCACCAGTACCATGCTGTCTTAACCTCGAGGACATTATGCTAAGTGAAATATCTCAGTCACAAAAGGACAAACACTGCATAGTGCCACTGCTGTGGAATGGGACTGACATCAGGGTGGGGTAAAAATGAGAAAAACTGGATAAATTATGTATGCTGCACTGAAACAGATGAGGGAGAGAATAGTTTAAAAGCAATATATTATAGGGCATTTTGATTAACAGAAGAGTCCAGAATGAAGGTTGCAGAGTGGAGTATACTCGGGGTGGGGGTGGGAGGTACGGGGGGATTGTATGCCAATGAAGGAATTTTTCTTTTACTTTTCAGAGAGAAGAGTGAGCTGGGGGTTGAGGGGGTGGGCAGGGAGAAAAATGCAACAATGAATGAATAGCAATCCAAAATCTATGTAAATGTTCATTGAAATGAATAAAAAAATTAAAAATAAAGTATAGAGATAGGACACATCTCTGGCGTACACCCTTCCCAATTTTGAACCATGCAGTGTTTCCTTGCTCTGACATATTTCAACAACTTTCCTCAGCAGGAAAGCCATTTTCAGGGATTTTAGGAAAGAGTTACATTTGGGGGAATTTGACTTAATTATTATATATATGACCTTGACTCGGTGTTCATCCTCCATCTTTTTTTTTAAATTTTTAAAATTAAAAGTGATTTTTTTATTATTAAATTTTATTAATTTTAATGAACATTTACAGAGATTTTGGGTTTTCATTCACTCATTGTTGCACTATTTTCTCTACCCTCCTCCCCAGTTCGTTCTTCTTCATCCTCCATCTTGACTCTTGTGTCCAGCCGACCCCCATGACCTGTCGATTCCAGCCTGTGATTATCTCGGCAAATTGTTCCTCTCTGTCTCCACTGTCCCCTGGCCTCAGGCCTTTTCTGGGACCCCTGAAAGGCCTTGTGGCTTACCCCCCACTCTCCCCAAGTCACCTTTTTTAAAATTTTATTTTATTATTTTTTGTGCATGTACCGTCAAATCAGATCTGACTGGTACAGGAGGAGATTGTCACTCCTTCTCCGGCAGAGCATCTGGTGGATTCAAACAGGGTACCTTTGGGATTGCAGTGCAATTTCTTGCCACTAGGCCACCAGAGCTCCCTACCAAGTCACTTTTGCTTTTCAGCGTGTAACCACATGGGAGATAAACAGAAGTTTCAAAGTAAACTTCAAAATTAGATTATTTTAATGAAAACAAATGGAGAGAGAGGGGGTAAAAAGAGAGAGAGAAAGAGTGAGAGTGAGCAAAAAGGAGAGAGCGAGCGAGAGGGAGCGAGAGAGCGAGCGACAGAGAGAGCATCAAAACATCCTGTTGGTGTTTTTTTACTGGAATCACAGTCCATTTATAGGTTCATTGAGGAAGCACTGGCATCTTTACGCTTTGCTCCATTCTGTCCAGGAATTGCTGTTTGTCATGGTCAGGTGCCCCTGAGCTGGCCCGATGCGTAGCACCTCTGTGCGCAGCAGAGCACAGCATTGTGGTGGGGTGGGCCTCCCAGCTCTGCCCTGAGCCTGCTGTGGCTGTTGTCAGTCTGTCCGGTCCAGAGTCTTCCTCGCCTTTGCTGACTCTCTGCTTTGCCCACCATGACGTTCTTCTCTAGGAGCTGCCTCCTCCTGACCCCACGCCCACAGTGCAAGAGATAAAGTCTCTACATTCTCGGTCCTAACGGGCATTCTGGTTACAGCTGTCCAGGGAGGCACTTATCCAAGAATAATAGGGTGTACCTTTTTTATCAGTTTCCTGCATCCTTTGACTTAATTGAAATTCTCTTCATACAGATTCCATACAATTCTTTTCTTCTTTTTAAATTTTATTTTGTACTGGTTTACATACAAAGTTTGTAAAGTTCCTTTTTTGAGACGAAGAACCTCTATCCTTCTTAGAATTGGAAGCCTTTTCTTCTAGTGGGGAGCTCTGATGGCCTAGGGGGTAGGGAGTTGTGCAGCCGGCGCAGGGACAGGCGGTTCAAATCCACCAGCTGCTGGGAGGGAGAATTGTGGGCAGTGTTCTTCCGTGACGTTTACAGCCTCTAAAACCCCGCTGCAGGCTCAGCTCGGAATTGATGGCCATAGTTGGGGTTTTGTCCTCGAATGTATGGCCCTCTTGGTTACGATTTGCTTTTGTGTTCTTATTCACTGTTGAGTTGGCTCTGGACGCATGCAGACCCCGTGGTCAGTGGGACTAGACTGTTGTAATCCATCGGTATTTCAATGGCCCATTTTCAGAAGTGGATGACCAGGCCTTTGTCTGGCCCAGTCTGGAAGGTCTTCTGAAACCTGTCCAGCATCAAAGAAACCCATGAGTGTCCACTGACGGGCAGGTGCTGGGTCTCTATGTCATAGGGCATTGGCTGGGAACCAGGAGTCTGAGGGGGGTGAGAGTTCTCCCTGGAACCTCCACTGACCACGCTGTTTGTACGCAGGTGAGCACTTCTCTGGGTGCATTTGAATCCTGCCATCTTACTGAATTCACTTACAGATTTAGTAGTTGCTAAGTGAATTTTTTTGAGACTTTTAGCAACATGAGCCTAGCCTATGCAAACAGTGGTGATTTTACTGTTTCCCTCCCACTCCCTGAAATTTTAAAATCTCATTTCCCACCCAACATGGTGGTCAGCATCTCAAGAACATTGGGTGGTGACGGGCCGAGGAGACACTTTGTCTTGTTCCTAATGGTGTACTGTGGAGTGTTTCTGTGCGATTGTGTTGTTGAGTGCCATTGAGTTAGAATCGATTCATAGCTGACCCTCCAGTGGGTTTCAGAGGCGGTAAATCACATGGGAGGAGACTGCCTTCCTTCTCCTGTGGAGCAGTTGGGGGGTCTGAACCCCAGGCCTCAGGGTCAGCAGCGCAGCTCTTCACTAACAAACCACCAGAGTTCCCTCTTCCTCTGAGATTCACTTACCTTATCATGATAGGGAAGCGCCTTTGTGGATTTTCTTGGGTCAGTTGTAACACAGTTCCACAAAAGGGTGACTTCTTGTATAAGACCATTATTGTAGAATGAATAGAAGGATCCAAGAGGGGTGGGAGAGGCTGGAAGCAGAGGGATGTGGATGTGCATGGGGAGGGGGTGATTCATCATCGGGTTGTACAGTTTGATGGGTGGAGGGGTGAAGGAAATGGAAAAAATTTGTCTCTGAATTTTATAAGTAAACTAGTAGAAAAAAACCCCAAAACAAAAGGTGATTTTTAAGGACCTGGGTCTCATTGTGCTGGAGGCTGGGAGCGGGATGCTGGCCGTGGCGGCTTGGGGACAGTGGGTGCCAGGCTCCCCTGATACTCCTGGTGTCCCATGGCTTGTAGCTTCAGGAGCACTTGGTGTCCTTTCTCTGATTCTCTGACTGGGCTGTTTTATGACGGCAGCATTTATAAAGGATTGTCGTTACATACCATAGAGTTAGAACTGACCCACAGTGGACCCTGTGGCGGATTTCTGAGGTAGTTAATAATCGCACAGGAGGAGATTGCCCATGCTTCTCCCGTGGAGCAGCTGGGGGCTTCGAACTGCATGTTGTCGGGACTGCAGCTCAGCTTCTTGCCACTAGGCTCCCAGAGTTCCCCATACAGGATTACGACCTCCCTACTTCATTTGGTCCTCATGATACCCTACTTTATAACATCGCCAAAGACTCGTCTTAGTAATATACTGCTACTAGGCAGAAATGTATTCCCTCATAGTCTAGGAGGCGAGAGGTGAGCTGCAGAGTGTGGGCTCTAGTAGGTCAATCTCTAGGTCTTCTGCTTCTAGGAAGTTCTGATACAGGGCTCTGGTGGCCTGGTCATAAGGAGTTGTGCTGGCATCCCAGATGTACGCAGTTCAAATCCACCAGCTGCTCTGTGGGGATGGGCGATCTCCATTAACCACCGCTGAAAACCCGCTGGAGGATCAGGTACTGGGCAGCTTTGACTCCGTGGCACCTGGTACAGCAGCGACAGCCGTCCAGGGGTGGGGAGCTCCAGGGGTGTCGTCCGTTGTGAGTTGCTCTGCTGACCCAGCGGCTGCACGTCTCCAGCAGGGGCTCTGAGGGAGGAGGACGAACAGTGTCTTCCTGTCGTGATTTAAGGCCTGAAAAAGCTGGTGGTCACTGAGCCAGGCCGTCTGGACCGTGTGAGTGAGGCCCAAGGACGTGATCGTCGGTGTCTGCTCACTTGCTGAATCCCTTTGACATCTCGGAAGGGTCTGACTCAGGATACAGCCTGTAGAGGACATCCTGTCGCACCAACACACCTCCCCCTAGTTCATCGTTCAGCTTCATAGTGTTGTACGGTGCCGTCAAGTCGCTTGCCACTCACAGCAGCCCTGTCTCCAAAGGCTCTGAATGCTGCTCCATCTTGAGCTAATTTCATTGTCTCCAGCGTTAACGTCATAGTGTTGTTCGGTGCCGTCGAGTTGACTACAACTCACAGGGATGAACAGCGATTGTGAACCCTGCCGTTTACTGAGCCAACTTCACGGCAGGTCTGTGACACACCTGTCCCCGTTGCTCTGTAACTATGACAGTCCATCTCATCCAGGGTCTTCCTTTCCTGTGCTGTCCCTCCGCCCTTCCAAGCATGATCTCCTCCAAGGACTGGTCCCCCCGGAAACATGCCAAAACTGTGGAAGATGGAGCTCCGAAATCCTTGCCCCCAGGGAGCAGTTTGGTTTTAACCACTCTAGGACAGATCTGTTTTTTCTATTAGCAGTCCAGTCTTCACCTTTTCTCAGTAAAAATGTAAAGGGTGGATCTAAGGAAGCATCTCTCCAGTGAGTCTCACGATTGGAAGAGCAGCGAATTCGGTGTCCTGTTAGTGGTGATCTCGGTTCTCAACACTGTTTCACCTCACTGCTTTGTGTCAGCGTCATCATGGGGCGGGGGGCAGGTCCTGTGCAAAGTGCCATGGATATAATTGTGCACGCCCAAAGTCGGTGTCAACTTGGCGAGGCTGTGAGTCTAGTGTCATGTATATAGTTGCTCTGTGTGTTGTTATGTCCTGACTCTATGATGTCAGTGAGTGGGGGAGTGATCATCCTCAAGTTAAGATCTGAGATGTGCTGTGCCACCAGCTGTGAGAGGTTTACAGTGAGAGGTGACATCTGTGGGCAGGTCACAGCCCTGATCCAAGGGAAAGGGATTTCTCTTGGGGCATCTTAAAAGAAATGAAAAGAGAGACACACAGAGGTGAAGAGTGTCCCTCAGTTCCCCTGAGAAAGAAGAGCCAGGAGTGAAGTGTGGCACTGGTCTCATACTGTGAAGCTCCCTGACACTCGCAACGGCTGACACACAGAGCTGTCCAAGGCATGCTGGGCCCACAGATGCCGAAGGAAATAAGGATAGGCTTCCAGAGTCAAAGAGAGACAATGAAAGCCCCCTCCTAGCACTGGCAACCATAACCTTGACTTCTAGCCTCCCAAGTTCTGTCAGGGAACACTCCAAAGTGCTGAAAGAGCAAGGATATCAGCTTAAAGACTAAGGTGCACCTGATCCAAGCCATGGTCTTTTCAATAACTTGCTATGCATCTGAGAGTTGGGCCATGAATAAAGAGAAAAGAAGAATTGATGCCTTTGAGTTTCGATGCTGGAGAAGAGCATTAAATATCCCATGGGCTGTCAGAAGAACAAACAGATATGTCCTGGAGAAGGGGCAGCCAGAGTGCTCCTTGGAGGCAAAGATGACAAAGCTTTGTCTCACATACTTTGGAATGTTGTTAGGAGAGGCTATTCCTCAGAGAGGACATAGTGCTTAGAAAGGAGGAGGGATGGCAGAGGATTAGAGGACCCTCAACCAGGTGGACACAGTCACTTAGCAGTGGTTTGATGTGTGTCAGAGATGGTGAGGTTGACACGGGAAAGGACAAGTTCAGATCTGTTGTTCATACGTCACGATGAGTAGTGTTTGACTGGACGGCATCTAACACCCACAGTACGTCATTCAGAAGCTCCGATGGCCTAGTGGTAAGGAGTTACACTGTTAACCCAGAGGCAGGTGGTTCTAATCCACCAGCTGCTCCACAAAGAAAGATGGACAGTCTGTTCCTGTGTGATTTACAGCCTCTGAAAATCTGCTGCAGGGTCAGCTATGCGCAGTTCTGACTCGACAGCACACAGCAACAATGCGGGCCATTAGTTGTAAAGACAAGTAGTTGAAAGTGGATCCCATTTCATAGCTTGTTGCAAACAAGACGCTCTTACATGTAAAGGTGCTAGAACTTTTCTAGTCCTTTTTTGTGGAGTGTCCTCCGGAATTGACGATCTCTGGCTAGTGGACGAGCCTTGGGAGAGAGATCCATTCCTGCTTGACGTATCCCCTCCTGACCCAGGCCTGTTCACCACGGAGATGTGTCCTTGCATCAGGACCCACCCCAACCCACTCCAGCCTTGATCACGAGGTGATCAGAGCACGCCCAGCCACCTGCATCCACGTCTCTGCTGCTGTGACGTCCACACTCTTACCGTAGATCTGACAGTGCCATTAGGGTCTCTGCCCTCAGTCCCTCTGGGAGCTGCAAGCCCCAGGCTCTGATGCCACTTGAATGACATTTATAGCTTGTACCTGGTGTTGGGAGCAGTGAGTCACTGCTTTCCACCTTCAGCACCTCTAATTCCTTCCTTTGAAGGGGGGAGAGAGGAGTCTTGGAGGAGGTGGCTGACTGTCATTGTTGAAGGGGCTGGAATCTGAATCATCTTGCCCTGAATGGGATGGTGGGCGTGTGGTGGGGGAGGAATGGTCTGGGGTTGATTAATCGTTTGACAAGTTTGTGAGGGGTCTCTCTTCCTTGGATCTCCATAGCGATCATGTTTCGAAATGGCTTAGTCACTATTTTTCCAACAGGGAAGTCTAATCCATTGCTGGTTTGTGAGCTCTGTGCAGCAGTTTGCTGGCTCGCGTGCTTTTAAAAGTGAGGAACACGGGAGTGCCAACGCAGGTCCATTCCTACAGCCGTCGTCAGTCAGCTCTGACGTCAGCCTAATAGCTCATTATTTTCTCTCTCCGGTAGTCATTATTAAAGCCTTCTGTTAGGAGAATCTTAGAAAGGCGTCTCAGCAGAATATGGAAACAGCAAACTTTATCATTAACGTCATGCACTTGTTATGTGCCATCAAGTCACCTGTGTACAAAAGTAAAATTTTGCTCAAGATAGACCCCAAATGACTGTAGCACATTGATAGGAAGCTGCCAGAAAGTGATGCTGGCTTTAGAAAAGACATGGCACAGTTGACTCCAACCGTATCCTTACTAAAATCAGAGAATCAAACAAAAGCATTTACCTGTGCTTTACTGACTCTGCAAAAAGCTTTCAAATTTGTGGATCTTAATACACTAATAGTAACAGTTCTAAGAATGAGAATTTGAGCACGTCATGTTGTTATGTCCTGTGGAATCGGAAATGACTCCAACCTGACCCTTTGGTGGATTTCCAGAGACAGTGAATTGCATAGGAGGAGACTTCTGTGAAACGGCTGGTGGGTTCAAACTGTGTGCCTTTGGGTTGGCAGTGCAGCTCCGTAACACTATGTGACCAGAGTGTGTTCATGTATTTAAACTAAGAGGCAAATAGAACAAAGGGATACAGCAAGGTTTAAAATCAGGAAAGGCATACATCAGAGGTGTACACTTTCATTATACTTGCTCAATCTGTATGCTAAATAAATATGGAAATAAAATGAACTATATGAGAAAGGCTCTTGCTCATATG
>NW_006399774.1:10969427-10987367 GCF_000299155.1 Elephantulus edwardii
TGGATTGATTCGGTGACTGGGGTAATCGGGATGGGTGTGTCAGAGGCGGTGCGGTTGGCACAGGATAGAGCAGCGTTTAGGGCTGTTGTGCATAGCGTCGCTATGAGTTGGAAACGACTCGACGGCACATAACAACAACAACAAATATGAGAAAGTGTGCAGTATTAGGATTGGAGGAAATTTCACTCATCAATACACTGTTGTGTACATAATACTGAAGAAGATTAAAGACCATAGCTTGAGGTATTGATTACACCTCAACATAAGGAGAATAAAAATTCTCACAGTTGAGGCAATATAAAACATCAGAATAAATGGAGAAAAGATTGAAGTTATCAACGACTTAATTTTATCTTGATCCAGAATCAACTCTCACAGAATCAGCAGTCAGGAAATCAAGTGACATATTGGATTTGGCAAATCTGCTGCAAAAAGACCCCTAAAAAGTGTTTTTTTTAAAAAGTCCTAATTTTGAGGATGAATGTGTGCCTGACCCAAGCCACGGTATTTTCATTTGCCCCATATGTATACAAATACTGGACAGTGAATGAGAACAAAGAAAAACTGACGTGTTTGTGATATGGTGTTGGTAGAAAGTTTTGAATATAATGCAGACTGTCTGTAGAATGAACAACTCCACCTTAAAGTACAGCCAGAATGGTCCTTAGAAGCCAGGCTCACCACTCTCTGTCACACACTATGGGCGTGAGATCAGGAGGGAGAGACCAGGCCCCAGAGAAAGACATCATGCTTCCTGAAGTGGGGGCCAGGGAAGCAGAGGCAGAGCCTCGATGAGATGTATTGACACAGTGGCCGCAGCCGTTGGCTCAAACCTAGTGAGGAGGAGGAGGACGGTGCAGGACCCCACAGTGTTTCCTGACACCGGGTCACTGTCAGCCAGAACCTGTTCGACAGAGACAACAACAACAGCATCATCTTTAGAAGTCTGATCATTTTCTTTGGGGGCTAGCAAGAGAATGGGAACCATCAGAAGATTACATGCAGCGATATCACATGTTGTTATTGTGCACCATTGAGTCAGAACTGACCCACAGCTGACCCTCTGGGGGTTTTCAGAGGCAGCTAATTGTATGGGAGGAGACTTGAACATTTTGCTCCCACAGAACATCTGGTGGATTTGAACTGTCTTCCTTCGAGATTGCAACACAGCTTCTTACCACTAGGCCACCGGAGCACCATATCATATGTAGAATATGTTACTGATAATAAGGAGCTCTGGTGGCCTAATGATGAGAAACTGTGCTGCCAACCTGAAGGTATGTGGTTTGAATCCACCAGGTGCTCCACAGGAAAAAGATGGGCAGTCTCCTCCTGTGCTGTTTACAGCCTCTGAAAACCCACTGGAGGGTCAGCGATGAGTACGTTCTGACTCAGTGGGACATAGCAACAATATATATTTCTAAAGCTAAGATGTACAGAAAGAAACCACGAGATGGTTCTCAGCACAGTTTGTTGCAACTGAAATATGTCGTTGAGAACTGTCTGTATAATATGTAGAATAGGAACCAGAGTGCACATTCCTTTAATGCTAAGTGTTTTGTGGTTTTTAGTTTTGTGTATTATTATGTGTACGTACATTAGCTACAAGGTAAAAATGCATCTGTTGCTATGGTAATGCCCCACAAGGACTGAACATCACTGCTGTAGATGATTCACAAGTCTTGGGCCAATGAGCTTTCTGGATACAGGCTGAAGCTTTTATATTTCTCAAGGGCAACATACTTGTTGCATAGCAACCAAATCTCTTATGCATCGGATTTTGACCCGAGCATGAAAGAGGCAGCAGTGCCTTGCTCAGAGCTAGTGACCGACTTGGCTGTGATGTCTATTACGGTGGCACAGGTGGGTGTCATCTTTGAACAGGGCGCTCCTTGCTTCCTACCTGGGTGAGGTGTCGAGTGTGCCAGGGATTTGATTGCTTTGCAGTCAGCGGCCACAGTGCCCACTGGCCATGTCTGCATTATCTGATAGTGACTGAAGGTCCTGTTAGTAGCTAACAGGAGACTGCTCTGGCCCAGTAGTCTAGTCCTTCTCTTCCCTTCCCTGCAGAAGACCTGGGTTTGGCTCCTGGCCAGTGCCCTGCATGTGCAGCTACCACTATTCTATCTATATGGAGGCTCCTATGTTGTTCTGATGCTGGACAGATTTCATGGGAATTTCCAGACTAAGAAAGACTGGGAAGAAAGACCTGGCAACCTATTTCCCCAAACCCATTCAGCCAAATGATAGGCTTATGAGGTGACCAGTAATACTGGGGGAGGCACTCACTCCTCAGAACAATCAATCAGACAAGGTCAGGAGGGTTGTACTTGCTTAAGGGGACAGCTCAGAAGGCAGGGATGGATAGACTAGAAGGATGGGTGGAAGAAGACTCACAAGTGGGAAGTGGGAGGAGTGCTGTTACAGTGTGGGCACTGTAGTTAATATTCTAGAGCTAAGTCGTTGTGGATGAGTGAATGGAAAAATCAATTTTTTTTCTGTAAATTTTACTGAAAGCACAAGAAAAAGTTTTTTATGTGAACCTGTATGTGTCACACAACAGTCCAGTTCCATTGTGCAGGGCTGACCTTGAGTTGGGCTGCCAGGTGTCAGTTAACAGGGAGCTGTGAATGATATGCCTGTGTTGTTGGCTCGCTGACTAAAGGAAGAAGGGTGGTCTGTGGCATCATGGACTTGGGGCTCACTGGGTGAAGCAGGGCTCACTGTTCCTCAGATCCATCACTCCCCCTCCCCCTTTCCATCTCAAAGCCTCCTCGATAGTCTCTGATTACCCACAGTGATGGGCAGGGGCCAACCATCCAAACAGCAGAGCCACAGTTCAGATGGCAGGCCATGCTCTGGGGTGAAGGAGGATTCCTGACGAAACTGCCCTCACTGGGGGAGGGGGGCGGGAGAAACCGCTCTTGCTGAGGTGGGGGGTGGGAAAACCTGCCTTCACTGAGGGGGGTGTGGGAGAACCTGCCTTCACTGAGGGGGTGGGCGGGAGAATCTGCTCTCACTGAGGGGGTGTGAGAATCTACTCACAGGGTCTGGAACAGATAAGGTGACCTGTCACTTTCTCATGGTCTCTTCACAATTACCACGAAGTCAGTGGCTTCTGATAACATTGGTTTATTATCATACAATTCTGGGATCAAATCAGGACGTTGGTTCCTCTCTGAGACTCGTGCCCTTTCCGGCCTCTTGAAGTGGTCGCATTCCTTGTTTGACAGCATCCTCTTCCTCCAGCTTCAGAACCAGCAAGGCTGCCCTGGTCTTTCTCACACCACCATCTTTGGTCCCTGCTTCTGTTTCTCTCTTGTACTTTTCAGGATCCTGTGACCCTATCGGTGGGGGTGGGGGTGGGGATCAGCTATGAGTGGGTTCTGACTTGAGGGCGTAGAACAACATAGCAGGTTTAGGGCGTGGACATCTCAGTGGGGACGCAAGTCTGCCCTGCAGATGAGTTCTTTAAGGTTACCAGTGCTTGCTGGTGTCTCCTGCTGAGGCTCTTGTGTTTGTGTGAAGCACAGGTGGGCTGGGCGTGTGAGTTGTGAGTCTCTCATGGTGGATGGCTGCATTCACAGAGTTGGGCTGTTGTTCCCGGAGAAAGATGGGTTTGCCCGGGTCCCACCACCTGCCTGTCAGGTTGTCCCGCTGTGGTGCCAGAAGCTAGACCTCAAGTATTTCAAATACCAGCAGCATGAGGTTCAGCAGAACTTCAGGCCAAGACAGACTAGGAAGCAAGGCCGGGTGATCTACTGCTGAAATTTAGCCAAGGAAAGGCTCCTGGATCATAGCAGACCATCACCTGAGGTGCTTGTGTTGGACACATCACCAGGTGGGACCTATTGATGGAGGAAGACATCATGTTTGGGGGTGTGACAGGCCAGTGAGGGGGTGGGAGGTCCTCAGTGATGCAGAAGTGGATTCAAACATGCTGGTGATGTCAGGGGGAGGCAGGACCAGGCAGCATTTGTTCCCTTCTGAACATGGAAGGAGCCCTGGTGGTTCTATAGTCGAGTGTTTGGCTGCTAAGTGAAAGTGCAGAGATTTGAAGCCAACTGTGACTTCATGACAAGCACGCACAGAGATATCACTGCGCCAGCACAGGTCTGCTCTTGGAGCAGTAATCAGGAAATCAGAACTGTTGCGTTAAGACAGTCTGCTGCCAAGGACCTCTCCAAAGTGCTAAAGAGCAGTGATGTCAGTTAAAAGACGAAGGTGCACCCACTCCAAGCCTTGGGCTTCTCAAGGACTTGCCATGCATCTGAAAGTTGGATGGAGACTAAGGGTGACAGAAAAGAATTGATGCCTCTGAGCTGTGGGGGTGGGGAGGTATATGGACTGTCCCGTGGACTGCCACGAGAAGAAACGTGTTTTGGAGAAAGTGCAAGCAGGGTCCTTGGAGCCAAGGGTGGTGAAACTTCGTCAGCATTCTCTGGGCATGCTGTTGGGAGGGGCAGATTCTTGGTAAAGGGCATCATGCTTGGAATGGGGGAGGGTCAGTGTAAGAGAGGTAGACCCTCACTGAGATGGACCGACACAGTGACTGCAGTGATACGCTCGAGTGTGTCAGGGATTGCGAGGACGGCACAGGACAGGACAGGTTCAGGTCTGCTGTTTACAGTGTCACTGACTTGTAGTCATCTCAAGAACATACAACCACCACCACAATCACAGCATGACTTTACAGAACGACAAACCTGGTAATCTGCTTCCCTAAACATTACAGCCTGGGAAATCCTGCATGGCTGTCCCGCAGGGTCGCTGTGAGTCCTGGCACACAGGAAGGGTTTCCATGAGCTGGTCAGTGTGACGGCTCTCAGTCTCGAAGGGCTCACTGCACGGCCAGGTTGCAGTGCACTCTTGTCTTGTCCTCTCACGGTGCTGTCCGAGTATTGCTGGTGCCTCCGTGAAGTTGTCTGTGAACAGCAGCCGTCTCTGGAGCATCTCCTTCCATTGCCCAGCTGATGTGCAGAGCGCTGGGCGAAAGGAAAGGGTGTGTGGCCGGGATAGCAGGTGTCCACCGCTGGACCACCAAGAAAACAAAGAGGTCTGTGTTGGACAGGGTGAGGCCAAGTTTCTCCTTGGAAGCTCCCTGCTCAGAAGGGTGGAAAGACAGCACAGGAGAGGAAGACCCTGGATGAGATAGATTGATACAGTGACTGGGGCAATGGGGGTAGGTGTGTCAGAGACAGTGAGACTGGCTCAGGACGGGGCAGGGCTCAGAGCTGTTGTACATAGAGTTGTCATGAGTTGCAGGCAACTCGACAGCACATCACAACAACAACAACAAACCTCTGGCCTGGGAGACATTGTTTGAACAGTGTTCAGAGACCTGCATGAGCTGTATGCCAGCTGGGTCCATTCAACGATGAGGTGCTCAGAGCTCCTCGGAAGGTGCCCTGCTGGCCCAGGACCTCTCTGGGTGACTGAGTACAGCAGAGCCAAGCCCTGGCTGCCATTCACCGTCCTCACCACCTCTGCTGTGTTGGACCCCACTGCTGCAGCCGCTGTATCAATACGTCTTCCTGGCCCTCTACTTCCCCAAGCCCCTCCTGCCAAGATGCTCCAGGTATGTGAGATGAAGCCTTGTCGCCCTCTCATCTAAGGACTGTTCTGACTGTCCTTACAAGATAAGCTTTGTTTGTTCTGGTAGTTCGTGTACATTCAGCGCTTTCCACCAGCACCGTAAATTCAAAGGCAGTGATTGTTCTCCGGGCTTTATTCATTGTCCAACTTTCACCAAAATCAGCGGCTACTGAAAATACCATGACTAGAACCAAGTGCACCTCAGCCTTCAAAGTGACTAGAATTACCCATGTGGAAATCTTCCAACACATGAGGGCATTCAAGGCCATCTCGACTCCTTGGGGAATTTGGTCAGCCTTTGGTAAGGAGTTGCACTGGCAACTCAAAGGTGTGCAGTTCGAATCCACTGGCTGCTCCATGGTGGAACATGGCCAGTCTCCTCCTGTGTGGCTGACCGTCTCTGAAAACCCGTGTGTCACTTCTGACTGTGTAGATCATACAATTGCTCATAAGGTGACTGTGATTCGTAGTGGACTCAGAGGCACCTAATACCGAAAACAGTAGTCATCATATTTAACCGAAGCAAGGTACTTGATACTTTGGCATTTGGCTTTTTAGAGAAGGATTCTGTGATCTCCGTCTCCTAAACCCACCTCAGAGCAGTCCTCCGTCAGACTGCAGCAGGATAGTGCAGAGTACCTGGTGGATTTGAACCACTGACCTTTCAGCTGGCAGCCTGGCCTGTTACACAGTGTGTACCCAGGGCTCCTGCACCGTTGGGAGTGCTCAGCCAACTGCAGGCCTGAAGGACCAGCCCTTAGCATCTGCCCCTGGAAGGCCAAAGGGGAGGAGCAGGGAGTCTTTTGTAGTTTCTCGAGGTTTGCCTTTTTGTAAGATGCAGTTTGGAGCTTCATATGCTGTGTTGATTTGAGGTTTTTAAAGATAAATGATGAAGAATTTCAGGCCCCAGATGGAAGGCTGACCTCTTCTTTGTCTCGCCAGCACTTAGCTGAGCGTGTGCCCAGTGCTGGGCTGAATGAGTCATCTCGTTAGCTAAAGGACACCGCTTGAGCAGACAGTGTGGCTATGACTGCAGAAAGGGGGGACCTTAGATTCAGGGGTGACTGACCAGCAGGATGGACCTGCATTGCCCAGCGCCCTTTCTGAGGAATCAGCAGCGGCAGTCTAACCCTTCCTGTCACATTGGCTCTGAGGCCCCAGGACCATGTGGATCTACATTTTCCCCCCCAGAAACAAACGGCCTCATCGTCCTCCTACCAAGGGGCTGGTGGTTTTGAACCCTCGGCCTTGTGGTTTGTACACTGGTGCTTAACCCACCAGGAGGGTGCGTTGACTCTTTGAAGCATTTGGAGAACTGGTAAGTCGCCTGGGAGTCACTGTTTCCTGAGAAGTTGATTTTCTTTGGTTGAGCAGCCTTCCATGATGAGGTGACTTCTTTAATAATGAAATAATAATTTAATTAGTCTTTAATAATTGTGGTTTGTGTGAACATTTACAAAGCGGGCTGGCTGCCCATCCAACCACTGATACATGTTTCATTAATTCCAATGCCCATGGTGTAGTCACCCTTTGCCCACGTCTTCCCTTCGGATTCTCATCTCCATGGATCCTCTCTGTCTTCCTCCTTCCTGTCTTCTCGGCTTTGTCCTGGGCTTGGTCACTCTATTGGTCAGCTTCATTTAAACTCAAATGTAAAACGTAAACTGAGTGAGTCAGCTCCGATGCACAGCGATCCTCCAGTCGGTTTTCCAGGCTGTCAGTCCCAACGGGAGGGAACTGCTCGTCTCCCTTTCAGAGCTGCTGGCGGATTCAAACCCCCAGAGACGCTCGGCCTTGGCTTGCAGTGCCGCTCTGTTCAGTCCGTGTTGTTGTTGTGTACTGTCGAGTTGGAAATGACCCGCAGCCGAGCCCCCAGCGGGTTTTCAGAGGCAGCAAATCCCATGGGAGAAGACTGCTCATCTTTTCCCCGCAGAGCAGCTGGTGGATTGGAACCACCTGCCTTTGGTTAATAGCGCAGCTCCTTTCCACTAAGCCACCAGAATGCCCTCTCAGCCTGTAGACCTGGACTTCAACCCAAAGTCCGAGAGGCACAGAGGTGAGTTTTGTTTCAGATTCAAAGTGCGAGTCAAGTTCATGGTCTTGGGGTTCCAGCACTCCCTGAGGGACCTGGAAGCTGTACTGTAACTGATTACAACCTGACTTTGGTGAGATGGAGTGGACGGTGCTGAGCCGGCTGAGAGGCACGGCTGCCTTGCGCGGGGAGTCCGCGCGGCCGTCTCCACCTGGACAGGTGACTCTCGTCCGCGCGCTGGCCCAGCACCTGCCTCCAGCGGGCGATTAGCACACAGCTGTCAGGAGAGTGGGCCTGGCACGCGCCTCCCTGCTTCTTGACGTTTCCTGCCCTGTGGACATTTGGCACGCACACTTTTGGGGACCGCTTTTTGTGTTTGCATCCAGATGGTCGTTCCCAAAGGGGACGTTCCTGCTGTTTGAGTGGGGAGGTAAGGGGTTCTGCCGCTGACACCCTCTTTCAGGGTGCCTCCTAGCTGTCCCCCTCCTGCGGCCAGCAGCTCCTTCCCTCAAAGCTGGGCTTCTATTTGCAGAAGACCTTGTAATGGCCTAAGGCCACTTTCCTTTGAAAGCAGTCAGATGTCAGGTTGACATCTGGACATGGAACTTAACCAGGTGTTTGCTTGATCAGTGGATTCCTTATTTGGGTTTCTGGTTGATGTTAGTTGCCTTTGAGTTGAGCACAACTCATAGTGACCCCATAAACAAGCCATCTGTGCTCTGTCCTGCTCTGTGCCATCTTCATCATCACTGCCACACCTGAGCACACTGCTGCAGTCACTGTCCCTGGTTGAGGATCTTCCCCCTTTGTCCTGACCTTCCACCTTTATGTTCAGGGACTGGCCCCACCTACCAACATGCTCAGACTATGTGAGATGAAGCTGTATCATCTTTGCCTCCAAGGAGCACGCTGGCTGCACCTTCTCCAGGACGTACTTGTTTGTGTTTTTGGCAGCACACGGGAGAGTCAGTCCTCCTCTCTGGCACCATAACTGAAAGGTATCAGTTCTCCTTCTGCCATCCTTATTCACTGTCCAACTTTCAGACGCATACTAGCTAGTCATTGAAAAGACCATGGCCAGAATCGGGTGTAAAGTCTTTAAACTGAGTAATAAACCAAAGGAATCCCAACTTAATACCCTCAAATCCGAGGAGAACTGCCATGGAGCAGTTGGTGGGCTTGAACCTCTGACCTTTTGGTTAGCAGCTGAGTACCCAACCACTGTGCCACCAGGCCTCCTCATCTGGCCTCTGCATCTAGGCCCATGAAGAGTCCTATCCGGGACGGGCTGAGGCTGTTCACGGAGAGACCCAAGTGCTGCTGAGTTGATGGCATTTCCTGGCGAGCCCTTGAGCCTCAGTGGAGGACTGTGCCCCACTGAGTTTTCAGGGGCTGATTTTGCAGAACAGGTTGCTAGCCCTTTCTTCCAAGTGCCCATGAGTGCACTTGAACCACCAACTTTTTAGTTACCCACTGAATGCGTGGACACTCTAATTAAAGGAAGCAGTCTGGACCACCACGTCACAGAGACTCTGCAAGGCTGGCTGGGCTGAGAGGGTCAGACTGCGGCCCTCCTGGCCCTGGAATGAGCCCCTTCTGCTTCAAGGCCCAACGCTGACTTTGCTACAAGGGGTTCTGAACTGGGCCGTCTCTAGGTCCCCCGGCTCTGATGGCTGGCGGGCTGTGGGACTGAGTCTGTGAAAGAGTGTCCTGTGTGTGTGCAGCCTAGGGGCTTCACTGACCATGATAAGAACCCTTTCTGAGTGGAAACATTAACTAGGCAACAGGACATGTGTGACGGTGGAGGCTTCGCTGTCTTCTAGTCATCTGGCGTGTGTCTTCCTGAGGGAGCCAGGACACTGGGTGGAGGAGAGAGCAGAAACTTGGAAAGCATCTCTCCCCACTCTATGCTTCTGGGGGTCCTGTGGATGTGTTCCAAGCCACCTGAGCATCTACAAGCCCAGGAGACACCAAGGCCACTCACTGTGTGTGAAACCCCCAAGAAACATGGCTAAGAGTTTTAAAAAGAAATTAAGAGTAGACAGTAAGATTGCTACCAATAGACAAGTCTGTCAAGGATCTCTCCAAGTTACTAAGGAACAGTGATGTCCGTTTGAAGACTATGGTGTATCTGATTCAGGCCTTGGTCTTTTCAATCACTTGCTGTCCGAGAGCTGAATGGTGAATAAAGATGATAGAAAAATTGATGCCTTTGAACTGTGGTGTTGGAGAAGAGCACTGAAATGCCCATGGACGGCTAAAAGAACAAAAAGGAATGGGAGAAGGTTGCAGCCTGAGTGCTCCTTGAAGTCACTTTGTCTCACATTATTTTGGGCATGTTGCCAGGAGAGGCTGGCTGTTCTTCGGAAACAGTGAGACAGATTGGCACAGTGACTGCAGCAGTGAGCTTGAGTGTGTCAGATGATGGGGATGGCACAGGACAGAACACGGTTCAGATCTGTTGTTCACAGTGTTGCTATGGGTCGCTTTCAACTTGATGACACCTAACAGTGGCAAGAAGCTGCGCTGCAATCCTGAAGGCACACGGTTCGAGTCTTCTAGCTGCTTCGTGGGAGGATGGGCAGTCTTCACCTGTGTAGTTAACTGCCTCTGAAAACCTGCTGGAGGGTCAGCTGTGGGTCCATTCTGACTCGATGGCACACATCAACAACAGCAACAACAACATCATCATCAACAAGATTAGACAGTCTTCAGCAAGTGCAAAGAAAATAGAAACAGGTGGCATTAGACCTGGTGGTGGTGTTGATGCCATTGAATCAGGCATGACACATAGCAACCCTATGAACTAAAGACCTGAAGCCTTTCTATAACTATCTTCATTTCGCAAAGCTCATAGTTTCCAGAGGCATGTTGTTTAGAAGTGGATGCCGCTCCTGCTTCCAAACCTGATGGGTCATTAATTGCTGAGGAGGGTGATGGATGCGGCCTCATTCTCCTTTGCTGGGATTAGCAGGGTCACTGCCCGCTGCCCCCGGCTCCTCAGGTCTGCTCCGTGGTGCCCTGCCACATTCTCTTTGTGTTGTCCTGCACACAGTCCTGCTTGCCATGTAGGACACATTGTGGAGGTCGAGGGCTTGCGTTTAATATCCTTCAGGTACTTTGAGGATGCACCTAAGTGCCCTAATTTTGCTCATTCCTTGAGTTTTGTCAGTGTGCACTGTGAGGAGCCAGGGGTTTTTTTAATTGAGTCCTTCTGGTCCTCCGCTGTCCCCATCAGTGGCCTGGCACCATTGGTTAATGAAGTTGGGCTGTGCTGTAGTCCAGGACTGTCTGTGGTTTTGGAAGAGGGATCTTTGAGCAGTGAGCAGAGTCTTTGTGTCTTTTCTCCTTTTTTCAGAAGGACACGCTCAGATGGACACACCCAACTCCAATATGACCTCAGGTTAACTGGTAATATTTGCAGAGACACTCTTGGCACCAGCAGTCAGGAAATAAAAAAGTGTATCGCGATGGGAAAGTCTGCTGTTAGGGACCTCTCTAGAGTACTCAGGAGCAACGGTGTCTCTCTGGAGACTAAGGTGCGCCTGATAAAGGCCATGGTATTTGCAATCACTTGTTATGCATCAGAGAGTTGGACAATGACTAGGGAGGACAGAAGGAGAGTTGATGCCTTTGAGCTGTGGTGCTGGAGAAGAGTACTGAATGTACCATGGACTCCCAAGAAAACAAACAGATTCATCTTGGAGAGGATTAAACCAAGCTACTCCTTGGAGGCAAGGATTCTGGGCCTTCGTCTGACATACTTTGGACATGTTGCCAGGAGGGATGGGTCCTTGGAGAGAGACATCATGCTTGGGAGGGTTGAGGGACAGCGCAGGAGGGGAAGACCCTCTATGAGATGGATTGATTCAGTGACTGGGGTAATCGGGATGGGTGTGTCAGAGGCAGTGCGGTTGGCGCAGGATAGAGCAGGGTTTAGGGCTGTTGTGCATAGGGTCGCTATGAGTCGCAAATGACTCGACGGCACATAACAACAACAACAACAACAACAACAATTTCCAAATGAGGAACCCCTGATGGCATGGTCCATATGGTGGCGTGCCAACAGCAGGGCTGTGCCTCTGTGGTGATTAGAATCTGCCAGCTGCTCCGTGGGAGAAAGATGGGCATCCTCTTCCATGCGATTTCAGTCTCAGAAACCCAGTGAAGGATCAGCCATAAGTCAACCGACTTATTTCTAAATGAGATCCCCATGACAGATAGGACTTTAAGATGTGTATGTGTGCTGACCCTCCAGCAGGTTTTCAAAGGCAGTAAATAGTATGGGAAGAGATTGTCCATCCTTTTCCAGCGGAGCAGCTGGGGGATTTGAACTGTGTGCCTCTGGGTTTGCTGTGCATATTGTTACCTCTAGGCCACTCCATTTTCTTTTTCTTTTTTTTTTTTGTAAAACCCTTAGATCATTGGAGGACACAAAGCCTGGTCAGAACGATTGAGAAAAGGCTGGGGGGTTACCTCACCCTGGGATGCAGCTTCTCTGTGGAGTTGCGGGCAGGGGTAGTCCACAGAGGGTGTATGCTCATGTGCCCTGCTTGAACGAGGCTGTGACGGACATAGACGGGGTGGGGGTGGGGTTGTATTTTGGGCAGAGAGAGCAGCATGGGCGTGAAGGCAGAGAGTGGCGTCTTGAGCAAGGAGAAGGGATGGCGGCGTAGCTGGTGAGGCAGGTCAAGTGCAAGCACACCTCATTGATGTTCACGTCCCCTTTACCCTGATGCCCCTGCCATCTTTACAGACTGAGGGTTTGTGGCAGTTCTGAGTCGAGCTTGTCTGTTGCTGCCATTTCCCCAACAGCATGTACTCCGCTTCTGTCCCTGTCCTGTTTTGGTCATTCTTATGTGATTTCTAACTTCTTCATGTTGTTGTTGCACACGTTAGACCACAGTGTCATGTACCTATGACTTCCATATGTGCTTGTTGCACTCACTGCTGTCGAACTGAAACCGCCTCACAGATGGCCCTCGAGAGGCTCTTCTGAGGCTGTAAACGGCTCTGGAGGAGACCACCCACCTTCTCTCTGGAGCCCCGAGTGGACTGGGGCTGCCAGCGGGGCGCTGCCTGTGAGTTACTAGTGTAACTCTCTACAGACTACGCCTTCCGAGCCCCTCACCTTTAAAAAAAAAAAAGATGGTAATGATTATATATATGGAGTCCTGATGGCCTAGGGGTAGGAGCTGCACTGTCAACCTGAAGGCGTATGTGGTTTGAATCCACCAGCCGCTCCTCGGGAGACAGACAGTCAGTCTCCTTTCATATATATTGCCTCTGAAAACTCACCTGGAGGGTCAGCTATGAGTCAATTCCAACTCAATGGTACTTAACAACAAATATATATATCTGTGTTTTTGTTCACTTCTGTCGAGTCATGCATAACTCATAACAACTCTATGTACAAAAGGCCTGAAACCTTTCTATAATTATCATCGTGTATATATATAGATAGATAGATAGATAGATAGATAGATATCGATATCTATCTATCTATCTATCTATCTATCTATCTATCTATCTATCTACCTACCTACCTATCTATCTATCTATCTATCTATCTATCTATCTATCTATCTATCTATCTATCTATCTCCATATATATATGGAACAAATCCCCCATCCATGTGACTTGCTTTACGGTGGTGCCTGGAAGGGACCCTTATCTCCAAGACTTGTCTGTAGGTAGAAGTCTTAACTGGAGGTTCTAAAGAGTCCCTGGAGAGTCCAGTCCTTGTAGTCCTGCCCGGGTCACTAGGGGACCCTGATGACAACCTTGATATTCCAGACCCTCTGATTCTTCCTTGTCTAAGGCCGTCAGTGATATTACACCCTTGTGGGACTTCTCGGAAGGTTCGCTAGCCAGAGGCTGGTCACATGCTTAGTGCTGTTGGACACACAGCAGAGTAAAGGCTGATGACCTCTGGCTATTCCTGTTATTCCTACTTCACCGGTGTTATCGTTAAGATGCCCTGGGGTGGGTTCTGACTCATACTAAGGCCGTGCCCAGCACAGTGAACTCCTGCCAGATCGGTGCCTCCTTCAGTGTCTGCCATGCTGAAGCCCAGTGCTGCAGCCAGCGTGTCAGGGCATCTCATCAGAGCTGCCTTCTTCAAACAGGTCCCTTCTTATCTAGCCTGAGGCCTTTGTCCAGGGACTGGGCCCCCTGATAACATGTCCAGAGGATGTGAGAGGAAATTTAGCCAGTCTCCTTTCTGAAGAGCATTCTGGCGGTGTTTCTTCTAAGATTTATTTACTCTTCTGGAAATCCATATAATCAATATTCTGCACCAACACTATAAACCAAAGATATCAATTCTTCTCTGTTCCTCAGTAATTTTCTAGTTTTTACATGCATGTGGGGCAGTTGAAAAGACCATGGATTGGGTTAGGTGTACCTAAGTGCTCAAAAGGACATCTTACTTTTTAACACTTTAAAGGGGATATATTACACTAGGAAAGTCTACTGTTAAAACCTGCTCTGAATTACTGAGGAGCAGTGATGTCAGTTTATTTTTTTATTATTATTAAATTTTATTAGTTTTAATGAACACTCACAGGGATTTTGGGTTTTCATTCCTTCATTGCTGCGCCATTCTCTCTACCCTCCTCCCCAGTTTGTTCTTCTTCCCCGCCATCCAAATGTCTGTTTTAATTGTCCAGTTGCCACAGTGCTTGTCAAAGTCAGTTCTGATTAATCTCCTTTGTCGGTGTGTCCTTTGCCATTCCCTATCACTCCTCCCTGAGAGACTTCACCCTGATTCATAAGGAAAAGGGGATGGCGTATTCTCTTAGCTACTTCCTGCTGAAAAGGGACGCTGTGGGTTTCAGGGTGAAGATCTTCTCTCACTACTCTAAAGGGCCCCTTTGGCAGTAGGAAGCACATAGACTATTATGGAGATTGATTTTGGAATTTAGATGCACGCTTATTGATTGTGCTTGGCCGTACATGTTCATATCCTTGAAGATGTATCATGGGGGTGTTGCAACCTAGAAGACACAAATTTGACTAAGAAGTTATAAGTACATGAGTCAAAAATTATGGAAAAGTAAAAGAAAGGATTCTTTCATTGTTTTACAAACACTCTCCCAGGTCCCCTCCACCATGTAGCCCTCGCTCTAGACTCCTGTGATGACAGAAATACCTAGTCATATATCTCTTTTAAACAGTTTTCTCCCTCCTCTGTTTCAGTGCAGTATACATTATTGAACCCATCTTACTCAGTCTCTCCCCAACCCCAAGGACAATCCCATTCTACAACAGTGGCATCATGTAATATTTGTCCTTTTGTGACTGGGATATTTCACTCAGCATAATGTTCTCCATAGTCAACCGTTTTGAATAATATTGCATGAGTTCCTTGTTTTTTAATGCAGCATAGTATTCCATTGTGTGAATTTACCACAGCTTCTCTAGCCATTTGTTTGTTGATGGACACTTAGGTTGTTTCCAACTCCTTGCTATTGTGAACAAAGCTGCAATAAACATGGGTGTGCATATATCTGCTTGGATGTCAGCTATGGTCTCTTCAGGCTATATTCCCAGTAGTGGAACTGCTGGGTCAAATGGTATCTCTTATTTGCAACTTTTTGAGAAAGCGCCATACTGCTTTCCACAGGCGTTGCACCATTTTACACTCCCACCAACAGTGAATCAGGGTTCCAGTTTCTCCACAACCTTGCCAGCATTTGTTGCTTGATGTTCTGTTAAATTTTGCTATTTTGACTGGGGTGAGATGATATCTCATAGTTGTTTTAATTTGCATCTCTCTTAGGGCTAGGGATTTTGAGCATTTCTTCATGTGCTTGTTAGCCATCTGAATGTCATCTTCGGTGAAGTGCCTGTTCATATCCTGTGCCCATTTTTCTATTGGATTATTTACCTTTATCTTGTTGTGGTGCTCAAGTATTTCACTAAGGTGCATCTGATTCAGGCCACAGTCTTTTCAATCACTTGCTGTGCATCAGAGAACTGGACAGTGAATAAGGATGAGAGAAGAAGAATGGATTATCATTTGAACTGCAAAAAGAAGAAATAAATATTATCTTGGAGAAATGTCAGCCAAAATACTCTTTGAAGGCAAGAATGATGCTGCTTTGTCTCACATGTTGCTAGGAGATGCTGAAAAAGGTATAGTGGTCAGTGAAGGAGAGGAAGACCCTCAACGAGATGGATTGACACAGTGACTGTAGCACTGGGCTCAAGTGTGTCAGAGATGATGAGGACGGCACAGACTGGTACAGGGCTCAGGTCTCTTCTATTGTTCTTAGAGTCACTATGAGTCGTACTCGACTCAGTGACACCTGACAACAAAAAATCTTGCAGTTGATTTGCTCAATCTAATGTGTTTGATTTCTTGACTGCTGTTATAATGAATATTGATTGTGGACCCAAGTAAAATGAAATTCTTGACAACTTCAATTGTTTCTTCATTTATCATGATGTTATTTTTTGGACTGGTGGTGAGTACATTTGTTTTCTGGGTGATGAGGTGGAAGCTCTCATCACTAAGTGCTTCAGATCCACTCTGCTTTCAGTAAGCAAGGTGTGTCCTCTGCACGAAGTAGACTGTTAATAATTCTTCCTTTGATCTTGATGCCCTGGCCTGTGTCGATCACATGATGAATGGCTTTCTTTAATCACATGATGTTCAGCATACATACTGAATAAGGATAATTAAAGATGGAGGGGTCAGCAAAAGAAAAGAATACTCTCAACAAGATGGACTGATGCAGTGACCACTGCAGTGGACCCGAGTCTGACAGTGACCGTGAGGATAGCACAGGACAGGACAGAGTTCAGATCTGTCTTTCAGAGGGTCACTATAAATCATAGTAAACACGGTGACATGTATCAAAAGTGATGAACGGACACTCATCTTTCCTGATTTTAAACCTTGTCCATTTTGAAGCGCTGTTCTTTTTTCACTAGACAATGGAAGGGCCTTGCTTTTTTTGGAGAGAAGGGCTATGAGAATAGCTGGGGCTTTTAAATAACATCATTCAGAGTGGATGTTATAGGTGTGGGCGTTAGAGGTATTGGCTAGCCCAGGTGAGGAGTTCTGAGGACTTGCCCTTCAGGGGTTGACGTAGGGCTTTATTAGGGGGTGTGGATGCCAAAGACCTCAAGGAGAAAGGGCCTGCGGGACTAGCCTCTAACTATACAGATGAGAATTTGAACCTGAATCTCAGGACAGCCAGACAGGCTCCCTTGGGAGGCCTCTTCACTCTGGGCCTTGCTGATTCCTCAGTGCCATGGATTTCTCATGGATCTCTCCATGTTAGGGAGTTAGGGAATACCATCCCAGGACTCCGTCAGGGGGCCGGGCTGTGGACTGTGAGGGAGGGAGGGTGGTGAAGTAGACTGAGTGCCCACCAGGGCTCTGGAGCGGCTGGTGGTCAGGGCTGGGGAGGGAGGACATTGTCAGTGGAGGACCAGCTGATCTGAGGCAGCGCAGGGGCTGTGGTTGTGGTCATGATGGCTATGCTGCCCAGCCCCCACCTTCTCATCTTCCAGGTACAGCCAGGCTGTTCTCAGATCAGTCCCCTGCTGAGAATCCCCCAAGGACCTCTGACCAAAGTCTCATGTTTTCTGAGAACGTGAAGCTGCTGACTGGTTTGGGTTTGCAGACCACACATACAGAAACAGTACACAAAGACCAAACCAGTTACCAGCTGCTGGCCTCTGGGTGGAGGCCATTCACTTGGGGGGGGACACCCAGATTCCCTTAGGATGCAGTGGAAATGCTGGTGTGTGCTGAGGGTGTTGCCTGCCTCTGGCCCACGTGTTACTCTGTCACCTGGAACAGCATTGGCTCTAAGTGATAATAAGCCTTCTGCCCAGAGAAATCGCTGAGAGTGCATTTATACAACATACGCTTAGTTCATGGGTTCCCTCAGGACCCCAGCTTAAGAATCTTTGCATTCATGTTCATCCTCAGCATTTTCTGACCCCTCAACAAGACGGTGGTTTAGTGGTAGGAAATTGTGCTGTCAACTCAAGGCATGGGGCTCGAATCTACCAGCTGCTCTGAAGGGGAAAGATGGGCATTCTCCTTCTGTGCGATTTATTGCCTCTGCAAACCCACTGAGGGTCAGCTCTGTGTGAAGACCCACTGAGGGTCAGCTCAGTGTGAAGACCCACTGAGGGTCAGCTCGGTGTGAGGACCCACTGAGGGTCAGCTCGGTGTGAGGACCCACTGAGGGTCAGCTCGGTGTGAAGACCCACTGAGGGTCAGCTCTGTGTGAAGACCCACTGAGGGTCAGCTCTCTGTGAGGACCCACTGAGGGTCAGCTCTGTGTGA
>NW_006399774.1:10987467-11000594 GCF_000299155.1 Elephantulus edwardii
GACCCACTGAGGGTCAGCTCTGTGTGAAGACCCACTGAGGGTCAGCTCTCTGTGAGGACCCACTGAGGGTCAGCTCTGTGTGAGGACCCACTGAGGGTCAGCTCGGTGTGAGGACCCACTGAGGGTCAGCTCGGTGTGAAGACCCACTGAGGGTCAGCTCTGTGTGAGGACCCACCGAGGGTCAGCTATGTGTAATTTCTAACTGGACGGTCCACCACCCCCACCAGATGGACTGACACCATGACTATAATGAGCTCAAGCAGATCAGAGCGTGAGGAAGACTCGGGACACGGCTTGGCTCACAACCATTGTTCATAGCGTGGTTATGAGTCCTGGGTGACTCAATGGCTTTAACAACAGTAGAATTACCTTCTACGTAGAGTAAAAGATTCCATGATGTTTATTATTGAAAACTGTGAACTCTTCCACGCAGTTATTTTTGTTGAGAGCTGTGGGGTAACATGATTTGCATATTCAAAACTGGGACAAAGAGCTCTCTCTAAAGCTGCATTCGTCCTTGCCCATATCAAGTCACGTGACTGTGCATATCGGATCTAGTTCTCCAGAAGAAGGCTGAAATGGACTAAATTGACAGTATTTCTCTAGGATGATGGAATAGAATGTGATCTATATACAGATCCGTCTTCTCTTTTCATTTCAGAATCTGCTTTCATAAATAGGATAAACAGACGTTCTGTGTACTGAGCTATTGTAAAGTTATAATTACACCAATTGTGAAATACTGTCAACATCTTAAAAGAAATAAATGGGGAAGTGGAGAAGAATGTAGGAAGTTTTTAGCTAGTTCGTTTCTTGAACTGTTAAGGCATCACCTGGGCAAGAAGAGGTTACCTCCTTGGGTGGTACAGTGAATGTGTGTGTCTGCTAAGCAGAAGTTGGCACTATGAGTCCACGTGGATGCAGCTCAGGAGAAAGGCCCACTGACCCACTTCTGAAAAACCTGCCACTGGAAGCCCTGTGGAGCCCCACTCTATCCAGCCACACGTGGGGCATCCAAGAGCCAGAAGCTGCTTAATGGTGATGGTTCCAGGGGAAAGAAGACGGTGAGTGTTGAAGAGAAGAATGCTTTATGGAAAATTCTTATTGTTGTTTAGGTATCGTTGAATCGAGTACAACTCATAGTGACTCTGTGAACAGATCTGAACCTACGACATCATCACAGTCTCTTGACACTCTCGAGCCATTGCTGCAGTTACTGTGTCAGTCCATCTCGTTGAGGGTCTTCCTCTCTTTCACCATCCCTCCATCTTTCTAAGCATGATGTCCTTATCCAAGGAATAGCCTCTCCTAGAAACATACCCAAAATATTTGAGACAAATCTTTGTCATCTTTGCCTCCAAGGGGCATTTTGGTTGCACTTTTCCCAAGACATTATCTGTTCTTTGGGCAGTCTGTGTGATACTAAGTTTTCTTCTCCAACACTACAGCTCAAAGTCATCAGTTCTACCTCTGTCATCCTTGTTCACTGTCCAGTTTTCAGATGCATAGCAACTGACATTAATGCTCCTGAAGAATTAGGAGAGGTCCTTGATTGCAGACTTTCCCCAGTGTTTGATCTCTGGATTCCTAGTACGAAGGATTCCCATTGTGGATTCGAGGAAGATGAAGTCATTGACAATTTCAGTCTTTTCCCATCTATCATGATGTTGCCTATTGGTTTGGTGGTGAGAATTTTTGTTTTCTTATTGTTGAGATGTAATCCATATTGAAAGCTGTTGTCTTTGCTCTTCTGCAGTAAGTGCTTCAAGTCGCCCTTACTTTCAGCAAGCAAGGTTGTTATGTTACTTGCATAATGCAGATGTTGATAAGTCTTTTCCTGATTCTGATATGACCAGATTATCTAATGAATTGTTCAGCATACAGATTGAATGGGTACAGAGAAAGGATAGAGCCCTGACACACAGCTTTTCCGATTTTAAACCATACAGTATTCTCTTGCTCTTTTTGGACTATGTTTGGTCTAGGTATAGGTTTTGCATAAGCACAATGAAGGGTTCTGGGATTCCGTTCTTCTCAATGTTAGCCGTAATTTGTTATGATTCACAGAGTTAAGTTCCTTTGCATAATCAATGAAACACAAATGTAGATATTCTTCTGATATTGTCAGCTTTCAGTCAAGACCCATCTGACATGGTAATAATATCCCTGGTGCCACGGCCTCTTCTAAACCCAACCCAACTTGAACATCTGGCAGCTGCCAATGTAGGGTTCTAGCTATTTTTGTAAAATCCTTACAGACTCTAGAAATAGGATTGTTTTTGAAATGCAGTGATGAGTTTTCATTTTCTCAGGGGAATTAGGAAACTACTAACGTAGGCAAATTAGGAAAGTGTTAAGAGATTATAAGAGGAAAATCTAGATGTCAAGCTTCCTTTGGACAAATCAGAAAGTTGTCCTGACTTTGGAAGACCTGGGCTATGTGCAGCTCAACCTCTGCATTTCCCATCAGCTGGGGTTAACAAATTATCTTTGCACTTTTCTCCCAGCGCAGTGCAAGGCGAAAATCACGTGAGAATTTGCCAATGTGAGGGTCACCATAGTAACATCTATATTAAACTGTACATTTTTAACATTGTTAGCAAAAGACACATGTGCCATTTAGAAGAAGTCCTTCTCAAAGAATGGAAATATACTCCCCTTCCCCCCTTTCATCATCCACACAAGATGTTTCTTCCTTATCGCTGGCATCAGTTTAGGAATCCAGAGGTCTGGATGTCATGCTAGAAGCATCCAGAATATTAATGTTGGTGTTAGGATGTTAGGATACTGTTTCCACTAGCAACTGGAATAGCCAAAGCTCTGGAATTTATGGATGTATTTGACTATGAAAAACAGCAAGGAAAATGTTGGGCCAGTACATTTTATAAGTAATAAATCCAGGGCATTGTCCAGGCGCTGGTGTGTTCCAAGCACTGAATTAATCCAGAACTGAGCGTTCATGCTGAACTAGCAGCTTCCCCATTACAGAGTCACACTGCAACAAAGAGCCTTTACTGCAGAAACGCCGAGGGTCACCGAGTGCCACTGACTTTAACACCTTGTCGTTTAGGTTTGGAACAGTATCCCCTCCAAAGAAATACTGTCCGTTTTCTCCTCCAATATAGCTATTTGTTTCTCTTATTTCCTGTAAATATTTCCTTTCTTCACACTCTGAATATCTTAAGGCCATTAAGATTATTGCTGTTGTTGTTAGGTGCTATCTCCTCAAGGAGTCAAAAGATGTGTTGCTTTGGGCAAATATGCTCTTTAAACGTTGTTGTTGTTGATGTGCCATCGAGTCACTTGCAAACTCATAGCGACTTTATGTACAACAGCCCTAAACCCTGCTCTATCCTGTGGCAATCTTACTGTCTCCAACACACCTACCCCGATTACCCCAGTCACTGAATCAATCCGCCTCCTGTGCCGTCCCTCCCCAAGGACTGGTCCCTCCCTACAACATGTCCAAAATATGTCAGATGAAGCTTCAGAATCCTTGCTTCCAAGGAACAGTCTAGTTTAACCCTCTCCAGGACGAACCTGTTCGTTCTCTTAGCAGTCCATGCTATATTCAATACTCTTCTCCAGCACCACAGCTCAAAGGCATCAATTCTCCTTCTATCCTTCCTAGTCATTGTCCAGCTCTCTGATGTATATAGCAAGTGACTGTAAAGACTATGACTTGTATCAGGCACACCTTAGTCTCTAGAGTGACACCATTGCTCTTCAGCACTTTAACGAGGTCTCTAACAGCAGACTTTTCCATCGAAATACGTCTTTTAATACCCTGGCTGCTGATGCCAAGAGTGTTGACTTTAAACATTAAAGAATGAAAATGAAGGCCTCAGTCAGCGACACTCACTGAAGCCCTGGGAGTCCTCCTGGCCCCGCCCAGGTTCTGGAGGTGCTGGCCACGCTGCCTGTCCCTGGGCTCAGAGGCCCATCTTTATGAAAATATGCTTCAAATCCTCTGGTCTTACAGCAAGCAAGATTATGCCATCTGCTAATTCCTGAGTCCTCCTCTAAGCCTAATGTTCCAGTTATAATTCGGTTTCATGGACTATGTGCTCAGCATACGGACTGGCCAGATTTGGTGCAAGGACACAACCCTGATGCATCCCTTTCCTGACTTTAAACCGCACACTGTCTCCTTGGTTATTAAACTTGGTCTGTCACGAAATATGATGGGCTTACTAGCCTCTGGAAAGACAGGGCCGGAGTTCTAAAAAGTCTTGCACACGTGTTTGCCACCACTCATGGAAAGAGCTGTGACCTGATGAAGGTTAGGGCGGGCGTGTCTCTTATAAAGGAGGCTGTGGTCGCGACAGACAGGACCCGGGGACCGGACCTGTGGACCTGTATGCATGCTCGGCCGAGAAGCCGCAAGATTATTCCTTGGGACAAACTGACGCGGCCAGGCCAGGCGTCCTCTCTCTTTCCCGAATGCTGCATCCAGCTGCCACTCAGGGGCCGACGTCAGGTGGACAGTGTCTGCGGGCGGCGGTAAACACAACCCGGGCTGCGGGTCCGTCCTCGCTAGGAGGGGACCACACCCGGATGTCGGCGTGGGGCGTGGGAAGTGTGACGTCGGCGTGGGGCGTGTGACGTCGGCGCGGGGCGTGTGACGTCAGCGTGTGACGTCGGCGTGGGGCGTGTGACGTTGGCATGGGGCGTGGGAAGCCAGGCATGTGACGTCAGGCGTGGAGCATCTGCGTGTGACGTCAGCGTGGGACATCTGTGCGCAGCGTGTGACGTTGGGCGTGAGGCGTGTGACGTTAGCGTGGGCGTGTGACTTCAGCGCTGGACGTCCTTGTCATCTTAAAGTTGTGCTCAGAGCGCGCCCCCACTCCGCCCCTTGTGACGTGTGACGTTGGCGTGGGGCGTGTGACGTCGGCGTCGAGCGCGGGATGTCCTTGTCATCTTGGAGTTGTGCTCAGAGCGCGCCCCCCACCCCTCGTGACGTGTGACGTTGGCGTGGGGCATGGGACGTTGGCGTGGGGCATGGGACGTCGGCGTGGGGCGTGGGACATTGGCGTGGGGCGTGGGAAGTCAGGCCTGTGACGTCGGCGTGGAGCGTGGGAAGCATGTGTGGGACGCCAGGCGTGGGGCATCTGCGTGTGACGTCAGCGTGGGACATCTGTGCGCAGCGTGTGACGTCGGGCGTGATGCGTGTGACGTTAGCGTAGGGCGTGGGACGTCGGGCGTGATGCGTGTGACGTTAGCGTAGGGCGTGGGACGTCGGCGTGGGGCGTGTGACGTCAGCGTGGGACGTGGGACGTTGGCATGGGGCGTGGGAAGCCAGGCGTGTGACGTCAGGCGTGGAGCATCTGCGTGTGACGTCAGCGTGGGACATCTGCGTGCAGCGTGTGACGTCGGGCGTGATGCGTGTGACATTAGCGTGGGGCGTGGGACGTCGGCGTGGGGCGTGTGACGTCAGCGTGGGACGTGGGACGTTGGCATGGGGCGTGGGAAGCCAGGCGTGTGACGTCAGCGTGGGACATCTGCGTGCAGCGTGTGATGTCGGGCGTGAGGCGTGTGACGTCCTTGTCATCTTGGAGTTGTGCTCAGAGCGCCCCCCCTCCCCCGCTCCTGTCCCTCGTGGCGTGTGACAGTGGCGTGGGGCGTGTGACGTCAGGCACGGGACGTCCTTGTCTTGAAGTTGTGCTCAGAGCGGGCCCCCCGCCCCTCGTGGCGTTTTATGGGGTGCCCCTCTGTGATCGCGGGGTGGGCGTAAGGCGCTCCCCCAGTGCCCTCTGGGTGGTGGTCACGCTGCCACCGTTACCAGCAGGGCTGATCGTTCTGTGCACCTGAGCGGGAGGCCCTGCTGTCCTCGTCCCTGATTTAGAAACCGGGACACAGACTGTGAGGGAGTCCAGGGCCCAGCTGGCTAGTCCCCGCTGCCTCTCTGGTGACTGGATCCCAGGACAAAGGCGTGGCAGTCCCCGCTCCACGGGTAAGAAAAAACAGGACCAGCCAGAAGCAGAACTGGCTGTCACTGCGTTAACTGGACTCAACACTTGTATGCCGGGTAGAACTGTGCTCCACGCACAGTCTTCAATGGCTAGTTTATTCTGGACATAAATCAGCAGGTCCTTCTTCCCAGAGGCCTCTTGGTGGATTTGAACATCCAACTTTTCAGTTTGCAGTTGAGGTCATTAACCATGAGCACTTGATAACTATTAACACTCTCCGAGAGTGGTGATGAAGTTGTTGTTTGGTGCCGTTGAGTTGAGTACAACTCATAGCAAACATATGAACAACAGATCTGAGCCCTGGCCTATCCTGTGCTGTCACACTGTCTTTTCATACTTCCTGACACACTCAAGTCCATTGCCGTAGTCACCGTGTCAACACATGATTGAAGGTCTTCTTCTCTTTAGCTGACCTCCACCTTTCCAAGTATATCATGTCTCTGTCTGTCCAAGCCCTTCCTAGCAACATACCCAGAGTTTGTCTTCATGTCCATGTTTGTTCTTTAGGTAGTTCATGAGATATTTAGTACTCTTCTCCAACACCACAGCTCAGAGACATCAATTCTGTCATTCATTATCCAGCTCTTAGATGCATAACGTGTTTGGAAAGACCATGGCCTGAGTTGGACACACCTTAGTCTTCAAACTGACATCATTGCTCTCCAACACTTTGGAAAGGTGCTTGACAGCGAACTTTCTCAGTGCTATGCATCTCTTGATCTGAGGGATTGATTGTGGATCCAAGTAAGATGAAATCAACGACAATTTCAGTCATTCGGGTTTGGTCTCTGTGATGCAATCAATTAGTGCATTCAGCTGTTAACGGAGAAGTTGGTGGCCTGGGCCCACCAGGCCCGAGAGTTCCCTGAGAGTAATGGCACTTGGTTATTCCCTGAGCACACAGTCATTGTAGAGAAAATATCTGCAGATTCTCGTGCTCTGACAACCGCAGGTTGCTCACCACTCCCGCCACTGCTGCTGCATGCCCCCAGCCACTGTAGTCTTGCACCTGGCTCACTACCCAGGTCTCCTAACGGGTCTCCCAGCGCTGTCTTCCCGCCTCCTCTTTCTCCGAGCCTGTTCTCAGCCAGGGCGATCTTCCACAGTGGAAATCTGATCATGTCACTGTGTCACTCTACTCAGTCATCAGAGTTTTACAAAGGTCTGTACCATGGCCTAGGAAGTGCATTTGTTAGCTCACCTGTAGAGTGCCTGTGCGCGCATCTGTTAGGTGTCCGAGAGCTCCCTTGTAAGGTACCTGTGAGCTCACCTGTAAAGTGACTGAGCTCACCTGGAAGGTTCCCGTGAGCTTACCTGTAAGGTGCCTGAGAGCTCACCTGTCAGGTTGCTGGGCACTCACCTGGTGGGATTGTGTATGAGCTCCTTGTGCACCTGCACCAGCACGCCTCCACTCCCACCCACACCTCTCTCCCATGCTCGCCAGCCACCCTCCCTGACTTCCCAGCTACTCTCAACAACCACCACTTTCCCTCTGGTCTTGGCATTTGTGTTCCTGTGCAGGACTTTTTTTTTCCCCTTAGATACACACACGTGCTTTTCCTCTCATTTCCTTTATCTTGACCCCGGGGTCAGTGCCTCTGTTGAACCCCTTGTGGCCAAGCTGTTTTAAGCGGAACCCCACTTCACCTTTTCTTTTTTTAATTTAGATGCACTCTTATTGATTGTGCTTGGCTGTACATGTTCATATCCTTGAAGATGTATCATGGGGGTGTTGCAAACTAGAAGACACAAATTTGACTAACAAGTTATAAGTACATGAGTCCAAAAATTATGGAAAAGTAAAAGAAAAGATTCTTTCATTGTTCTACAAACCCTCCCCCAGGTCCCCTCCACCATGCAGCCCTCGCTCTAGTCTCCTGTGATGACAGAAATACCCAGTTATATCTCTCTTTTAAACGGTTCTCTCCCTCCTCTATTTCAGTGCAGTATACATTATTGAACCCATCTTACTCAGTCTCTCCCCAACCCCAAGGACAGTCCCAACCTTTTCATCCTTTAGGGGGAGAGGTGTTGTAGCCTGTAGGGAGCGGTATTACTAATCCTAAGGCTGTGTTGTTGGGAGTTCAAATCCCCAGCGGCTCCCGGGGAAGGAGAGCAGAGTCCTCCTGTGCCATTCACAGCCTCAGAAACCAGCTGAGCCGGCAGTGACCGCTGTGATGAGCTGGGGGTATTTTTTAATCCTTTATTCTGGTCATTACATATTATAATATATGCCCCTTAAGGACTTTATTCCTTATTTTTTCTACTAGAACATAAGCATCTCATGCCCCATGTCAAGGAGATTCTCAGTGAATGATTGCAGAAGGTGTGAGTACATGAGTGGCAGCGTAGTTCCTGGTCGGCACAGTGCACGTTCTTAAAGGCAGGGTCACGCACTCTTCTGGTTTCCTCTGCCAAGCTTGCCACTGTCCCTGCCCCTTTTCATTGCTGTCATTGCCGTTAATTGCTGTTGGATTGGCTTTATCTCATGAGACTCCAGGTACTACAGTACATCACACTTCCCAGCTGCGGACAGTTCTTGAGGTCACTGTCCACTCAAGGTTATTCAAGTCCATTGTGTAAACTGTATCCTGAGCTCTTGCCCTGCAAGGCCGCGTGCCTCAGCCTTGTATGGGAGAACATCCTGATGTCATCCACAGGCCTTTCACTGGCTTAGGCTCCAAGTAGATTTCCAGGTCTTTGTTCCTGGTCTGCTGTAGTGTAGAAGCTCCAGTGAGTGCTCTCCACCGTGGGTGACCCTGCTGGTATTTAAAGTACTGATGGCATTGTCATGAGTTGTACTGTGTTCATCCCAAGTAAGTACACGTAAGTGCTGGGAGTGATGGAGGCTCAGAGAAAGAGAGGAAGACCTTCATTAAGATGGACTGACACAGTGACTGTAACATCGGGCGTGGAGGACACCTGGCAGGACTGACAGGGAGAAACAGATGTCCATCTTATCTGCAAGAACCACTCCTGGCTCAGAACTTTCTCGGCTTTACACAGTCTCCATTCTGCTCCAGCGGAATGTTTGAGGAGAGAGCTTGTCAGCGGGAGGCTGTTTTCAGTTGGGCACCAAGTACAGGCTCTTATTTTCATATCCCTGGTAATGTGGCTGCTTGTTATCCGAGGCTGTAGTCTCAGCCTCCTGTTGGGGCTTTGCTTCTACAAGTGGTAGATTGGCAGATGTGTCCTGTGGGCGGAAGGAAGGCAAATTTCCCATGTTAATTTCTTTCTGACAAGCACATGTGCAAATCTAGAACACAGTCTCTTGCATCAGAAAGAAGAGGATAAAAAAAAAAGAAAATAAGTCTCTCTTCTTTAGCGTTACTGTGCTATTTTTGTAAAGAAATGATCCATGTTCCATGGACGTCTGTGTACCCCACACGTGAGAATGTCGTTTCTTCTTCCATGTGTAGAATTTCATTCAGAGAGAAGATCTCTCAAGATCTCAACTAGTTTGTTAATAGAGACTGTTGGGAGGGGAAGTGAGATTGTTACATGAAAATAAAGATGGGAGTAACTGTATTCGATATCCGGATACAGAATTAGTAGTATCCAGTTAGGATGGATGGTGAAGAGATTGAGATTGTTCACAGTTTCACTTTGCATGGCTCTACAGTCAACACTCTCGGCACCAGCAGCCAGGAAATTAGAAGACGTATTGCCATGGGAAAGTCTGCTGTTAGGGACCTCTCCAAAGTACTGAAGAGCAATGGTGTCTCTTTGGAAACTAAGGTGCGTCTGATACAGGCCATGGTGTTTGCTATCACTTGTTATGCATCAGAGAGTTTGACAATGACTACGGAGGATAGAAGGAGAATTGATGCCTTTGAGTTGTGGTGCTGGAGAAGAGTATTGAGGGTACCATGGACTGCTAGGAAAACAAACAGATTCATCCTGGAAAGGGTCAAACCTGGCTACTCCTTGGAGGCAAGGATTCTAAGGCTCTGTCTAACATACTTTGGACATGTTGCAAGGAGGGACAGGTCCTTGGAGAGGGACATCATGCTTGGGAGGGTGGAGGGCAGGTGCAGAAGGGGAAGACCCTCTATGAGGTGGATTGATTCAGTGACTGGGGTAACAGGCAGTGCGATTGGCACAGGACAGAGCAGAGTTTAGGGTTGTTGTACATAGGGTCGCTATGAGTCGCAAGCGACTCGATGGCACATAACAACAACAAGTGGTGACACTTAATCTCACAGACTCTGGGCATGTTGTCAGGAGGGGTCAGTCCTGGAGAAAGCCCTCATGCTGGGAGAGGTGGAGGGTCGACAGAAGAGAGGAAGATCCTCAATGAGGTGGACTGACAGTGACCCCAACAATGGACTTGAGCGTGTAGGAGAGGATAAGGTTCAGGGGGAGTAGGGTTCAGGTCTGTAGTTCATGGGTTCCTGTGAGTTGCAGTCAACTTGATGGCATCTGTCAACGACAGTGATACAGAGTTCCTGCTCTATGCCTGCAGGTGTGTATTACTGTCTCATGTGTTCCTCAAAACACTTGTTGTGTACTGTCAGGTTGGAACTAACCCATAACTGGCCCTCCATCGATTTTTCAGAGACAATAAATTGCACATGAGAAGATTGCCCCTCCTTCTCCTGTGGAGCAGCTGGTGGATTTGAACCGCCTGCCTTTGGGAATGCAGTGCAGTTTCCTGCCACTAGAGCATTTCTCCTTGAGGTGCTGCAGCCGCTGGGCCACAGAGCAGGATCCTCGCAGTCTTTTCCAGAGACTATGCTCTGAGTTGCTGTCATAAACTTTGTCCCCAGGACATGGGACAAGGACCCTCCATGATGTACAGTGGATCCTGTACTTGTACCTCCCTTCTCCCTGGCCTCACTCTGAACACCTGGGCGACATAGTCGTTGCATCGTTTATTTGGAAAAAAGGAAAAGTAGTCTTGATTGTGGTGGTATGTCAGTGGCTTGCCATGACTTTGCTGCGTGTGTGACAGGCGACGTCCCTTATGACGTGGACTTGTGAATGAACAAGGTTGCACATTAACGAATTCAAGAGGCCCAGGATAGGCCAGTGTGGGAGCTCCAGCTGGCACAGAGGATAGGCCAGAATGTCCGGGCAGTGCACCTCTTTGGAGAACAGCTCCGTTCTGTGCATATTGATTATAGATTAGTCCTGTCACCGGCATGACTCAATGGGATTGTGAACAGCCAATGCTGGAGCCCTGGACCCTCCCGCAAGCCCAGCAGGGCCACCCCGGTGACTGTGCGAGGACATCGAAGTTCAGGCCCAGTGCGGGGCCCAGGCAGCTTGAGCAAGTATGGCAGTGGGCTTTGTTCTCTGTAGCACCCGGGACTGAGTGCCCTCCGACAAGGAATGACGTTTCTCTGCTGCTCTTCCAGCCTCAGGCACCACGTGGGCTTCCTTGCCCCAGAAGACTTGAGCTGAAGGGGCAGCAGTGCTCGTCTGGACATGCTGTGGGCCTGGCAGGGAACACGGAGAAGATGCCACATTGAGTGACTAGGCTGAACTTAGCACTCCCCCTCAATCTGCGGGTGCCACGTACATGCACACTTTACTGGCCAGAACAAGTCTCTGGTGGGTTGGACTGGGGGCTCTGTGGCGACTTCTCCCTACCGTAAGGGCAAGTCACATGCCAGAATGCAGAGTGAGAGTGGGAGTGACAGATGGTGGGGGTCTCTGCCCACAGGATCTGCTAGGAGCAGGCAGTCTGCACCTTACTCCGACTGCATCAGATCCACGCTCCTTGCATGGTTTCATGCACTTGTCTGCTAACCAAAAGTTTGGAAGTTCAAAACCACCAAACTTGCTTCAGAATAAAGACCTGGTGATCTCTGAAAACTCGTAGCGTGTGTTTCTCCTCTGACATTCATGGAGTCGCCAAGGTAGTTGGCCCTGATGTCCCCAGAGGTGACCTAGGCGTTCCGCTGTGATTCTGCAGAGAGGCTCTGGGAAGCCATGTTCACAAGTCCTTGCTCCTACTTCAAACTCCTCAGCTCTGTTGGACCCACTGCTGTGAGCTGACTCTCTGGACTCTTGTATATGAGCACAGGGAACTGTCTTGACCTGAGAAGGTGGTGGGATTTCCAGGGTACTCAGCGCACCCCCTGCTTTTTGTGAGGCACTGAGGCAGCTGTGACACTGCTCTGAGGGAGAGAGCAGGGCCTGGGCTAAGGGGCGGTTCAGGGTGTGGTGAGCAGTCATCTCCATGGGTTTTTGGGTAGAGGAAGCAATGGCTGTCCAGGAGCCCGGGGCCGTGGCTCAGCGTCCCTGTCAGACATGGGCAGGCTTGCTGGAGGCCACAGGATGAAACTGGGCTCAGGCCGCATCCATCCCTGAAGTTCTGCTTGTTGATTTTAGACACCGGCTGCTTTGGGAATAAAACCGCAGGGAACCTTCCTGTTCAACTGCAGACAGAACTTTGGACACAGCTGGGGCAAGCCTTGTGTGTGAGTGTGAGTGTGTGTGTGTGTGTGTGTGTGCACATGCACACATGTCCTCATGCGCTTGGAACATGTATTCATTTCTTCAGAATTCAGAAGGGATGAGCGTGTTTTCCATGGAAATTCTCCATTCTGGCTGCGTTTCCTCACAGCTTTCCAGGCTACTCTTGGGACCATGAATATTGGTCCCCACGTGTCTGTCCTTCCACACACTCCTCATGCATGTGTCTGTCAGGCCTCATTGACTCATGGTGACCCCACGTGGGCGGCCCAAAAGGACCACTCTGGAGGGTCTGCTGGACTGTGACGCTTCAGAAACAGACCACCAGGACTCTTTCCGTGTACGCAGGACCACTTATATTTCAGAAAGCTTCCTGTCGGCAAAAACATCCCATTAAAAATTAACTGGGCCAAAGCTCTGTTTGAACCTGCCAGCCAGTGTGCCATTTGAACCTGTTTGCTTTTTGGCACAAAGATTTTATTACACAGTGTGCAATTGGAAGAGTCTTTTTGTCAGTACAAATAGGCCTGTGCTCTCAAATTAAATAATGTAAGAGGATGGAGATGATAAGTTATCCAGGCTGTGGTTGTCTGGTGCTGCTGACACGGGCCTGACTCCTGGCCATCCTGCACCCCTGACATGGAAACACTGCCCAGGCCTGTGAGTCCTCAGAGCCACTGTGTGCATTCTGTGTGTGTGTGTGTGTGTGTGTGAGAGAGAGAGAGAGAGAGA
>NW_006399774.1:11000992-11005625 GCF_000299155.1 Elephantulus edwardii
CAGCTCCTTGAGGGTCTTCCTTTTTTCATTGACCCTCTCCTCTTGAACAGTACTGGCCACCCCATGGACCGCCAGAAGAACAGACAAGTCTGTTTTGGATGGCATGCAACCAAGATGCTCCTTAGAGGCAAAGATGGTGAAAGTTCACCTCTTATACTTTGAACATGTTGTCGGGAGGAACCAGTCCTTGGAAAAAGACATCATGTTGGGAAAGGTGGTTGTCGTTGTTACGTGCTATAGAGTTGAGTACAACTCACAGTGACTCTGTGAACCCTGCCCTCTCCTGTGCCACCGTCATCATCTCTGACACACTTGGGCCCATCGCTGCAGTTACCATGTGAATCCATCTTGTTGAGGATCTTCTCTTTTTTGCTGACTTTACAAGAATGATACTATTTTCCAAGGATAAAGCAAAGAGAGGAAGACGCTCAATGAGACGGGTTGGCATAGTGACTAACAGTGGCCTTGAGCATATTAGCACATCAAAACTGCATATTAGATGATTGCAGAAAACTGTATCATGAATCAGACTCACATTAATCCTCAAAGGGACATCTTTGCTCTTAAGCACTTTAAAGAGATCCAAGTACTGAGTATTTGAAATTTGAACATTAGCATTATAGTTAACTCATGACTCAAGTCTTTTATCTTCTTGGGGTCTCAGCTTTATAAACTGTAAAGTGATGTAACAGTGCTTTGTTACCCAGCCTTCATTGGATAGATCCTGGCTCTGGTGATGACATAAGTCATGTTTATAAAGTTGTTTGAAAATTTTCAAGTGCTGCATTCATTACTGAAGCAGGGACTGCAGTTATTTGGCTGCTCATATAAAAGGATTAGTAATAGGGATACAAGAGCCTTTCTCTGCTGGCTTTGCTACATTCTAAACTGTGTTGTCCTAGCATGCCTACTTTTCAGGGGCAAAGTAAACATTGTTTCCATTAACCTAGAAGGGGATGTTTGCGATACATTGTTTCCCTGGCTTGTTGCCCAGGGTTCTTTCATCCTGATGTGGAAAGCATCCCTGGAGGATAGCAAACTGCATGTCCTCATTATTTCTGCAAAAGAAACCAAGGAGTTGGAGACTCCTAGAGTCTGGAGACTCTCCCATCAGATGCCTTTGCAAAACTAATTTACTATGCTCGTTTACTCTGCTTTTACTCAGCAGGTGTACGCATCAAGACATCATCTGTCCCTGACAGTGCTTCTGGTGCACGCGCATGCTTGCATGTATGTGTGTGTGTGCGTGCATTTGTGTGTCTGTGTACATGCATATGTATGGACATCTGTATCTCTCTCTACAGGTGTTTACACACGTGTGTGTCTGTGTATTTACGTGCATTTAAGCTATGGTTCTAAGACTGTTACAGGAAGGTTTATTGAGATCTTAGTCAAAGAGTGTCATTAGGCAATGGTGAAGTCATCCTTTCCTCTGTTATGCACTTAAATCCAGCCTAAGTGACTGACTGTGTACCATGGATTGAAATGTGTCCTCCACAAAACCTCACCCCCTGTATTGGTAAATGTGGCCAGGGCTGTTCTTTGAATGTCATCAGTTAAGTTGATGAGGTCATCCTGTGGTAGGGAGGGTCCTGGTCCTTTCTGAGTGGAATCTCAAAAGGTGAGAACAGACACAGAGAGAGTCACACAGAGGGAACCCCGTGTGGAGGTGTAGATCCAAGTCAGGGAGCAGTCAGAGGTGCTGAACCTGGAGAAGACGAGGGAGTATCTTCCGTAGAGTGGACACAGAGGACGTGTCCTTGCTGGTACAGAGATGTGGCTTTCCAGCCCCCAGAGCGCGAGACGATGCATTTCTGTTCTCAAAGCCGCACTGTATTGTTGGGGCCTTGCCATTCTCTGAGAGGCTGATTCTTAAAACCAGAGCTAGCAGGAGCTAATGGGGTGAAGACAGTGAAGATAATGCTTTCTAGGTGCTGGGCTAAGATGGAAGAGATAGAAATAGTTTGAAAAGGCTGTTATGCCAATTGAGTTTTTAAAAAAGCTTTTCTTTATAATGAGGGAGACTGACTGGATTTTATGTTAAGGATAAAGATGAGGGAGATAAAGATAACAGAACAAAGTGGATGTGGTGGGGTTGCCCTGTGGAGGACTTACTGTGCTGTCTAGCCAGGCATGGTGCTGTGATTTGGTGGACAAAAGAGCTCTGGTAAGGAGCTGCACTGCCAACCCATAGACATGAGGTTCAAACCTAACAGCTACTCCTTGGCAGAAAGATGAGCAGTCTCCTCTCATGCAGCATAGAGCCTTTGGAAACCTGCTGGAGGGTCAGCTACGAGTAGGTTCTGACCAGATGGTGTATAACAGCGATGCAGATAAGATGCTTGCAGCCCACCGAGGGGTTGGATGGCCTGCTCATAAATGCAGATAAGGCGCATGAACCTTGTGGAGGTAAGACCATGCAGATAAGGTGCATGGAGTCCTAAGGAATTGTTCAGTTTTGCCATCTTGCCAAAAGTAAAAGGAGCAATCCCAGAGGCAAGAAGGGGGGCAGCTCATTAACACTGAGAAAGGATGCAGTGGAGTGTGCTTTAAATCCAGGGCCCTTGTGCTAAGAGTCTCCTAGATCCATGAGACAGCTGTGATAGGTGATTCGGGTCAGTGAGAAATGACAGCGGAGAATCTGGCAGCAGAGGTGGACCAGTGCTAGGTGATGCAGTGAGCTGCCCAGGCCACAGAACTAGGCAGCTCCAGAGCATATGTTACCACAGTGAGAGAGCTCGGAGCCTCACTGGCAGAACGAGGTACCTTGAGGTATTAATCACTCACTCACTCACTGCCCTTAAGTCAAGGCCAACTCATGGCTCATCATCCAGCAAATTTTTGGAGGCTGTAAATCACGTGGAAGGAGATTGCCTCTCTTTCTCCTGTGGAGTCGCTGGTAGATTTGAACCAGCTCTGAGGTTAGCAGCACAGCTCCTTACTACTTTGCTGCCAGAGTTTGTTCCAGGTAGTAACAGCTGCTGTGTAACCAAGAGTGGTTACTTAGGAAGCAAGGCTTCCTTGTGCTTGCTAATCAGTCATGAACAATCTCGCATGGGTTTCACTGCATGTTTGATCACATGTGAAGTGCACTGTTGCCATTGCAGCTAATAATTCTGTGTGGCCATTGCCACAAATTAGTGAACCCAGCAAAGAAATAGTGCCCTGGAAAGGTTGGCTGGTGTCAGAATGGGTCAAGGCCTGGACAATAGAGAGAGGTATGCTTGAGTTCTGCCTCATAGGAATTGGCCTTGTACTGATGATGATTTTGTTTCTTGCTCTGACCCCTTGTGAAGTTAAACAAGGGGGTCAGGTAGTGCCCCCACTCCATTTAAAAAGTTGGATTTAGAGTATGTGAGACGGAAGGGATTCAGGGAGTATGTGAGAGGTTCACCTCAGAGAGGAGGGGGCACCTGGGTTACCTGGGTTTATGTGAGTGTGGATGAGGAGAAGGGTGGAGAAGAAGTTGATGTTACTATTTTTGTGTGATCAATGGTTGGAATAATTAGGGATTTTCTTTGCCCATGTATAGCAAGAAGAGTAGGGGTCTAGGTAAAAATGGCTGAGATGGAGGGACGGCCTAGCAGGAGAACTTAAGGGGCTGGACGACGTCTAGATCTTCAGGCAGGAAAGCTCAATAACCTGCAGTGTAAAGATGCCATGTTCTTGCAGAAAATGAAGACTTGAAGCACTTACTACTGAGGAAGATCACAGATAGTGCAGATGAGTCTTCAGCGTCAAGAAAACAAAAATCTTCACAAGTGGACCAATAAGCAACATCATAAAAAATGAAGATGGGTATGACCCAGCTAATCCACTAGTTGGAATATACCCCGAGAATATGAGAACTGAGGCACAAACTGAGATTTGTACACCAGTGTTCATAGCAGCATTATTCACCGTCGCAAGAACATGGAAACAGCCCAAATGTCCAACCACAAATGAATGGATTGAAAAATTTTGGTACATCCACACAGTGGAATACTATGCAGCACGCAGGAGCAATGATTTTGTAAATTATTACCTAACTTGGGAGGAACTGGAGAGAATTATGCTGAGTGAACTCACCCAGTCTCACAAGGATAAGTATTGTAAGAGACCGTTATTGTAGAATGAGTATAAGGATCCAGGAGGGGTGGGAGAGGCTGGAAGCAGAGGGATGTGGATGTGCAGGGGAAAGAGGGGATTAACCATTGGATTATAGAATTTAATGGGTGGGGGGGTGAGGGAAATGGAAAGAATTTGTTTGAATTTGTATTAGAATTTTTGTAAATAAACTACTAGAAAAGAATGAAGATAGAAATTGCCATGGGTTTCATATTAGTTGGATCCACAACCAACTCCTATGGAAAGCAGCAGTTAGGAGATGGCTTGGTAAATTGCAGCGGGTAGATCTGTGGTCACGGATTGCTTTATGGTGCCAAAGAACAAGGATGTTGCCTTAAATGCTAAGGTGCTCTTGACCCAAACTGTATTATCTTCACTTGCCTCATAAGTGTGTGAAAGTTGCACAGTAAATTAGGAGGGCCAAAGAAGAATTCTACTGATTCTTCTTCTCTGTTCCCAACTTTTGCATTCCAGTCACCCATTATTATCAATGCATCTTGATTGCATGTTCGATCTATCTCCGACT
>NW_006399774.1:11008985-11030069 GCF_000299155.1 Elephantulus edwardii
GTTGGCGCAGGATAGAGCAGGGTTTAGGGCTGTTGTGCATAGGGTCGCCATGAGTCGAAAACGACTCGACGGCACATAACAACAACAACAACAACAACAAAGAAGAATTGATGCTTTGAATTGTGATATTGGCAAAGAATATTGAATACCTTATGGACGGCCCAAAGAACAAATTTGTCTTAGACAGAGTGCATCCAGGATTTTCCGTAGAGGCAAAGATGGCACGTCACATACTCTGGGCATGTTACCAGGAAGGTCTAGTCTTTGGAGAAGGGCATTATGCTTGCGCAAGTGGAGAGTTAAGACAAAAGGTAGACTCAATGAGATGGATTGATGCAGTAATCGCAACAGCAGAGATGTAAGGATGGAGCTGGACCTTGTAATGTTTCCTTCTGCTGTATGCAGGGTTGCTGGTTTGGAGCAGGTTAGACAGCCTCTAACAACAGCAACAGGCAGGGTGGAATGAAAACTTGTAACTGTGTAACAACCACATGACTTTCAAAGTTCATTCCCACACTCTGTACTACTGCAGCATTATACTCCCCTGCATTAGCTGTTACTTGCTATCACAGCTTTGAAAGGACTCGTTCTGCTTTAGGCTCCTGCTGGAAATGAACTGATCCAAAGCCCAGGCTGGTGTTGCGTTGGCTCTCACTCACGTAATCGTGTGTGTGGTACTTATGTACCAGCGTAAGGCTCCTGGTCCTGTGCCACCTTTGTGATCACAGAAGACATCAAGCTCATTGCTGCTGCAGTTACGGCCGCTCATCTTGTGAAGGTTCCTTTCGTTTCCACCATTCTGTACTTTAACTGAAACAACACCCTCACCCCGTGATTGGTCCTTTCCAGTGATAGATGCAAAGTATTGATGATGTTATGTGCCACTGAGTTGCCTGTGACTCAATAGCAACCCTGTGACGCCTGCCTTGTCTGTCCTGAGCCAGTCTCATGGATTCAGACACACCAACTCCCATTGCCCCAGTTACTATATCAGTCCATCTCAATCCAATCTCCTCTCCTGTGCTGTCCCTCCATCCTTCCAAGCATGATATCCTTCTCCAAGGACTGGTCCCTCCTGGCCACATGCCCAAAATATATGAGCAGAGTGTCAAAATCCTAGCCTCCAAGGAGAAACTTGGCTTCACCATCTCCAAGACAGACCTCGTTGTTCTCTCAGCGGCCTGTGGTATATTTAGTAGTCTTCACCAGAACCACAACTCAGAAAAGATTTTCTGTCATCCTTAGTCATCGGTCAGCTCTCTCATGCATAGCAAGTAATCGTGAATACCATGGCCTGGATCAGGCACACCTTAGTCTCTAGACTGACATCATTGCTTTTCAGCACTCTGGAGAGGTCCCTGACAGCACATTTTCCCAATGCAATTTGTCTTTTGATTTCCTGACTGCTGGTAACAAGAGTAATGATTGGGGAGCTGAACAAGCTGAAAATATTAACAAGTCAAAATTTCTTACTTCCAAAGAGCATTCTGGCTGTGTTCTTCTAAGGGAGATTTGTTTATTCTTTTGCCTGTCCACAGTATTGCACAATAGTCTTCACCAGCCCCACAGTTCCAGAGCATCAGTCCTCTCTTCCTTTTTCGTTCTCCAACTTTTCACTACTCGATAAATAAACACTCTTTGCCAATACCATAACTCAAAGGCATAGAACCTTCACTTTTCTTCTACGTTGTCTAAATCTGAACCTTCACTTTTCTTCTACGTTGTCTAAATCTCATGTACAGATGAGGTGACTAAAAATATCATGATTTGAGTCAAACTGACCTTACTCCTCAAAGTGAAATCCTTGCTCTTTAGCAGTTTAAAGAAGTCTTTTGTTGCAAATCTCCCCACTGCAATATGTCTTTTCATCTTTGAATCGTTGGGCAGACATGGACCAGAGAGCTCAGATTGTTCACTCCTGGGTACATGGATGGTGTTTCTGTTTTGTGCCAGTGAATAGGAGCTGACCTTCCAGGAGTTCAGAGGCTGTAAATGAATTACTCAAGAGAGTATTTCCCAGCTTTTTCCCTCAAAGCAGCTGATGGATTTGAACTGCTTGTCCTTGGGTTAGCCGCCTAGCTCCTTACTCGGTAGGCCCTGGGAGCTGCCTGGAGAGTGAGGAGGTGAAACTATACCCATTTTTCCCCTGACTTCTAACCATGGGAAATAATAGCCCTGCATTGCTGGAGATAAATGACTAGGAGTTGCATCTGCTGTTGCCTTCATCATCTTCTTACAGTTCTGATTACACATGGGACCTCAAGGTTTATTAAAAATAAACAGAGGACCAAGTTGGGCTGGAAATAGATTAAACCCTACTGCATTTGTCTTGCATCCGTCTTCTTCCTTTTATGTCTTGATTGCATGTGGTTGTTTGGCCAAAACAGTGTCTATTTTTAAAGCAACGGAAGATGCTTCTCATGCTTTGGATCAGGAAGGCCCAAGAGGAGTGTCAAGGGCACACGGCCGCCCGTGGACATGCAGTGTGCTCACCGAGAGTCCGAGCGGCTCCCCGTGCTGGGCTGTGTCACACAGCCACAAATGTGGTGGGCATGGTTGAGGGGAATGGAGAAGTCTTGAAGCCCAGTGTCCTGTAGAAGTTATTGGGGGGAGCCGCTAAAACTGAGTTTGGACTGAAAGTGAATCACACGCATTGCACTTCCTGTTGGTTTTAGTGTTTTTGACCTGGGCCCCATCCCATGGCCCTTCCAGTCCCCATTGCCCAGTCCCTCATGGATCAGACCATTAGGATCCCTGAGGTTCTCAATGGCTGGTTTTGGGACGATCCTCTTAAATTAGAAGGGTCCACAGTGTCAAAGCAACATACCTGCCCCACTGATAGACAGGTGTGGCCACATTGAAGTGTCCTGGCTGGGAATCAAACCCACGTCTCCCACATGAACGGTGAGAGTTTTACCACTAAACCAGCCCCCATGGCACACCTGCTGAGGCTGAGTCGTCCTGACTCCCGGCCACCCCCTAGGACGTGGGAGAACTGCCCCGCACGGTTTCCGAGGCCATGAATCTTCATGGAAGCAGAGGGTTGTGTCTGTCTCCCACTGGCCTGCTGCTAGCGGGTTCAAACCACTGACATTGCAGTTAGCAGCTGAGTGCCTAACCTCTGTGCCACCAGGACTCCCTACTGAGCCAGCATATTGTCGTTGCTAGGTGCTGTCAAGTGAGACTCACAGAGACATCCTGAACAGCAGACCTGAAGCCTGGCTGATCCTGTACCATCCTCATCATCCTCATCTCCGAAACACTTGGAACTCGCTGCTGCAGACGCTGTGTCAATCCACCGCATAGACCTTTCACAGTTTTTTAAAAACTATATTTAGATGCAGAATGCAATCTAACTGAGGCAAGATGTTTGGAAAATGCCTGAGAGATAAAAAGAGGGAGAGAAGAGTCCGGGTGTAACTGTGAGTGCTTCCAGATGCCACAGTTACGGGCTGTGGAAACAAGCCGTCAGCTCGCACATCTGCCCCCAGCACAGGCTCGAGCACTGACCACGACGCAGAAACTTCTCCAGCCTTTGGTCTCCGGTGTGGCACTCTCTCCAAGACCTGGCTGTTTACTCTTTTGTCTTTATTCACTATCCAGCATGGGGTGTTGTCTGTGATCATTGCTGGCTCAGGCTTCCCGTTTTCATCGAGTTTGCTTGAAGATGCACGCTCCAAAAGACGTGTGAGGTGGCTTCTCCCTTTAGCTTCCTGCTGAGTGTTCTCTTGTAGGTGATAATTACCATGTTAGGGACCATTGGCATCTGTCCCAGTCCTCACCTGGATTTGAATGCACGGCTGTCTCAGTGCCTTCTTCAGGAATGGATTTGTTTTGTCATCCTGTGCTGGGAGTCCTCCACAGGATGAATCTCGGGGTCACTCTTTCTCCTTATAGCCCATGCTCTGGGGACCTGGGACCAGATGGCCTGGCCCAGCAAGCCTGCAGCCATTGGCACATTCTTGCAGATGTCCCCTGAGGTCTGTGCTGTGTCCTGTCTGGCTGAGTGTGTGCACCCCTTGGATTGAGGGGGACAGGATTGGCTGCTGGGGGATGATGGATGGGGGAGTAGGCTGGGGTCCCCATAGCAACATCATAGTAACCATGATAACATAGCATTCCTGTCTGAAAGAAGGTGAGGATGATTGGGACCTGGGAAGAATTTCTAGGAGTCTAGAAACTCATCATTAAAATGTGACCTTCAGGAGGATAGAACACATTTCACTGCACAGTATTCTTTCATGATTCAAAATGTTTACAGCAGACTGTCTCATCTTTCTCCCATAGAATGGCTGGTGGATTCAAACCACCAGCCTTTGGGTTGTTGTTTTAGGTGCCATCAAGTTGAATACTACCCATAGCAAACCTATAAATGGCAGATCTGAACCATGGCCTAGCCTGGACCGTCCTCATCACCTCTAACATACTGGAGCCTGTTGCTGACGTCACTGTGTCAATCCAGCTTGCTGAGAGTTTCCTCTCTTTCACTGACCTTTCCAATCACGACGTCCCTCTTCAAGCATGATGGTAGCCTCTCCTAGCAACAAGCCCAGAGTATATGAGATGAAGTCCTGTCATCTTTGCTTCCAAAAAACATGCAGTCTGCACTTTCTCCAAGATGTATCTGTGTGCTGTTTTGGCTGTCCATGGAATATTTAACACTCTTCTCCAACACCTCAGGTCAAAGGCATCGTTTTTCCCTCTGTCATCCTTATTCATTGTCCAGCTCTCAGATGCACAGCAAGTGATTGAAAAGACCATGGCACCTTAACCTTGAAACTGACATCGTTGCTCCTCAGTTAATTGGAGAGGTCCTTGACAATAGGTTTTCCCAAGGCAACTTGTGTTTTGATTTCGTGACTGCTGGTACCAAGAGTATTGGCTATAGATCTAAGGAAGATGAAATTGTTGACAATTTCAATCTTTTCTCCATTTATCATGGTGTTGCTTTTTGGTCAGTGGCAAGGATTTTTTTTTTGTCTTGATGTTGAGGTGTAATCTATATTGAGGGCTGTAGTCTTTAATCTTCTGAGCTGTTGTTAGTCGCCATCGAATACGATTCATAGTGACCCTATGGACAAAAGATCTGAACCCAGTCTTGTCCTGCATCATCCTCACACTTCCTGACACACAAGAGCCCATTGCAGCAGTCACCGAGTCAATACACCTGGTTGAGGGTCTTCGTCTCCTTCACCAAGCCTTCACTCTTCCCAGCATCATGTCCTTCTCCAAGGAATAGCACCTCCTAGCAACATGTTCAAAGTATGTGAGGCAAATTATCATTCTTGCTTCCAAAGAACATTCTGGCTGCCCCCTTTCTAAGACATATCTGTTCTTTTGGCCGTCCATGGGATGTTCAGTGCTGTTCTCCAACACCACAGCTAAAGGCATCAATTCTTCCTCTGTCATCCTTACTCATTGTCCAGTTCTCAGATGCATAACTAGTAATCAGAAAGACTACAGCCTGAATTAGATGCACCTTAGTCCTCAAACTGACATCATTGCTCCTCAATAAAGAAGCAAGTAAAGGTTTCAAACTACAGATTTTTCTAGTGCATATGTCTCCTTATTTCCTGACTGCTGGTGCCAAGGATGTTAATTGTGGACCCAAGCAAGATAAAACTGTTAACAGTTTCATTCTCCTCTCCAGCCATCATGATGCTGCCTGTCAGTCAAGTGGTAAGAATCTTTGTTTTCCTGACATTGAAATGCAATCCATACCAAAGGCTGCATTCTTTGATCTGCAACAAGTGCTTCAAGCCCTCCTCACTTTCAGCAAGCAAGGTTGTGTCATTTGAGTAACACAAGTTATTGATGAGTCTCCCTCCAATCCTGATGCCACACTCCTCCTTATAGAGTAGCTTCTCGGATCATTTGCTCAGCATACAGAGTGAATAGGTATGGAGAGAGAGTTAATCTGTAGCAAGCGTTTCAAGTCTTCACTTTTGGCTAGCAAGGTTGTTACATCTGCATAACATGGCTCGTTACTGAGTCTTCTTCTGATCTTGATACCGCACTCTTCTTGAGAAAGTCAGTCTTTAACCCTGTGTTTCCAGGGCTCCCTCAAATAGCTTTATAATAAAAAACCTCTTTTGTGCTCTTGACCTACACTTCAAACACGGTGTGACATTTCTCCCCAATGAAACTACCAGCTTTGTCACTAGTGTTTTTTTTTTTTAAATATTATTCATTTGATTTCTTTGTAATCAGGTACCTAAGATTTGAATTCAAGAAATGGAAAGGATATATTTGGGATAATTGCAGAGTGAAACTGGGCTTTGCCATTCATTAGCATTATCCCCTTGCCCGCTGAATGCTTTTGTGGTCTAGATGGTGGGCTGGGGTGGAGGTAAAAAAGCCATCCTTTCTGTTCTCCTTAGTAGAAAGAAGAACAGTGTCCTTCAGTGCAGTTTGCAGACTCTGAAAGCCCACTGGAGGGTCAGCTGTGAATTGGTTCAGACTTGACCGTACACATCAGCAGCATCAGCTGTATTAAATGACTTAAATACAGCAGTTGTCGTGATAATCATAAAGATTAGTGTGCGCAGTACTTAGTTCACCTCAGTCAAGTTCTCCCAGTCTGTATTGTATTGGCCCTGAGCCTTATTTGCTAATTATTCTCTTTTCTTCTTGAATTATCATCTTCTCCTTTGAAACCCTCTGAAATCATTGTCGAGTGTGGTCTGTGCCTGTGGTGAGGCAGCTGAGCAGTGCATTGCCACCAGACCCCAGCTGTGAGCCGGGACCACTGAGAGAAGACAGCAGATCTGCCTGGGACTCAAACCCAGGTCTCCCACATGGAAAGTGACAATTGTGCCACCAAACCACCCACCCCTCTCGCAGAGAATAAGAGATTAGTAAATACAGTTATTGTCAGCGTTATGCAGGCACAGCCATCACATCTGCCCTCTAGCTAATTAGAGGAATGCGTTGAGAATGGCAAGGTGTGTGAGATGAAAAGTTGTCCATTTATTGTCTTTCTCAAATTAAACCCATTTCCCCCCTTAACTAATTGTGAACCCAATCTTAATGGTGTCTTTGAAGCATCCAGTACTAACAACTTGGAAAAATATTAGAAACATTTTTTTTAGCCAACAGATATATTTGAAGAGGGAGCGTTCTGAGTTCATGCCGATTGTACAAGCTCCGACTTGTTGCAGGAATTTTGGAAACCCCTGTACGCCGCGGGTCCTTCCTCTTTCATGTTTGATTGGAATGCTGTCTTTCAAACTATAGGGCCTGGTATTAACCAGTCAATGGGCAGAACAACTTTAGTGCCAGTGGTATAATGGCTAAAGCATTAAACTAGTAGTCAAAAGGTCAGTGGTTCGAACCCGCCAGCTGCTCCATGGGAGGGAGAGATGGCGGGATGTGTCCATAAAGGTAGTCACCTTGGAGACTCTATAGAGTAGTTGTCTTCTGTCCTAAAGGTCACTGAGTCACAATCCACTCCGTGGTCTGCATTCACACGGTGACTGTAACCATGGCGTGCAGCTGGCCGAGACCATGAGGACGGTGCACGACAGGCCAGGTTACCATCTGCTCCTGAGGTTACCGTGAGTCGGCATCGACTCTGCCATACTCAAGCCTGCTGTCCCTGTCACCGTGTCAGTCCATCTCCTTGAGGGTCGTCTTCTCCTTCACCGAGACCCTCTGCTTTTCCAAGCGTGCTGTTGTTTTCCGAGGACTGGTAGGGGGTGAGGTTTGAGTTATAACTTAAAAAAAAAAGAAAAAAACCCAAACTGGGCTCTAAGAAAGTCCTCTAGTTACCATACATTTTTTTTTATGCTTTTTGATGGTTAGATCCCGTCACCTCTACTGCATTGGTAGTAAGGACCAGGAGCTAAAGAATTCAGTGAAGTCCGTTACTGGAAGTTCTGGAGCCTAATTTCTTCAACCAGAAGTGATGTCGTATTTTCTCCTGATTTTAAATTCTCATATCATTCAGCCTTCAGTATAGATTGAGGCTCAATGTCAAGAAGACAAAGATTCTCACCACTGGGCCAGTTGGCAGCATCAGGATGGATGGTGAAGAAACTGAGATTGTTCACAGCTTTAGTCTCCTTGGCTCCACAATCCACACTCTTGGCACCAGTAGCCAGGAAATTAAAAGGCGTATTGCCATGGGAAAATCTGCTGTTAGGGACCTCTCTAAAGTACTGAAGAGCAATGGTGTGTCTCTGGAGACTAAGGTGCGTGTGGTACAGGCCATGATCTTTGTAATCACTTGTTATGCATCAGAGAGCTGGACAATGACCAGGGAGGATAGAAGGAGAATTGATGCTTTTGAGCTGCGGTTTTGGAGAAGAGTGTTGAGGGTACCATGGACTGTTAAGAAAACAAACAGGTTCATCCTGGAGAGGGTTAAACTGGGTGGCTCCTTGGAGGCAAGGATTCTGAGGCTCCGTCTGACATACTTTGGTCATGTTGTAAGGAGGGACCGGCCCTTGGAGAAAGACATCATGCTTGGGAGGGTGGAGGGACGGCACAGGAGGGGATGGCCCTCTGGGAGGTGGATTGATTCAGTGACTGGGGCAATTGGGATGAGTGTGTCAGAGACAATGAGATTGGCACAGGACAGAGCAGAGTTTAGAGCGGTTGTACATAGGGTCGCTATGAGTCGCAAGCGACTCGATGGCACATAACAACAACAAAATCATGGCTTTGCACATGCAAACCATTTCAGTGCCTTTATCTAATCATTATTCCCAGTGATGGTTGTTGTTACTCTTAATTTACCATCAACTTGGAACCAACCACAGCTGACCCTCCAGAGGGTTTTAAGAGGCAGCAAATCAGGAGGAGATGGATCCTCCCCCAGAGCAACTAGCAGATTCGAACTGTGTGCCTTTGGGTGGACAGCACAGTTCCTTACCACTAGGCCTGCAGGTAGAGAACAGATAAAATGTCAAAACTCTGGTCTTGTGTTTGTGTATCTACAGAGGAGGACCTCAGGCCAGGGTGGACTGCTGACGCTGATGATTCCAGAGAAACCAGTTAACCTTTGCTGTGATCTTGACCTTCATCAGAACCTACAGATATTAATCCTGGGTGCACCGTCTTCTGATAAATATAGCAAAAATCAATACCAGAGACAATAACAAATTTTGAGGTTTTTGGGAAAGCTGGAAATGGAAGGATAATGTGTTTGCCGATTTTCCGTGTCGGGTGTCATAGTCTGGGACAGAGGAAGGTGATGAGTGTACGTGCTGCTTAGTAGACTCGCCCCATGGTCTAGGATGAGCTCCTCAAGTAGGCGTTGACCTAAAAGGTGAATCATGTCTCAATCAATAACACTAGTGAAGGAAGACGTTCAGTGATTAAGTGATGCTACCAAGCCAAAGGTGGGTGATTTTAATCAGCATCCCTTAAGCCTACTTTTGTTTTTGGTCATTCTTCTAAGTGGCTTAGCACTGGTCTATTTGCTATACAGAGGTAATTCGGGGTTGCTCTGATGCTAAACACTGACAGTGAGTGTTAGATATGATAATGGTTACCCATGGTGGACAGTGTTTGGTGGAGCTCCCTGATTAAAACAAGCTTGGAAGCAGGAGCGGCATCCGCTTCTGAAATAGCTTACCTCGGAAACTGTATGAACTTGGGGAAATGATGAAAGTTATTCAAGTGTTCAGGTCTTTCGTTCACAGGGTCACTGTGAGTTGTCTACACCTTGATGGCACATAACAACAACAATTGACTGCTAGACTGAGGCAAGAAGAATGATTCAGGAACCCAAACTTATATTTTCTTCTTCCTTTTTCCTTCTTGTTTTGACTTTTAAGGATGTGAAATTGGTTAAATTATATTCTCCCACAATTTTTTTCTAAATTGAACCAGTGCTCCTCCCCGCCTCCCCAGTTGTGGTTTGGGTGAACATTCCAGAACTGGTCACATTTCCACCCAGTGATTTATACACATTTGGTTTTGTGTCATTGGTTGCATCCACTCTCTTCCCACTTCCTTCCTGGGTCCCTCCCCTTCCTGCCTTCTGAGCTTCACTTTTGGGCCTCTAGCCTGTTTCTGTGGAATATCATGAAATAAATCTTCAGTGAAAATTAGGAAACAGTGTGTCTCACACTCAGGTCATTTTTGTTAGTTGTTGAAGGTGGTCTTCCTTCTTGCATGTTCTGTATCAAAGGTTGCACACAGGGAAAGCCAGGCAAGGGAACAGAAGGTGACCTCCGAGGTGCAGCAGAATCAAGGCTGCTCCTGGACCCTGGGTCCTGTCAGGTGGTGTCCTCGGCCTTGGGTTTCCTGTGTGAGCACTCAAGAAGACTTCAGGCAGTATTTAATACCTTGCGAATATTCCAGAAAATGAAATAAACCTTAACACAGTATTCAGACCTGGTGAACATTCTAGAAAACAGAACTGGCCTCTATACAATCTGTATACTTGGTGATTCCAGAAAACCCCAGTTTACCTTCATGCAGTATCTGTATCTGGTGAATATTCGAGAAAGCCAAAATGACCTTCGTGTGATATTTATATATGATGAGCACTGCAGAAAATATTATCTTGGGTGAACATTCCAGGAAAGGAGAATGGAATTAACCTTAATACAGTACTTACAACAGAGGAACGTTCTAGAAAATGGAAGTGTTCATGGTGGTACTGCATGTAGTTCGTGTGGCCCTGATTCCTGGTTATTGAGTTCTGGGTCTGGAGTCATTATGCCCTGAGAGCCCCTTGCTTCCACTCAGATGTGACCTTGCGCTGGGTGAGATTTACTGTCTCTGACTTGTGTGTAGCCAGCATTTCCAAACCGCTTAGCACTTGTGCTATAGATTTCTTAATGTGCTTATGATTTCCCTAGACATGGATGTTCTTAAAAGGATTTAAGGTTTTAAAGGAGAGTTTATATTGCTATCATAAATAAAATAAAAACCCAGTCTCATGTGTTTTAAATGAAAGATATAAACAAGTACCTTATATATACAAATAAAAGTATCCACCTACTAGTGGCATCCACTTCCTAAACCACATGCCTCTGAAAACTCTGTGAACTTTGATAAATGATGATAGTTATAGAAAGCCTTCAGACCTTTTGTTCATAGGGTTTCTGTGAGTTGTGTTTATCTCGAAAACCATCATCATCAACAACAACCTACTACTTAAATTGTCTGCGTTGAGTCTCTATTTGAGAAACACCGGTTAGCCATTCGTGATTTGATACATCCCACCTTCCTTTCAGCTCCTTCTCACCCAGCAACAATGAGTCTTGAATTACAAGTTTTTAAAGGGTATGCTTGTGTGTGTGTGTGTGTGTGTGCGTGTGTGTGTGTGCGCGCGCGCGCGCTCATGCAGGTAAATATTTTTATTTACTCTTCTGGTTTGAAATATTCCTGATGAGAGTCTAGGTTAGTTATCTTCTTTAATATTCAGACCTTTTAACCCAGTTACAAAATGGGCAAAAGACATGGAAAGGCTTTTCGTAGAGGAAGATATTAAAGTGACAAACAGGCACGAAGAAACGCTCAGCATCACGGGCAAGAAGAGAGATGCCAGTCAAAACCATAATCAGGTACCATCTCACTCCTGTAGCAGTGGCAACGTTTAACAAGACAGCAAGTAATAAATGGTGGAGAGGATGGGGTGAGATAGAACTCTTACATTGTTGGTGGGATTGTACAATGGCACAACCTCTCTGGAAGGCAGTTTGGCGATTTCTCAAAAATCTAAACATAGAAATTCCATATGACCCAGCTATTCCATTGCTGGGAATATACTCCAAGAAAATGAGAACTGAGGCTCGAAAACTTGTACACCAATGTTCATAGCAGCATTATTCACCATTGCAAGAACATGGAAACAGCCCAGATGTCCAACCACAAACGAATGGATTGAGAAATTGTGGTACATTCATACAGTGGAATACTATACAGCACACAAGAGCAATAATTTTGTAGATTACTACCTAACTTGAGAGGGACTGGAAAGCATTATACTGAGTGAACTAACTCAGTTCCACAAGGACAAATATTAGATGAAACCATTATTGTAGAATGAGTATGAGGATCCAAGGTGTAGGGAGAGGGAGGGTGGAAATAGAGGTGTGAGGATGGGGGCAGGTTGTTAATTATAGAGGTGCACAATTCGATGGGTTGGTGGGGTGAAGGAAATGGGAAAACTTTTGTGAAAAGTAATATATTCAAACTTGGTAAATAAAGCAGGTTTATATATGATTCAGACCTTATGCTAATTTTTAAACATGTAGCTGCATGTTTTTTAACTATGAAAGCAACATAGTTAAAAAAAAGTACTAAGGTACTCAAGAGCAATGGTGTCTCTATGGAGACTAAGGTGCACCTGATACAGGCCATGGTCTTTGCAATCACTTGTTATACATCAGAGAGTTGGACATTGACTAGGGAGGATAGAAGGAGAATTGACACCTTTGAGCTGTAGTGCTGGAGTAGAGTATTGAATGTTCCATGGACTGCCAAGAAAACCAACAGGTCCATACTAGAGGGGGTTAAACCAGGCTACTCCTTGGAGGCAAGAATTCTGGGGCTTCGTCTGACATACTTTGGTCATGTTGTAAGGAGAGACAGGTCCTTGGAGAGGGACATCATGCTTGGGAGGATGGAGGGACAGTGTAGGAGGGGGAGACCCTCTATGAGGTGGATTGATTCAGTGACTGGGGTAATCGGGATGGGTGTGTCAGAGGCAATGAGATTGGCACGGGATAGAGCACAGTTTGGGGCTGTTGTACATAGAGTCGCTATGAGTCGCAAATGACTCGACGGCACATAACAACAACAACAGCTGCATGTTATTTACAACTGTATTTCCTTGTGCTTTTGGTACAATTTACGATACTTTGTCAGGTATTTTTGGGCTGTGGATTTTATAACCCAAGGGAGATAAAAGGAAAGATTTTGCTAAATCTCGTGTAGCTCCTGAGCACACAGAAGTGTCTGGAAGCCAGAGTTTATTTCTTTGAGGAGGGTAGTCAATGTGGAACCCTTGTTTTCCCGTCTCCCCTCCCCCCCGCCCCATTACATTTAATTGTTTTATATTATTCCTGTCCTACCTGGGTAGATATATTTAGGAGAATGATGGGAGTTGGTGAGCTTGGTGTCTCTAGGGGCATTTTCTGTGGACAAGAATTCTAAGGAGGTGTCTAGTCTCCGTCTTCATGGTCAGGAATCACAGGACTTTCTGCTGCTGTGGGCGTGTTGGTCATTTGTGGTGGTTGCTGGGTGCCTGAGAGTTGACTGTGACTCACAGTGACCCTGTGCACAACAGGTTTCTATTTTGCCCGCCCCTGCACCGTCCACGACTGTCCCCTGGGCTTAAACCCTTTGTGTCAGTCCATTTCCATGAGGATCTTCCTCTCCTCTGCTGACCCTCCAGCCTCCCACGTGATGTCCCTTCCAAGGACTCGCTCCTCTTGACGGTAATTCCCAAGGCGAGGGAGACTCCCATCTTTGCTTCTAAGGAACACCCTGACCCCACTTCCTCCACGACGGGCAGCTGTGGTTCGCCAGTGCTCTCTGCCAGCAGCCCAAGTGATGAAACCCGAGTGACAGATTGTCAAAACCCAGCAAGTTTGGACATCCTCAGTTCTGCTCCAGTGACAGAACGAAGCACTGAATTCTTCCAGAGCACTGTTTCTTCACTCTCAGCCCCCTGCCCGCCTCTCTGTGAACGCACCAAAGGGCTTTCTTTCATCCTAAACTCACTTCTACTTAAATTAGAAACATTTATACCTTCTTATTTTCCTCTCTATAACTCCGTGTGAAAAAAGATCTTCCAGTAGCTGTAATAGGGAGCTGTGATGGCTTAGTGGTAAGAAATAGTGCTGCCAGTGCAAAGGTACATGGTTTGAATCCACCAGCTGCTTCATGGGAGAAAGATGGTCAACTCCTGTGCGATTTCCTGCCTCTAAAAACCCAGTGGAGGGTCAGCTGTGGGTCAGTTTTGACTTCATGCCAAACAACAGTAATAGTTTTAAAGTGCAAGATATCACTTTAAAATCCAAGGGGTGCTTGATCCAAGCGGTGGTATTTTAGTTGCTTCATTTGCATGTGAAAAATGGACAAGGAATAAGGAAGACTGAAGACTAATTGATGTCTTTGAATTTTGGTGTTTGTGAGGAATCTGAGTATACCATGGTCTGCCAGAAGAATAAGCAGCTCAGTTTGGAGGAAGTGCAGCCAGACTGATTCTCAGATGCAAGGATGATGAGACTTCATGTTATCAGGAGGGGACTTCTGGCAATTCTCTGCTGATGTGTTCCAGTCGTTTTTGGATAATCTTCAGCAGAATCTTGCTTGCATGTGAAATAAATGATATTGTTCTATAGTTTCCACACTCTGTTGGGTCACCTTTCTGTGGGACGGGAACAAATATAGATCTCTTCCAGTCAGTCGGCCAAGTGGTTGTTCTCCAGATTTCGTGACATAACTTGGTGAGCACGTCCAGGGTAGCATCTGTTAGCTGAAATATGTCAATTGGTATACCATCTAGTCCTGGGGCCTGATTTTTTGCTATTTCTTTCAAAGCAGCTTGAACTTCTTCCTTCATCACCATAGGCTCTTGCTCATATGTTGTTTCACCAAATTCTTCTGTATCTGCCAATTCCTTTCAATACAATGACTCAGTATATTCTTTCCATCTCCTTTTGATACCTCCTGGATCATTTAGTACTCTTCCTAAAGCATCCTTGATTATAGCAACTCGAGGTTTGAATTTGTTCTTCAGTTCCTTGAGCTTAAGAAATGCTGAGCGAGTTCGACCCTTTTGGTTTTCTGACTCCAACTCCTTGCACATTTCATTGTAATATTTTACTTTGTCATCCCACGCTGCCTTTTGAAATCTTCTGTTCCGCTCTTTAGTATCTTGAATTCTTCCTTGTGCTTTGGTTTCTGAGTCGCAAGCGACTCGATGACACATAACAACAGCAACAACAACAACATCAGGAGGGGGCAGTATGAATATCATGCTTGGAGGAGTATGGAACTGGGGAAGGAGAAGCCCCTCACCAAGGTGAACAGACACAGCGGTGGCAGTGAGGGGCTCAGTGCAGTGACTGGGTGATGTACAGGGCGGAGCTGGGTCTTACTCTCTTGTCGAGGGGCCACTGTGGGTTGGGGCCACCTTGACAGCACCGGACAGCATCAATAATCAGAGCTTTGGGCTTCGAATTCCTTTGCCTTCCATCCATTCATTCCCAAATGGGTCTGCATCATTCATTCAGTCCATATTTATCGAGAGTCTTCATTGTGGCGTCCTTGGTACCAGAGGGGCAGCATCTTTCTTTCAAAGGCCAGTGGGTGACCAGTTTTCCTTAAGCTTCGATTATGTTTCATTCATCTTGAGGCCATTGTTTTTCCTTGGACTACATATGTCCTTGTGCACTTTCCTTGGACTACATATGGCCTTGTGCACCCCTTTCTGGTGGCCAGTGCATTTCTAATTCTAACTCTGAAAATTATTGTTAGTGGGCAGCTGTTGTTCTAAACTTTATGGTTATTTCACAGGCATTTAATGTACCTTGTAGACCTTGGTTTTAGGTTTAGCTCTGAGCAGTAAAAAAAAAATAAATAAATTGCTTTGACAGAATAGGCATTTACTTTCTCTCTCACACAGAGAAGATCAATGAAAAGTGGGAGAAAATCATTATGGGAGTGCTATATCACGATGTCCCCAAGGCCACAGACTCATTCGTGTTGTTCAACTGAGGCTAGCCTCCATTCCCAGGACTGCCTCATAATCCATGATGGCTGCACCAGCGCCAGCCATCACATCTACATTTCAGCTACCCCAAAGATGAAATGGCAACCCCCCAAGTTTAATGGCATGTATCACCTGTCTTTAAGTACAGTGAACTTACTTTTCCTGCCATAGCTTGATCTTTGATGTGATTCACAAATGTGTGAACATATTTGTCTTCTGATATCAAAGAGCAATTCCCTCTACTTTATAACATACTGTGTTTTTTTAATTTGTGAAAATCCCTGTCTGTGAAATGCATCTGTCCATAAAAAAAAGAAATTCATCATAATGCTACTCATTTTTAAAGTTTCTGATGCATCTGTCTTAGCTATCTAGAGCAGCTGTCACAGGTAAACCATCAATGGGATGACACTGACGAATAGAAGTACATCCTTTCAAAGTTTGAGAGGTGACCCCCACTGCAGGGACTTTCTGCGTCTCCTCGTCCCAGAGCAGGTAGTGTGGGTTCATAAGGTGAGCCTCACCCTGGATGCTTCCTTCTTGGTGGTTATGCGTCTCTCTGATCTTGGTTTGCTCAGTTGTTCTTTCGTGTCTATAAGATAAAAGCGGATGGAAGCTACACCCCAAGGAAACTCCCCTTATGTAGACTGGGGCTGTGACTGCATTAAAAATCTTACTTCTCACCCAAATCTCCTTACATCTGATCAGGGCTAATCACATCTGACAGTCACAGGGGATGACGCCATCAGCACATAACTGTCAATCCAGTAAGAAGCAGTCAGGTAGACACATGCTTTTGAGAGACATCTTTCAATCCATGACACCTTCAACCTTGAACTATAAAAGCCAAGAAAAAATGGAGAGAATGTCCTAGTTTGTCTTCCGACTCATCGAATCCATTTCTGTGTATTAGCGAGGGAGCTTTGGATAGAACCTCGGGGCTGAGCTGACACTGATGTCGCACCTGCTGCTCACCTGTCACTTTGTTACACCATGGTGGCTTGTGTGCTGCTGTTGCTGGAGTCCATGCCTCTGGGGTCTTGGACATCAACCAGGTCACCACAGGACATTCCTCAATACAGTGCTGCATTCAAGGTTGAACAACACTTAAAACACAAGAGAATAGCTCCTCTCTCCAGGTGGAGTCAACCGACGTGGTATGAGCGATCTAGAGCTCTCAGGACCTTCATGTGCTGATTTGGCATGTTCCAAAATGAAAAGGAGCACCCGTCTGCAGCAGTGACCACGGAGATGGCCTGGACGAGGCAGCATTTCCTTCTGGGAGCTGGGAGGTTGTGGGGAGTCAGACCCACCGGGCACTGCAGACGACAGCCATGCTGTGTTTGCGGATGATGAGTTTAAAGTGCTCTGCACCTCGCTGTGTCAACACAACGTTGCTCTCCCTCACTTTGGAAGCTACCTTGTCACTTGACAGACCTGACACCAGTACCCTCAGCTACTTGGGACTGAAAGGAACCCATTTTGGCAGTCTTACATATACTTGTAGGTCTGTGCCCGTGACGTTTTCTTAGCCATGTGACTGGGGCCTAGTGACTCCTAGGAGCTGCTGCCAGAAAGATGTTTAAGCCTCTAAGACTGGACAGAGAGGGGTCTTCATTGCCTACTGATGGGATTGCAAGACGGCCCAGTGGTGTGGTTTATCAGTTCTTCTAAAAGCCTAGCAGTTCTTTAAAAGTTGAAAAGAGAACTCCCTCACGCCCCAGAAATCCCAGTGAGTTCCCAGAGGAACAGAGACAGGAATACAGCCAGAAACCAGGTTACTGAAGCCCTACTCATAGTGGCGTAAATGCCCACCAGCAAATGAAGTATACAGGGTATTGCTGTTGTTGACAGGTGCCTATGAGCCAGTTCCCACTCAGACCCCCTACATACAACAAATGCACCCCTGCATGATGCTGCATCGGACCCCCTACGTACAGCGGAACGGACCCCTGTGTGATTCTGTATCAGACCCCTATGTACAATGGAACAGACCCCCGCGTACAACAGAATGCACCCCTGCATGATACTGCCCCGTCCTCAGCCATCTCTGCTCTGCATGAGCTCATTGCAGCCACTCCATCTCATTGAAGGTCTTTCTCTTTCCTTTGACCCTCTCCTTAACCAAGCACGTCCGTCTCCAGGCACAGGTCCATCCTAATAACCTGTCAAGTGTGGGGAATGAAGTCTCACCATCCTTCTGCATCCTCTGGCTGCATTTCCTCCAGGGCAGATTCGTTTCTTCTTCCGACAGTCCATACGATACCAGTACTCTTCAATAATGCTGTAATTCAAAAGTATCACCTCTTCTTCTGTCTTCCTAATAGGCAGCATTCCCATATGTTGTTGTTGTTGTCGTGTTTGTTGAGTTGGAACCAACCCATAGCTGACCCTCCAGTGGGTTCTCCAGGGCAGTACACTGCGCAGGAGGAGAGCGTCCACCTTTGTCCGGCAGAGCAGCTGGTGGATTCGAATCGTATACCTTTGATTATGCAAATGAGACAATTCCCTCATGCATACAGAGCAGTTATAAATGCCATGACATGGCCACCACAGTATGACAAACTGATAGATGAGTGGTGACACTGAATTGTTACTTAACCAGATGGAGAAAGACATGAAGTTCTGAGACACACCTCACTATGCTGAGTCAAGTAAGGCGATCACAAGAGGAGAGAGAGTGAAATTTCCACTTACATAATACAGGTAGAGTACTGACTATCCTATCCCATGGACTGCCCGGAGAGCAGACAAATCTGTCTCTGGTGGAGTAGAGCCAGCATTGCTCCTTAGAAGCAAAAATAGTGAACCTTTGTCTCACGTACCTTGGGCATGTTGTCCAGAGGGGTCAGTTCCTGGTCAGTGACATCATGCTGGGGAAGGTGGAAGGTCAGCGAGAGGAAGACCTTCAGTGGGTGGCCTGACACAGAGTGACTCTCTCAGTGGACATGTGTGTTAGAGATTGTGAGTATGGTGCAGGATAGGAAAAGGGTTTTTGTTGGTATGTTTCATTACTTTTAACTCAAATATTCACGTGCATTTTGTTTTATAACAACAGTTACAGTTGATCTAAGGTCAGGTTTTGATCTGTTCATAGCGTTGCTGGGAGTTGTCGTCCGCTTGATGGCCCCTAACAAAAACAGCAACAACATAGAGATCGAAGTTCAGTAGTGGATGCACAGAGGCTAGAAGGACGGGGGGTGGGGGCGAGCTATTGCTTTGCGGCCCTGAGCTTCTGTTAATGATGGTGGAGTAATTGGAAAAGGACAGTTGTGAGGGTTGTCCAGTGTGAAGACTGTAAACAGTACCCCTGAATTACTCAGGAAGACGTTGAACTGGCAGAGCCGTGTTTGTTGTATGTGATTTACTACAATGACCAAGATGGATTTTTCACAGACCGTTGATTGAACATAGTGTCTCGCTTTCCTCAGATGCTGGCAGGGCTGGACCAGCCCAGGAGCACCATGGGATTCCTGAGCCAGTTTCCCTCTCCGTAGGAACTTCTGTCTATGTGACAGTGGAGGGTGAGGGGGCTGTTTTACAGAGGGTAGAGTCCCTGGTCACTGAGTCTGGTGGGGGGACACTCAGGTGCTGAGAGAGGCAAGAGTGTGGGCCTGGAGGTCAGGCTGGTGCAGGGAGCCCCTTCCATCAGGATCCTCAGGGCCTGTATGAGGCAGGAAATCGCTTTTCTCATTTCCTCTTGGCCAGCGAGTTGGAGTTGATTCATAGCTGACCCTGCAGCAAGTTTCAGAGGCTGTAAATTGCATGGGAGGAGATTGCCCGCGTTTCAGAGGCTGTAAATCGCATGGGAGGAGACTGCCCATCTTTCTCCCCTCAGAATTGCTGATGGATCTGAAGCACCGTAGAGGCCCCACCTTTGGGTGAGCAGCACAGCTCTCCATGGGCTGAGTCCCACAGAGACCTCTTGTGAGTGCCAGTTACCCCCACGTGGGCTCGAGACCGTGATGGCTTTGTGTGTAACAAGGAGCCCTGATGGCTCAGTCCGCAGCGAGCTGTGCTGCAAACCCACAGGCCACGCGGTGACTCCTAGGGAGAAAGATGGGTGGTCTCCTCCTCTTCAGAGTTATTATCGTTGTTGCGTGCTGTTGAGTGTGACTCGTAGCAACCCTGTGAACCTGAACCCTTGCCTTTCCTGTGCCACTCTCATCTTTTGTCGAGTCCAGCTCAACAGCTGGGCCGTGCCTGAAAGAGGGCCCGGGTGACTTAAGAGAAAAGAGATGTAGACAAAGTTGGGGAGCAAGGATCTTAGAACTCCATCGAGTCTAAGCACTTTATTATCCAGCAAACTAGCAATTTATACAGTGTTTATCTTGAGAAAGAACAGAACACTTATTTCAAGAGTCACTCTAGGAGGTTTTTTTTTAGAAAGCACGTACTAATGGTTCTTTTCCATGACCATCGTCGTTTCAGCCTAGATTTTTATCAGTTGTTTATATCTCATCCCCAAGATACACTTTGTGTAACATAGATACGCCCTAAGGTTAGCTTTCTGGAAAAGCATAACAAGGAACACATTTCTCAGAGTAGTATGACTGCCACACAAGGGATTTTCCTATTGTTGACCTACAGATTTACCTGTCAGGGGCTTCAAGCTGTTCCTATTATGGGGGGCGTCTTGTCATCTACTCGGAAGTGTCCTCATTTTCTTCCGTGTTATTTGACACACTTCTGTCCCTTCTGTTGAAGTCACCATGTCAGTCCATCTCATTGGGGGTCTCTCTCTCTTTTAATGACCCTCCCATCTTTCCAGGCATAATGTCCCTTTCCAAGAAATAGCCTCTCCTAGCTATGTGCTCAGAATATGAAAGGTGAATTATTCCCATCCTTGCCCCCACGGGGCACTCTGGCCGCAGTTTTTCTAAGACATCTGTTTGATCTTTTGGCAGTCCACGGGATAGCCAGCATTCTTCACCAACGCCACTGCTCAAAGGCATCAGATCTTCTGTCACCCTTCCTCATTGTCCAGCTCTCTGAGGCATAATAGGTGATTCAGAGACCATGGCCTGAATCAGGCGCACCTTAGTCTTCAAACTGAGAGCCTTGGAAATCCAGAGGGTCTCTGTGAGTCAGAATTCCGCTTTAGGATGGTTTTGGATTTTGGTTATGTGTAACCCTGTCCTAGGCCAGCTTTGTGGGGTCTTTGGGCTCATCCTTTAACCCCATGCTGAACAGGACTCTGTTAAGTCCTGTAGTGTTTTCAGAGGTTAGTTTTCAGTAGGTCACCAGGCCTTTCTTCCTGGTCTTTCTTAGTCTGAAGCTTCCACTGAAGCCTGTGTACCATGGTGGTGTGTGAAATAGCAGTGGCCTAGCTTCCAGCATGAGAGCAAAGGCGCACAACTCAGTGAGCGATGGTGGGAGGTTTGTTTTTTGTTTGTTTGTTT
>NW_006399774.1:11030504-11061718 GCF_000299155.1 Elephantulus edwardii
CATCCATTTTGAATAATATTGCATGAGTTCCTTGTTTTTCAATGCAGCATAGTATTCCATTGTGCAAATATACCGCAGCTTCTTTACCCATTCGTTTGTTGATGGGCATTTGGGTTGTTTCCACCTCCTTGCTATTGTAAACAAAGCCGCAGTAAACATGGGTATGCATATATCTGCTTGGATGTCAGTTATGGTCTCTTTGGGGTATATTCCCAGTAGTGGAATTGCTGGGTCAGATGGTATCTCTATTTGCAACTTTTTGAGAAAGCGCCACATCGCTTTCCACAGTGGTTGCACCATTTTACACTCGGTGGGAGGTTTTTATAGATGCAATTTCTTCAGGACTTTTCTTCATTCTGGAGGTCCACAGTGCAGGACATTCTGCTTGTGCTGGTTCGTGTTGACCCTGGAGGTACAGTGACCTTAGCCTTGCCTGCCGAGGGCAGTGTCCCAAGGCCTCTGGCCTCCATGGTAGCACACACTGCCTCTCCTCTGGGCCCCAGCCATTCCCTTCCTGAAGAACATAATACCATCTTTCTTACAGCATGCTGGGCAGACAAGCACCTCTTGTCAGAAAGAAAATGCAAGTCGAACATTGTGTCTCTCTTCAGAGAAAGCGTTTGGAAGGAAATTAAAGAAACACTTTGCTTCTATTATCCAGGGTCCCTCATCTCCATGAGGAATGACATCATTGAGAGTGGCCAAGTTCAGTCCACACCCCTCATCCTGATTTGTGGGTGACAGGCAGGAAGGACCAAGCTGAGGGGTTTGCTTCTTGGTGATAATTTTGGTTCAGTGGGTGCTCGCATAGGTTTGCAGACCTCTTCTGAGGCTCTAAAAACACACCCCTCCTTCTGCAGGGATCCCCTATTCCAGACGGGCTGCTGGGGGCTGAAGTAAAGTTCCAGGATTGTGTCCTGTTTGAACCCTGGTTTTTAATCAGCTCTAATGACCTAAATCTACAGTTTTGGTGTTTTCAACTGATTTGCTTTGGTAGTGCAGTAGCTTGGATATTCTGTTGCTAACCTGAAGATTGCCAGTTCAAGTCTACCTGCCACGCAGAGGGACAGAGATGAGGCATGTTGAATCCTATGAAGGTGTGCAGCCTGAGAGACCTTCTAGAGGGTCACGGGGAGTGGGAATTGACTGGACAGCCGTAGGGGTTTGCTCGAATGCAGCAGCTGCTGATGGGCGATGAGCTGCCGCTCTGTGACTCCTGGTGACCTGACGTGTAACAGAACAGGAGGCTGTCCAGCCCTGCGTCATCTGTGAGGGCCGCTGTGCCAAGTCCATGACTACAGCGGGTGTCAGGCCGTCTCATTCAGGGAGTCCTTTCCAGTGGTCTTTCCTGAGGACACGTCCAAAGTAAACGCCTCAGACTCTCAGGTGGCGTCCTGTCTAATCCATCCACTTTCACCGAGCTCTGCGGCTGGAGTCTCTTTAACGCGCTGCTAACCCAAACACAGCATCTCTCTGCTGGTTCGAATCCACCGGCTACTCTGCGGGAGAAAGATGGGCACTCTCCCTCCGTGTGATTTACAGCTGCGGGAGGGTCAGCAATGAGTCAGTTCCAATTCCACAGTCATGAGTGAGTGGTGAAGTTTTTTGTTTTATTTTTTAATTTTTTAAAAAACATTTATACTGGTTTACTTAGAAAATTCGTCAAAGTTGTATACATTGTTTTTCGCACAAGATCTCCCCCCCTTTCTTTTACTTACCCCTCCCTCAAATTGTGTGATAGGTTTATTATTAAGCCTTCCTCCCCTCCTTAGATCCTTGTACTCGTTCTACAACAGTAGTCCTATACAGTATTTATGCGACTGAGTTAGTTCACTCAGCATAATGCTCTCCAGTCCCTCCCCTGAAGTTTGAGCAGTGGATTGCCTGCCTTTTCTTCCTAGTCTTAGTCTAGAAGTTCTCCTGCCCACGGTGGGTCACCCTGCTGGTACTTGAAAGGCTGGTAGTATAGCTTCCAGCATCACACGGGCTGTCACTGTACAGCAGACTGGCTGTGGTCTCTTGGGCTCCTTGTGATACAGCCTCCAGGATCAGAGCAGCCGCCGTACAGCACAGGGAGCTACCACAGGACACAGACTGGCTGTGGTCTCACCGTCTCCCCATCCACACCTTGTGGTTGAAAAACACTGAACAAGCGGTCAGCTGGCCTTGAGCCCTGACTCTGTCACTTCTCCCTTGTTCTGCTTCGTGGAGCACTCAACTTCCCAAGTGGGCATGTCCTCCTGATGGAGCCCTCGGGTTCTTAGGGCGTGGGATGGTGGGAGTCTCTCAGAACACGTGCAAAGCTCCCTAAGATTGAAGGTGGACAAGCATCATCATCCCTTTGGGGTCATTCATGCATCTTTAGGGTGTGGGTGTATCTGATTGGAATGAATGTTTACAAATTGGTTCCCCTATTCAACCATTCATACAAATTTTGTTTTATCACCTCAATTACAATACCCACATTCGGTCCCACTTTTCCTGATTCCTCCCTGTGAGTCTCATTTCTATTTACCCTTTTGTCCTACCTTTTCCTGCCTTCGGGGTTTTATTCTTGGGTAAGTGATGCCTTTTTACATCTATGGTCAGTGATCTAAGGAGGAATGCCTCCCTGGCAGTGCTGGTGTCACCTTCTAGGCCTGTCTATTGTTTTGACTAAAAGTTGAGCCGTTTCAAATGCGAATTTTGTTCCAGGTTCCAAGAGTGACTGAGGGCCAGCATCTCAGAGATCCCACCAGTCTCTCTGAGACCAGTAATCCTGACTGGCCAGCTCTTTTAATTATTGTTTTGTAAAGTCTGAAAGTTTGCTAAAGGGAGAAGGAGATTTAAAAAGAGTTTTCCGGTGGTTTGGAGAAGCCATTGTATCCTTTACTTCTGTCCCCATCAGCTTTACATCACTGAGAGAGAGTTTTGTTGTTCCTGGCATGACACGTGCAGGTGAACAGACTGGGCTGTGGTCAGACAAGCGGACCTGGCCGGGGGATTGTGTTGATGACATTGTGCCCAGTGCTCACCCCTTGGCTTGTTTGGGTTGAAACAGTGTACACGAATTCTAGGTCATATTGGAGTTTGGGATGATAGTGGTCATTGGTATTGGGCAGGTTGTGGGTTGGGCTGGATGTGAGGCTATTTCATGATATATTTTCTGGAACTGAAATATGAAGTTGTCAGTTCACTTGAAGAATTCTAGATGAGCATTCGTGGTGGGCACGTCGGACCCTCCAGCGGTTTTTCAGAGACTGTAAATCACACAGGAGGGGACTGGCAGAGCAACTGGGAGATTCAAACGGAGTTTCTCTGAGTTGGAAGCACAACCCCTTATCACTAGGCCACCAGAAACCCTGAGAAGGAGGCGTAGAAATGAAGACATCACCATACTGGAAACTTCCATAGTCAGTCAGATGTTACACCATTACTTTCTCAGAAACCCAGAATTATGGAAATACAACTTTAATGTCGTGTGCAAGTAGGAGAGCGTCAGGTCAGAATTACTCCTGATATCACATGACTCAGCAGTCTTGATTCCAGGTCACTCTGTGCCCAGGAGACGGGAAGGCAGGAGTGTGAGAGACACCAGCACACCAGTGGGCACTGTAGCACTTTCACGGTTGCCAAAAACTGGGAACAACTGAGTCCACCAACAGGTGGATGGGTACACAAGGTGTGGTCCATGCTCACAGCGTGTATCTAAACAAAACGTGGTCTACACATGCACCGGCACACCACTGAGCCGAGGAAAGGTGAGCTCCTGCTGCATGCCACCAGGGATGCACCTGGAAAATAGGAAGCTGAGCAAGAGAAACTGACCTCGACAGGACAAACACGGTACCATCTCATTGATAGGCAATAAACAGATACGTGCTTGTTAGGATCCAGCCAGACCCAGTAAGTAGAGTAGATCATCCCTGGAGGATTTCCTTGGTGGTAATTTTTGGGAGAGCAGATGGCTAGATCTTTCTCCTAAAGAGCCAGTGGGGGCAGGTGTGGACCTTTTATTAGCAGCTGAGAGTGTCATGAAAATTCCTTAAGGAAATGCACTGTTTTGTCTGTCCTGTGGGAACAAGCTCACAGCTGACCCCTCAGTGGGGTTTTAGAGGTACTTAGTCACACAGGAAGAGACTGTATCTTTGTACACTGGAGCAGCTGGTGGATTTGAACTGTGTGCCTTTGGGTTGACAGTGTAAACACCTCACTACTCAACCACCAGAGCTCTATGTTAAGGAAATACATAAAAAACCCAAAGTTCAGCAGTAGTGACCTCGGGTACAATGGGAGGGAAAGGGGGGACTTTGCTAAGGACCTCGAGTTTATGTCTGTAGTGGTGGGGTAATTTGGAGAAGGACAGTGAGACGGTTGGCCCAACTTGAAGATTGCAAGTAGTGTCACTGAGTGTCATGTGCAAAAATGGAATTGACAAATGTTCGGTTGATACTTTTTACCACAATAAAAAAAAATGATAAGGGAAAAAACAGTAGGAAGTAATTCAAAGACATTTCTGAGAAGAAAGATCCTCATTAAAGGGACAAGTACTTTATTGTTAGATGCTGACTCATAGCGACCCTGTAAATATCAGATTGAACCCTGGCTCTGCCCTGACAAGGAGAGGGGCCTAGTGATGAGGTGTTCCGGCTTGGTGATTCGAATTGCTTTGTCTTTCATGCCTTCATGATTTTTAATGACACGTGTATGAAGAGAGGGGATAAAATGCTGATACAGGTCCCAGGAAATAGACATAAGTCAGGAAAACAGCAACAGCATAGGTCAGGGGCAGGTCATGGATTGCTTGATTTTGTGGAATTTAAGAATTGGTGTTGACTTGCTTAGTATGTTATAAATGTTTAAATGTTGTAAGGGCAGCTGTTAAATGTAATATTCATTTGTAGTAACTGATGATACAATATTTTAAACACAAACAGTTGTCTAGTTTAAAAGTATTTTAAAAAAATGTCTGCATGGGGAACAATGCTCTTTTGAGAACTAAACGATACAGGATCAAACTGACACCAGCAAACGCAAGTATTAGGTACGAACCTTGGGGCCAGCGAGCTTATGCTGATGGGGGAGGACTAATTTGGACAAGGAGGATGAAGATGCTTGTGCGACTCAGAGGATGTACTTGGTGTCACTGATTTATGTAATAAAGGTTGGTGCTGCTGCGTGAGCTCTGCACCGTAGGACCCGTGTACAGATTCCGCACCATCCTTAGAATCTCCCCGGTGCATGAGCCCACCGTGGGAGTCGCCCTGTCAGCCTGCATCCGTGAGGGCGTGCCTTTGTCCCACGGATGCTCTACTTTTCCAACTATAATATTCTTCACCAGGGACTTGTCCCCCCTCATGACTTTCCCACTGTATGTGAAACAGTCTCATCATCTTTGCTTCTAAGGAACATTCCTGTACTTATTCTAAGACAGGTTTGTTTATTCTCTTGTCAGTCCATCAGATACTCTCTGTTCTTTGCTGCTACCGCCACCATGATTCAAAGACATCAGTTCTTCTGTTTTGCTGCACGTTTGTATGTGTAGATCTCAATGACAACCACCAAGTAAAATGAGAAAACAGTTATTTCTCGGAGTAAGTTGTCTGAGGCCCCAGGATTGCACTAGAATGTGACATGTGGAACTTCCACTGACCCTGCGCTCTTGGGTCACACTTGTCCAGAGGGGTCGATGCCTGCAGTGTAGCGGGTGTGTTGCTTTGTGTTGATTTAAAACTTTGGCTTCGCTAGGTCATTGTTTTTAATCTATCCCAGCTGCCTCAGCTCTGCCTGCTGTCCAGGTTGGCCCCCTACATCATCAACAGCTGCGTGAGCCGCCTCTTCCCCACTGCAGATGGGGGTGTTGGTCTCTCCACAAGGGGATTGGCCGGTCTCATCAGTGAGCAGATTCAGCGGCAGAACATGTGAGTCTCAGCAGGAGAGACCATCACGCTCACTGCAGTGCGACTTGTCGACGTAGCCCAGGCTTGCTGGAGGATTAGAAGCCGTCAGGCCTGAAGGATTATATACTGTGGACTGAGGTAGGAACAAGATGTGATATTGAAGATGTTTACTGAGTCTTAGCGTAAGTTGCCTGGACTGAGACACAGTGATACTGATCTTCTGAGTTGAGACATCTGCTAGGATCTTTTGATGTACCTGACTTGGGACTGCTGTTCCACGGAACCAGAGCCAGAGGCCTTCACCCGAGCTTGCTGGAGGACTGAGGGATTGCATAGTCATTGTGTATCACCACCAACTTGTAGGGCCTGTTAATGTTGTCTAGACTGATGGCTTGTCGGGTTGCCTACTGTGTAGTGTTGCTTGTTGCCATCCTGCAAGATAGCCTTGTAGATCCCATAACCATGAATATGGTTCCGTCAAGTCTGAGTGGTCACTGCAATGAATTTCAAACCCAGTTACTTATAAGATTGGTGTTGCCTTTGGTGAAGGTGGGTGTAGGAACGTGGCAGATCCTGTCCAGTCTTGTAACCGTCTGCTTTGGACTGTGGACGGGGACAGCTCCCCTTTGTGGAGTTTGTAGAAGTCAGGCCCAGAAATCTCCATGTTCTTGCACCAATTACAGTGCCCCTTGTGAGTCCCTCCCCTTACCTCTCAGTCACCAGTGCCGAGGGCACACTGCCCGGTGACAGTGCCTTCACCCCTGTGCTGTCCTTCCACGGTTGTGGTGGAGCTGTCTTTGTCTCTGACAAAGAGCACCTGTGGGCAAATAAAACCCAAACCAAAAGGAAACACCCTCTAAACAAGAGGGCATTTACTGAGACTACTTAGCAGGAAAGATGAGCCCGCGTGTCCCCCGTCCTCACTCCCCACCGGTCCACACTCCCTCTGCTCGGTATGTTCTGGGAAGTGCTAAGGGAGTGTGTTTATTCCTGAGCTGGGGGCGTGCTGTGGAAGATGTAAGGGGTGGGAGTGTTGGGGTAATTGTGCGTGATTGCTAACATGCGCCTCTTTCCCCTCGCAGAGTTCCCATGGTGATTCTTCTTGCACTTGGCGTAGCATTGATCTTGTGGGTTTTAATTAGACTCTAATAGTTCCCAAGAGTGTGGTGATTCGTTTGTGGGTTTTTCCTCTTTGTTAGTTAATGCTTGCTGATGGTTAGACAACATAAAATGGTAGAAAAAGCTGTTTTGTTTCTGTTAGGTTGCTCGGTGCCGTAACAGGGACCCAAAGAGGACATGAAGGGAAAACGAATAACAGGTGATTTGTTTTTCTTTGTGTTGTCTTGGAAATGTCCATTTGGAATCCCAGTGGGACGATCTAGTAACATTTTGGATGGTGGAATTCTAAAAAGAGGGATAGACCCTGGAGCTTCTCGGTCTCTTGGGCTTGGCTTAGGTCTGAGGGACTGTGGGGTCCTGACCAGGGGGGCAGCACCCAGAAGTGTCTGGGAACAGTGTATAGGATGTCTTGTGGTTGTTAGATGCTGTTGAGTTGACCCCAAACCATAGGTACCCCGTGTACAACAGAAACCACACGGCCTGGTGCTGTGCTGTCCCCCTTCCCGGCTGGTGGTTAGACTGTTGTGAACCACTGCGTTGTTGTGGAAACAGGGAGCTCTGGTAGCTTAGTGGTAAGGAATTGTGCTGCCAATGCAAAGGTATGCGGTTTGAATCCAGTAACTGCTTTGTGGGCAAAGGACGGGCAGTGTCTTCCTGTGTGACTTCTGGCCTCTGATAACCGCTGGAAGGTCAGCTTTGGGCCAGTTCTGACTCAACAGTACACTATTACAACAACAGTAATTTTTGGAAGTAGGTTGAGCTCTGGTGGCCTAGTGGTAAGAAGCAGCGCTGCAATCTCGAAGGCACACAGTTCAAATCCACCAGTTGCTCCTTGGAAGAAGGATGGGCAGTCTCCTCACATGTGAGTAACTGCCTCTGAAAACCCACCAGAGGGTCAGCTATGGGTCGGTTCTGACTGGACAGTATATAACAACAACAGGTGTCACACCTTCTTTTCATTTTCTGAGCACATGCATGCTTCTGCCTTTTCAAATGCGTGCACTTGGCTCTGTGATTTATGAAACAAAAAAATGCATTTTAAGTACAACATATTTCATGGTAATCCACTAGCCCACTGCCTTTGAGTCAATGATGAGCCTCCGTCAGACTTCCAAGGCTGTAAATCTTAGAGGAAGGGATTTCCTGTCCGTCTTCTGAGGAGTGGCGGGTAGAGTCGAATTCCTGACTTTTTGGTTTGCACCCTAACATGTGGTGCCACTAGAGTCCTTTGACTGTGTGATGTTGTTACAGGCTGTCACGTCAGAACCCACTCGCAGCAGACCCTCTAACAGGTTTTCAGTTAATTGTCCCAGAGGAGATGTCCCAGCCTTGTGGTGGTGAACCCGAGCCATGTGCGTCTGGATTGGCAGTGGTTGCCTTCCATAATTATGTGTTTTCACTACAGTGAAAGCTGCAAAACCAAAAGCTATGTAATTACTGACGTATTTAAAAAACCCAACTGATTGCTGTGGGGTTTGAACTAGCTCACAGCTGACCCTCCAGAGGGTTTTCAGAGGCTGTAAATCACACTATAGCCCATCTTGCCTGTGCACAGCAGTGTGTGGATTTGAACTGCTCACCTTTGTGCCAGCAGTATAATAGGATGTGTCTAATTGTTAACATTGAAGAAAAATTAGTTCCCATGTATGAAGTGGTCATGAACGAGTATTCTTAACTATTTACCAGAGCAGTGTTGATCTGTATGTAAACATGGAGGTAGACAGATAAAGGCATTTCTCCAAACACCTTTCTAGGAAACAAATTGTTAATGCCTCATAAAATGTAGCAGTGTGTCCTTAGCTTCTCTCTTACCATCTAAACTCCCAGTCACTGATGGTCGTCAGACCTTATGAACAGAACGAATCAGTCCCTCCTTTGTTGCCCACGCCCTTCACTCCCAGCCTTTGAGCTTTTCTGAAGCATCAAGAGGGACAGAGTATTTGATTCTGGGGCAAGACTAGGAAGATGGGAGATTTTGTGGAAGGGGCCTTATGACATCCTGGTCCATGGTCCAGGGCAGGGCAGGATCTTCTGTGCTGTGATGATGACGCCTGTGGCCCAGCCTTCATTCTGCTAATTAATGCCTGTCAATTTAGCCCCTGACCTGTGGCGACCCAATGACAAGTCAGGGAAACACTGCCCAGTCTTGCAGCACCCCCAGTGTTAACTCGTTGCAGACTAGACTGTATGGGGTTTCCCACTGACTAATTTTCAGAAGTGGTTTCCAGGCCTTTCTTCCTAGTCTGCAGGTTCCTCTGAAGGCTGCTCTGTGTCCGAGCAAACACACAAACCTTCTGGACAGGTGCTGTTGGCTGCATGTGAGGGGCAGGGCCTAGGAGTCATGGCTGAGGGTCCCACGTGGCAGGCTGGACGACCACTGTCCCCTCTTACTGTGCGTAGGAGACCCTTACTTAAGAAGCTACTCATCAGCTGGCTGTGAGGAAGATTGGGACTTCTGGGGAGCGGGGGGATGGGGGCAGCTGGCGAGGACTTTGGCTTCAGAATCTCCAGAATGGGTAGGCTTGGGGGACCTGGCCTGGGAGGGGGGTGACCTGTGACTCTCAGGGGAGTAGCCAGTGGGGCTGGCCTTGCACCTCGTTCGTGGAGCTGATAGGTCAACATGACTTCTTCAAGTCAAGCCCGTGTTGTGAATGTCTTCCTCTGTCCTTGCTCCAGAGACCGCTGCTGAGACCCCCAGAGCAGTTCTCCTGGTGACATGATGAGTGGGCGTGTCACAACGTGCCGCTCAGGGGGTGAGTCAGGACAGGACAGTCTCGGGGCTGGAGGGGAATCTTCTGACATCTCTGGTCCAGCTCCTCTTCCCATGGAGGAATTCCTCTCAGGATGGGTCATCTTTCCAGCATGAGTTCAGGCTCCTAGTTGTCCCCAGAACAACGTGACAGGGCCCGGCCCGTGTGTAAACACATCCCCTTTGCTTACAGCTGGGGACACACTCGCTTGGAAAAACAGCCGGAGCTGGGCTTGGAAGCAGAAGGCCAGATGTGCGCACGCTAAGGGCTGGCGCCCACACGCAGCCGCGCCCAGGCCTGCTTGGAGGGGCTGGCGACAACAGGAGGCTGGCCGATCATTCCTTTGTTTTTTCCTGTTGGGACAATGAACAAAATGTTTGGGTGACCAGAAGGCCACCTTTCCTGTCTGCTGGTGAGGGGGCCTGCAGGGCAGGCTCGGAGGCCCCTGGGTTCTGGAGTGGGGATCCTGACGTCCTGGTGGAGTGCTTTACTGTTGAGAAAGAGCACAGGAACTCTGGGGGCCTGGACACTCCCAGGTGTCCACTGCATGAACACTCTCCTGTCACTGTGTCCACTGTGGCGGGGGTCCTGGGCTTCTTACCAACGTTGGAGTGAGGGGGTCAGCAAGCTGCCGTTTGGAGCCAGCGTGCAGGAGGCCTGCTTAGCCTCCAGGACTACATTTGATGTAAATTTTTATCTTTCCATGTGGAATGATTGCCACTAAAAATAGCTTTAAAAGGGACAGCAGGATCCAGCTGTAGAGGACAGAGGAAGCCGGCAGCTCGCTGTGGAGATGGGAGCTGTGCATTCCGAGCCCCAGGCTGCTGCTTCATCCTTCTCCACAGCAAAGGCATCTGGCTGCAGAAAGTACGCTCCCCGGTCTGCCCATTGGCCTTGCCTCCTGGCCGTCATCCTTCCCGGTCTGCCCATTGGCCTTGCCTCCTGGCCATCATCTTTCCCAGCCTGCGTACCAGCCCTGCCTCCTGGTCGTCCTGCTCCCTGGTCTGCTCACTGCCCCTGCCTCCTAGCTCTTTGGAGACCAGCAGCTACATTTGGAGTTTAAATGAAAGCACTTGCTGATGTTGATGCCAATCATGGAGAACAGTCAGGGTGGAAGAGTGGTTCCTAGAGCTGTTGTTTCTCTTCTTCTCTTTCCTGTGTTTCTTTTTAATCACATCTTACTGTGTTTGCAGTGAAGGTTTACACAGAAGCCTAGAGGCTCTCATTCAACTGTTTCCCCAGAAGTTGCTTTGTGATATTGGCTAAACTTTGCCCGATGCCCAAACGGCCCCATTATTTCCATCCTGGCTGTGTCTATGCATCTCCTTTCCCTGCCCCTTGCATTCCCTTGTCTTTTAAAGTAGTGGCTAGACAGTTGGTCTCGCCTCTCTTGTTGCCATTGACCTGGTTCTGACTCTGAGCTGACCCTCTGTTGGGATTTCGAGGCTGCACATCCCATAAGAAAGCACCGCTCATCTCTGTCCTGTGGAGCTGCTGGTGGACCTGGCCCGCCAGAGAGGCGTGGCCTCTGGGTGAGCAGCGCAACTCTACACACGCTGCCGCCAAATCTGCCTTGTAAGGAGGTTGTTAAAAAACAAAACAAAACAAAAAACAACACAAAAAACTCTACCGAGTGGGCTTTAGGCATGAGTTTTGGAGCCAGTTTGTTAACTTTGCTCCAAAGGAACCTCAGGAGTTAATTTCAGTTCAAGGTTGCAAGAGTGTCTCAGGGTGACACTTCTGAGGAGTCATCTAGGCTTAACCATACGAAGGTCTGGCTTTTTGGTTCCCTAGGAATTTGAAGCTGTTTGACACTTTTTTTTTTGCATCTACTAACTTTTTTAAAATTCATTTTAATGAAAGTTTACAGAGGGTTTTCATTCATTCATTGTTGCATTTTTCTCCCTGCCCACCCCCTCTCCCCCATTCACTCTTCTCCTTGAAAAGGAAAAGAAAAACTCTTTCATTGTTATACACCCCCCCCCCCAAGTCCACTCCACTGTGCAGCCTTTGTTTTGGACTTCTGGCGTGACAATAATATCTAATCACATATCCCTTTTAAACAGTCCTCTCCCTCATCTGTCTCAATGCAGTGTACATCCTTCCTGCCCTCCTCCTCTGTCTTCCCTTGACCCCGAGGTCAGTCCCGTTTTACAACAGTTGGTTGACACTTTCTGTCGCATTCTCTCAGGACCCATCTACTGTACGCTGATCCTAACCTAGATGCTGGGCACTGTCTAGTTCTCCTGGTCTCGGGCTACTTATGGTGCGGTGTATATAGGCTGTGCTGTAGACAGTTTCTTCTTTGTACCTGGATGCTGTATTTCTCTCTTGCTCTGGGCAGTAGAGACTTCACAGGGGTTTTGATAGCTGAGTCTTTGGAACTCAGTCACCAGGCCTCTCTTCCAGAGTGTCTTGGGGTTGGAATAGAACCTCCAACCTTTTGGTGAGTTGGTGAGTGCATTCCCACTGTGCATTAGGGTCTTATATTAGGTGTCCTTCCCTGAGTCTCCTCTGGATAGGGAGTAGAAACACTCCCACACCTGGCATGTTTTGGGCATGTGCTTAACAATCTGTCTAGTCCACTGCTTCCAGGTCCCAGAGAGGGCAGGGGATGCTGACACAGGTGGACACCTGCCCACCATGCAGGGTGATCAGGAGGGCAGAGGTGGAGGGCAGGCCACCACCTACTGACCCCCTACCTGCCAAGCGGTCAGCAGAGAGGCAGTGAGCACGTGTTGCTGACGGTGGTGATAGATTGCTCTCTGTTACTCCCGTCTAGCACTGGGGTCTGGAGGCGGCCTGGATTGCGGGCATATCTGAATCGAAAAAGATCTTCAGACATTAAGAACCTCTTCCTTGTGGTTTGTGGTTAGGTTAAAGTTAGTTGACTTACGACTCCTAGGGACCTTTTGAACAGCACCCCTGAACCTTGGCCTGGCCTGCACCGTCCTCACACGCCCATTGTCACCACGTCAGTCCACGTCAGGAGGGTCTTCCTCTCTTGTTGACCTTTCCTGGCAGGGTGGCCTTTTCCGAGGACTGATTCCTCCCGACAGCATGCACCGAGTATATGAGATGATGTTTCACCTTCCCCGCCTCTAACCAGCACCCTGGTTGCATCTTGTCCAAGACAGAGCTGTTTGTTCTTCTGGTGGTCCACGGGATGCTCAGTACTCTTCTCCAGCACCACTACTCAGAGGTATCAGTTCTTCTTCACTCTCCCTTGTTGTTGTTGTGTACCATCAACTCGGAACTGACCCATAACTGACCCTCCGGCGGGTTTTTAGAGGCTGGAGCTTGCCATCCCCCTCAGCAGAGCAGCTGGTGGTTTCGAACCATGTGCCTTTGGGAGTCGCTGTCAAACTTTCAATGCGATGAAGCAACTGAAAATACCATGGCTTGTCAGGTGCCCCGATATCCTTTCAACCGGTGGCAGGTTTGAGGGCATAGACCATAACGAGTTTGCTCCTAACCCAAAGCCCTGGTGCTCCCAGCAGTTCAGATCTGCCCACAGTCCTGCAGGAGGAGGACAGGTGGTCACCTGGCGTCAGGAGCCAGTGGAGAGCCAGTGTGAGTCAGAGGTGAGTCAGCAGTGATGCCTCCATGTTTGTTGTGGTTGCTGCCCTCAGCTCCACTCGTTTCCGGCAGCCTGCTAATTAGGGTCATTTGTGTTTTGAGGAATTTAAAACATCCTTGGTGAGTCAGACCTGGTCCAGTCTGGGCCATGAGTGCCAACAGTGGTCAGTAGGGATGGTGCCGCCCATGTGGTCACTCGTGGTCTCAGCCCCTCCACAGACCTGCCTTTTTTTTTTTTTAAATTGTGCTGTTAGCTCTTGCTTCCAATCCTTGGTCCCACGTCACCTCCCGGGCAGGAGTCCTGGTAGCACCGTGCCAGCTGTGGAGGCCCTTGGTGCCCCGGCCATGTCCTTCGGCACGTGTTCCCTGATGGCGGTCACCATGAATCACAGTGTGGTGATGTGTGGTGTCTGTGGTGCTGACACAGCGTCACCTCAAAACCAGAAGCTATGTTGTGTTCTGCGGTGGAAGGAAGGCTGACATCCCCCTTTTTGGTGGTGGGCTGCCGGCTCCCTCCTCAGCGGTGAGAGCCTGGCTTCAGAGTTCTTGTTGACAAGAGAGGATTCTGGCCTTTTCTAAACAGGACTTTTTTCTTTCTTTCTTTTTTTTAATGAGGGGGGGAAAGGAGTCTTATTATCTGGCTCCTGAAGATCTCCTTGAGGCCCGTTTGCAGGATTACGTATATCCTGGCTTAGCTTTGCATTAGAATTCTCAGGAAAAAAAACAAAGGAAAGGGTTTGTAAGTCTCCCCCAGAGGGCTGCCTCCCAGCCTGCCTGTCAGATGGAGAAGGAACCCCAACCTGAGGCTGTTAACATGGAAGAACAGAGAGCTCCAGGCCTTCCTGAACGGGGCCCTCCATTCTGTCCCCTCAAAACTCAGCATAATGTCCTCCAGGGTCACCCATTTTGTATAATATTTCATGAGTTTCTTGTTTTTCATTGCAGCATAGTATCCCATTGTGTGAATATATCACAGCGTCTCCATTCGTTTGTTGATGGGCACTTAGGTTGTTTCCAGCTCTTTGCTATTGTGAACAAAGCAATAAACATGGGTGTGAAGAAATATTTTTTTAAAAAAAAATAATTTGCTATCTTGGTTTCCTTACAGATTTTATAAGCTTTGTGTTTCACATTGTCTTTCATTCACATTGTGTTTCATACAACCATTCCCGTTCATTATGTTTTTTAAATGGACGCCTAGATCTTAATGGGAGCAGTGCCTCATTTGTCACGCTCAGTCACTGGTGGGCTGGAACCACTATCTCAGGGTTCATGACCCAACACTTAGCTCACTGTGTCACCAGAGCTTCCCAGGCCACCTCCTCGGCTCTCACCTCCGACAGGTGCCAGCCCACATTCAGAGCAGGATTGGACTTTTGCCCCCAGTCTACAGAGCATTTGCGGCCGTCTGTGACCACACACAGGGTGCCTCAGTTGGCACCGTGTTCTTGGTGCCTTAGCTGGCACCGTGTCTTGCATTTTGCGGCTGTTCATTGGATAGCATCGGCCAGCAGGTAGAAACTTGGTTTTATTTCAGAAAAGCAGGAATGTCCCAGGGTCTCCCATCATGTGGTGGAATCTGGGGTTCTGGTGACTCCAGCTCATGACCTGCTGGTCACAAGCTTGAACAGTGCACACGCACATGGCCATCTAGAAGTCAGCAACAGCCCATCAGTTTTGGGGTCCTGGCTCCACTTGATGAGAAGTGTCTCTTGGAGAACAAATTTCTGGGCCCGGGAAACCCCACCAAAGGCAGTAAAAACACTCTCAAGCCCTTTAAACAATCAGGATGTGAGGAATCTGAGGAATAAGAAAACAGAAAAAAGGGTTCTTTGCAGTGTGAGTCTCTGGATAGAGTTGTTTTGGAGACACTGGCATCTGGGTAGCCAGCATTATTATTCTATTCAGCAAGAGAGTGAGAAAAGTGGGCATCTTCCCATCTGTCATGCCAGTGGCCTGGCCCCCCCTGAGGTGGGTAACCCTTGTCCCTGTCCTTCAGTCTTCCTCAGTGCTGATCCAAAGATCTGGGATCCTCTCACTTCCCCATGGGTCCTGTGTGTGCTGGACAGCATCCTCCAAGCCTCCTTCTCTGAGGACCCCGTCCCCCTTCTGTTCTGGATGGAGTTGTGGCCCATCACATCTGTGTTGGTGATTCCTGACCCTGTGGGTGGCTGGACCCTGTGTCCACTGTGCCTTGAGGGCACCCTTGGTGTGTCACTGTGAGTCTAACACAGAGCTGTGTCTGTCAGAGGCGTTGTCGGCATGGGGAATATTTTGAGTCGGTCTCTTTAGAGATTATTTTAAAAGCCGACTGTGTAAAGCCAGCACACGTAGACGCTCACACACAAGCACACACAGCGGCTCTCTGCAAGTCGGCAGGATGGATGCTCATGGGGCAGTTCCTGCTTAGACTCAAAAGGGCCTCTGTCTGCTTAAAACCATCTCCTACGAGAAGGAAGACATTATCACAGGAAGGAGCTATTGAACTTCAAGAGTCTGAGGGCTGGAAATAGCTGGGCAAATGACTGTCTTTAGAAAGAAAGCGGGACCTGTTTGCTGAACCTAGTGGTTATAAAACATCAAGAGAGAAGGCTCAGGTGGAGGCAGGAATCGAGGTGGTGGGACAAGTAGAATCATTTCTGCAAGCTTATCTTCAGAGGATTAGAATCTGATTATGTGGTTCCCTCACCTGTGCAATGAGGTTGTCAGGGTCCCTCCTCGTCCTTTGCCCTGAAGACCCAGTGAAGTGGTGCATTGACAGTAGCCAGTGCAGTGCCAGAAGCATCAATCCTTTGTCCTTCCTTATTCATTATCCAGCTTTCACACACACGTGAAGCAATGGAAAATATCCTGGCTTGGGGTAGGTGCACCTTAGTCTCTAAACTGACATCTTTGCTCACTAGCACTTTGAAGAGATCCTTGACAGCACATATGCTCAGTGCAGTATGTCCTTCGATTTTCTTACTGCTATCTCCATGGATGTTAATTGTGGGTCCAAATAAAATGAAATCCTCAACACTTTAATCTTTGCTCTTTATCATTGTGCTATTTATTGGTTCCGCTGTGAGACTTTTTGCTTTCTTTACGTTGAGACGTAATTCGTAACAAACGTACCAGGAGTTGCCAAAAGAATAAACAAGTCTGTCTTGGGAAAGTGCTCCTTCGAAGCAAGGACAGTGACCCTTCATCTCACATACTTTGGTGTGTGGCCTGGAGGAGCCCGTTCTTGGAGAGGGATGTCATGGTAGGAAAGGTGGAGGGTCTGTGAAAAAGAAGAGCTTTGAGTTGATGGATCAACACAGTGGCCACAGCTCCGGCTTGAGCCCAGCGGTGGCTGTGAGGGTGGTGCAGGGCAGGGCCATGGTTTGCTCGGGGGTGTAGAAGGTTGCTGTGCTTCTTAGTGTCCCAGAACCTGACATGGTCGCAGTGCGCATCACCAGCGGAAGTGCTGTGTTTGCCACCATCTGTCTGAAGCACATGAGGACCTTCGCTCAGGTGGCTTGGGGTCCCGGGTCACTGCCCCTGTGTCTCCAGCGGTGGAGGTTCTGGCTTCTAGCATTGGCTCAAGCGACATACTGGAACCTGAGTCTCCTACTTCCCACAGCCCACAGTCCTGTGCACCCAGCTCCCCTCTGATGGGGATGTGGCCCCCAGGTCCAGCCCCAGGACAGAAACACGTGCCGGGGGTGGATGCTCAGACCCAATATGGGCATTGATGGCCCTGTATGTAGAGGTGGCTGTGTTAATGAAGACATGTGTCTCCATGACCTTGCTGGGTCCCCTGACTAATGACATAACCTGGCAAGTGAGCCCCAGGAGCAGAGCTTTGGGCAGGGAGCTGAGGAGACCCCATTTTCATGTGGGCTGTAAAGCCCGAAGCCGTGTTTACCAGGTGTCTGTGATTGAATTGTGTCCTCCCACAGAAGATGTGGTTTTGTGCTTTGTTTTATTTGGGTGAAAGTCTATAGGTCAAGTTCATTTTTCCATTCAACATTGTACACATGCTTTGATACATTAGTTGCAACTCCCTCTATGTAACAGCACTTTCCCCACTTCCTCCCCGCACCCCCTGCTGCCATCCTTCCTTCTTTCCTGCCCTCTGAGCTTTGTTTGGGGCACGTGTGGCCTTTTGTGGTTGCGTGTCTGAGGAGTGTGTACCTACCTCCCCGCAGTTACTCTTCACCTTACAGGCCTGCCTGTCACCTGGCTACGAGGTGACCTGGGAGGTGGGGTCAGGTCCACAGATGAGGGGTCTCTAAGAGCTACAGTCCTGGGGGTCTGTCAGTCTCCACTAGACCCTGCTCTCTGACCTTTTTCATGACTTTGATTTTGTTCTACATTCCCATCCCCCACATCTCTCTCTGTTTACCCAAAAGATACGTGACTTCTAACCCACCGCCTGTGGCCGTGACCTAGCCTGTCAGGGGCTGTTTGTAGATGCTGTCAGTCAGCACAAGGTCACACCAGAGAAGATGAACAGAGGAGAGACTGTCACTTGAACATGCAGCCAGCCACTAGCCTTGGGGTGCTTAGAACCCCTACCCAAGCTTGGGGAGACCTGGAGCCCTGCCCACACCGCATGTGGCTTCACAATCTGCCTGGTCTTGGCGCCGTGTCATGGCCAGTGAGGGCCCCAGCACACGGGGGGCATTGCTTCAGCCCATCCAGAAGGGGTGCTTAGCTGGGCTTTGCTGCCTGGTCCTGGTGCCTACAGCACACGGGAGCATTGCTTCAGCCCATCCCGCAGGGACGCTTTGCTGGGCTTCACTAGCAGGTGTCAGTTTGTCTAAGAAAGACGACTGAAGCATGTGTTTACCAGCAGCACACTTTGGGGGTTCGCCACAGAAAAGGGGCCTCACTGCATAGCCACACGCACACTCCCACCAGGTCCCATGCTCCACCACAGCTGACACTCCCGGAGGGCCCTGGCTGTTGTGATTGAGGTGCCAGGGCCCACACAGCGACTCTGGGTGGTGGGGGACAGCAGTGTTGGGCAGTCCCCGCCGTCTGTGTGTGGCTTTTCTGAATCAGGCCTGCGCTGTGGGGGCTGTGTGCTGAAGAGCAGAGATAATGAGATAATGGGCTCTTTAGAAACACTGCAATTCCTTTTAAGAGCTGCGTTCCTGACGGATTTCTGCATCTAGTCCCAAGAATCCATAAATGGGAAACAATCTCCTCCGTCTCTGTTTCACTCTCTTTGGCCGGTATTGTGGAATTTTCTCTTGTTAAAAAATGATACATGTGTATATTCTTTAACAGTAATCTTATCCTGAAAGGAGGCCTGGTGGCACAGCGGTTAAGTGCTCACCTGCAAGCATTTCTTGCCACCACCATGGGGTCTGCAGTTCAAACCCCCGTGTCCTCTGAGGGAGAGTGATGAGGCCGCCTGCTCCACAGAGATGACAGCTCTGAACTCTGCGGCAGTGCTCTCTGTCCTGAGTCGCTGTGGTCAGAGCTGACTTAATCACATGGACCTGGGCTTTGGGGGACGTCTTAGTTCTCTAGTGCTGCTGTAATTATCAGTGACACCACCAGTGATGGCTTTAACAAACAGAAATGCATTCTTATAGAATTTAGGAGGAGGTAAGTCCAAATTCAGGGTGGCGGCTCCAGGGGAGTGCCCCTCTCCACCACGTCTGGAGAAGGTCCTTGTTTCCGTTAGCATGTGTAAACCTGCTGTCCATTGGAGACTATGTGGGCAGCCCTCCTGGGGGTCAGGGGCTTCCTGGTCAAGGCCCAGGTCTAAGAAGCGACCTTCCACTCCTGATGACTGGTTCCTGGTGGCACTAGGCTGCCTCCTTGAAATTTCGTTTCCACCCCTTTTATTTCTTGTGCGATCAAAAATGCTGCAGACCACACCCTAGGGCACCCCCCGCCCCCGCCACGTGGTCACAGCTGTGTTGTGTTTCACCCCAGTTCTCTTGCTGCTGTTTGGTTTATCAGATCACGAGGGATCATTACCTCACCTCCATGTGGTGTCATTACATGCATGTGTTTGTTGTTATGTGTCATCGAGTCGACTACGACTCTTAGCAACCCTATCCTGAACCCTGTCCTGTCCTGAGCCAGTCTTACCATCTCTGTCACACCTGCCCCCATTATCATGGTCACTGTCAGTCCATCTCATCCAGCGCCTTCCTCGTCTGCACCGTCCCTCCACCCTCCCAAGCATGATGTCCTTCTCCAAGGACAGGTCCCTCCAGGCAACATGCCCAAAGTGTGTAAGACGGCGCTTCAAAATCCTTGCCTCCAAAGAGCAACCGGATTTCACTCTCTCCAGGACAAATCTGTTCTCTTGGTGGTCCATAGTATGTTCAGTATTCTTCTCTAGTACCACAACAAAAGGCTCTGATTTTTCTTCTGTCACCCTTAGTGGTAACTCTCTGTTGCCTATCAGTTGGAAAGACCGTGAGACCATGGTTTGGAACAGGCACACCTTAGTCTCTAGACTGAAACTCTGCAGAGATTTCTGACAGCAGATTTCCCCAATACAACTCTTCTTTTGATTTCTGCACTGCTGGTGCCAAGAGAGTTGATTGTGTATCTGAGCAATTGTTAACAATGCCAATCTCTTCTCCATCTATCATGGTATTACCTAATGGCCTTGTGGTGAGAAATTTTGTTTTCTTGATGTTGAGCTTCAATCCATATTGAAGGCTGTAGTCCTTGACCTTCTGCAGCAAATGCTTTCATTCCTCCTTAGTTTCAGCAAGCAGAGCTGTGCCATCTGCATAATGCAGGTGTTGATGAGTCTTCCTCCAGTCCTGAGCCACAGTCCTGCTCATTAAGTCCAGCCTCCTGACTGATCTGTGCCATGTATACATTGAAAAGATAAGGAAACCGGACACACCTAACACACTTCTTCCCCAGTTTTGAACCATGCAGTGTTTCCTTGCTCTGTTCTGACGACTGCCTCTTGGTCCAAGTATAGGTTTCGCATAAGCACAATCAAGTGTTCTTGGATTCCCATTCGTCAGTCACAATTAATTGTGATCCACGCAAAGGCCTTAGAATAGTCAATGGAACAGAGGGAGACATTCTTCTTGTACTCTTTCCTTTCAACCAAGATCCATATGACATGGGCAATTTTGTATTTTAGTTATTTGACCATTTTCTGAATTTCATCCCTGGGAAACTTGGATCCCAGCCCAGCTCTCTCTCTCTCTGTCAGTCTCACTTGAGTGGGTTCTAGCTCCAAGCGACCCTCCAGAGAATCTCTGAGGCTGTAAATCTCTACAGGAGGAGAACACCCATCTTTATCCTAAAGAGCAGCTGGTGATTGGATCTACTGACCTCTAAGTTTGTACTGTGTCCCCAGGATTCTAACACGTTTCTGCAGTTGTAACCTTTTCTAAAACCTAGAAACTTTGTTATTTATTTATACAACTACAGCAACAGCAACAAATCAGGATCCCCCCACTCTTTTTGTTATTAGAGGTCCTGGGCTTGTGGTGTAGAGAGATGACATGTTCAGCTGCTAACAGAAGGCTTGGAAGTTTGAGTCCCTCCCAGAGTTTCCTTGGAAGAACAGCTTGGCAAACTACTTCTGAAAATCTCCTATCAAAAAGCCTACAGAGCACGGTCGAGCTGACCCAAGGGGGGGTCACCATGAGGCGGGGCTCATGGAACAGCAACTGTTTGTTTGATGGTTGCAGTAAGAGTGTGATCACACTGCTCTACAAAGGACGTGAACTTGCTTTTGACCAGTGACGAATAACAGCCTTCTGTTATGTCTTGCACAGTGATTTCCATCCGTTTAATCACGAGCTTCTCAATTGCTTGCTATGCATCAGAGAGCTGGACAGTGACTAAGGATGATAGAAGAAGAATTGATGCCTTTGGGTTATGGTGCTGGAGAAGAGTATTGAACATACCATGGACCACCAAGAAAACCAACAGGTCTGTCCTAGAGAGGAAGAAATCAGTTAGCTCCTTGGAGGCTAGGATTTTGAAGATCCATCTCACATACTTTGGGCATGTCGCCACGAGGAATCAGTCCTTGGAGAAGGACATCATGCTGGGAAGGGTAGAGGGTCAGTTCAGGAGAGGATGACTCCAGATGAGATGGATTGACTCAGTAACTGGGTAAAGGTGTGTCAGAGACAGTGCGACTAGCTCAGAATAGGGCCAGTGTCAGAGCCATTGTTCATAGAGTTGCTGTGAGTTGTAGTCAATTCAACACCCCCTAACAACAACAGACTTTAATTAAATGTTGTTCAGGTACAGTGTCAGAGCCATTGTTCATAGAGTTGCTGTGAGTTGTAGTCAATTCAACACCCCCTAACAACAACAGACTTTAATTAAATGTTGTTCAGGTAATAACGTCTGTTTAAATCACCTTGATTTTTAGCCCAGAGCTCTTAGCAAGGTCACTGAAATGGCCCAGTGCCACACCTTCCCACAGTTTTGGAGGACAGCTGTGTAGAGCTTTGCCCAAACATGTGGTTAAGAATGACTTTGTGTTAAACCTCAGCAACCTCATTTAGTTAAGTCGTGATTAAGAAGAGCTGGATCCTGGTAGAGTGGAGTGTTTGATGGCTCTTGCTTGGTAACATATATGAGTCGTGAAGCACGGTAACACATGAGTCTCAGTGAGTACATAGGAGCTCTCATGGTGCTGTGCTGAAGGCATTTGGCTTCCAACCAGAAGGTTGGGGGTTTGAACCCATCAGTTTCTCCATGGGAAAAAGATGTGGTCATCTGTTTCCAGGAAGATTTACAGCCTTGGCAACTCCATGGGGCAGTCTGCTCTGTCCTTTATGGTCACAGGGAGCTGGAACCAACTCTGGCAGTGGATTTGGGGGTGTGAGTTTGGTAAGTCCACCTTCTAATCTAAGAACTAGAATTTCCTCCACACTGGTGTGGGTTGTTCGTGACAATCTTTCCCCACCCTCTGGAGTTAACCAGTGTGCTGGTTTTGTGATCATTTTCTTTAAAATGGAACAATGATGACAGCTTGAAGACCGCAGTGTACCTGATTCAGGCCATGGCCTTTTCAACCATCTGTGCTGGACAATGAATAAGGATGATTAGAAGGGTTGATGCCTCTGAGCTGTGGTGTTGGAGAAGAGCACCGAGTGTCCCATGAACTGCCAGAAGAACAAACAGACATGTTTTTGGAAATGGTGCCACTGGAGTGCTCCTTGGAAGCAAAGATGACCCACTTCCATCTCTCATCCCCTGGGCATGTTGCTTAGAAAGGCTACTCCTCAGAAAGGGCCATCGCACTTGGAAAGATGGAGGGTGAGAGAAGCAGAGGAAGATGCTCTTGGCGACAGATTGATCCAGTGACTGCAGCAGGGGGTTCAAGTGTGGCATAGATGGTGAGGACGGCAAAGGACAGCACAGGGTTTGGGTCAGCTGGTCATGGGGTCGCTGTGAGTCATACTCGACTCAATGGCGGATAACAACAATGACATACTTGCAGAATTTAAGACTTGTGTTTTGACGTGTCAAGGAGTCCTAGTGGGGGAATGAGGTACGTGTCGGACTGTGAACTGAAAGGTTAGCAGGTCGTGCCCACCAAACACTTGCTCCTCTGGAGATAGGTGAGGGCTCTCTTTCCTTTAATGATTTACAGTCTCAGAAACCCGCTGGAGGGTCAGGCCCACCTTTGGGGCACGGGGTTCTTGGCTTTGCTTCCACACGCGTCCGCCTTACCTCTTACCTCTGAATCGTTTTGCTGAATGTCACTCGGCTGGAGGTGGTGGATGCACCCTTCCTCTGACTGGTCTTTCAGTAGCCTCGACCCCAGGTGGACAAGCGGTGCTCTAACTACTGGAAATACTCCACAGGGTGCCTCGTCCTGACTGTAGCGCTGTCTCTGTTTACCAAGTCCTGCTGTTAGCTGCTCTCCCGGGAACAGGTGCATGGCGTTTCCCTCTGTATGCTGGGGCCCGAGCAGTCACAGAACCCGGAGCGTAGTAAGTGCTCAGTAAAGGCCTCGTGTGCATCAGTTGAACACAGTGGTATTTAATAAACTGTACACACACACAAGCGTGTGTATAGATACCAAAAGAACTGAAGAGATGAGTCAGTCCTGCTCACGGCGACTGTCCAGCGGACTTCTTTGAGGCTGTTGCTCTGCTCTTCACCAGAGGAGATTGGAGTTCCTGGTGGGTTTGAATGGCCGATGCTCCCCACCCCACCCCAGCCCACCCCAGTAATTTTCCCGGTAACCCATTGATTGGAAGGGCAGAGTGGGACCATGGTTAGAGTGTGGGCCTTGGAGCCTGGCTTCCTGTCGAGTCCTGGTGTCGCCCTAACCAAAGGTGTGACCGTGGGGAATGGTCTCCCTCTCTTTACCTCGAGTCCCTCTGTCAGATGGGGACACAGTACCCACCTCATGAGCTCGTTTTGAGGACTGAGTGAGGGTGGTTATGTCCAGTTAGAACCAAGGTGGGTCCATCATATGTAAATGCAAACACTTGCTTTTCTTTTTGAGTCTATAGATTTTTCACATGTTCATTCTCCAGGGATGTAGCCTGTTTGGGGATAGAGGACCCCTCACTTTGACCACAGCAGTGTGTGGAAGGGAGTTGCCTCTTGGGGAACCCAGGCCCCAGCCTCTGGCGGTGCCCTCCTGTAGGCCTAGGGTTTGGGCTGTGTCTCCCCTGCCCCTTGGCTCTCAGCGGTCACATTGGTGTTAGGTGCCGCTGTCCCTGAGGCTCCCTCGCTCTGGGTGGGGTATCGGCTTCTGGCTGGACAAACAGTGATGGCGAGGTGGTGTTTGCATTTGAGCAGCTTGTTATCAGTGCAAACACGTTGGCACCACTCAGGGTCAGAGGCGTGACTGTGCTCAACTCCAAGCGTGTTCGGAAGGGTGTGTGCAAAGCAAATGCCATCGTCCCTCATGCCTCACTGGGCACTGGACCCCTCCCCTCCCAGCCCAGCTTCTCACGTACTTTGGGCGTGTCGCTAGGAGAGGCTTTTCCTTGGAGAGGACATCATGCTCGGGAAGGTGGAGGGATGGCAGGATAGGACAGAGTTCAGATCTGGTGTTCATAGGGTCACTATGAAAAAAATATAGGGCTTATTTGGTGGCACTTAACAACAACAACAATAACAATTCCCAGCCTGCAGGACCCCTCAGAGCTAGCCTGTGCTGATGCTATGACTTCAGCAGGATTGAGCAGGGCTCCCCCTCCAGGGAGTCGCCGGGTGGTGCACGTGGGTAACACAGCCAGCTGCTACCTGCGAGAATGAATATTTGAGTTGACCCAGGTGGCGTGGAAGAAAGGCCTGCCAGTCCACTTTAGAACAATCAGCCACTGGAAACCGTTGGAAGCACAGCTCTGCAGGGACACGGGCAGGGTCCCCATCAAGCAAAGCTGGCTCGATTGTGGATGGTTTTCACCTCTGTCAGTCCAGGTAGAAACTTACCTGCTCAGACCTCGCTCACCATGAGAGGAGACGAGCGAGGAGTGGTCATCGTTCTCCAGGGGCTGAGCGTCTTTGCTTCTGTGGGGAAGGGAGCCTTGTCCTGGACCAGCAAGCAGTGACCATGGCCAAGCAGCCGGTCTGCTCCAATACGCTGGCCTCCTCTAGCTGAGCTGACTGATGAGAGCTTCCCCTGGGTCATAGACAGAGTGGGTGTCACAGGACACCTGGCATCACACAAGCCAGACCCCTGTCGGCTGCCGGGGTGGAGGATGCCTTTCGCAGGTCAGGCGCCCTCGGTGCCGCGGGTGAAGAGGGCTCACTGTTCCTCCACTTGTATTACAGGTTGCTCAGATTGCTGTGAAGGGCAAATGCAATATCTGCAGTGTTGGATTAGGCACAAGGGAGGGGTGTTGAGAGGTCCTAGTGCGAAGGACAGCATTTAATCAACCACATTTTTCCAGTGGCTGCAGAGAGCATTGACTTGGGTGCAGTCTTGGGATTGACTTGGGGATGTTGGTGGCTCAGAGGTTGGAAGGCTCAGTTCTCATCTTCCATGCAGGAGATCTGGGTTCGGTTCCCAGCCAGTGCACCTCATGACCAGCTGACCTCTGTCTCAGTGGAGGCTTGGATGCAGGATGGATGCCAGCAATTTCTAAAATGAGATGACTAGAAAAAAAGGTCTGGCTGTCTTCTGGAAAATCAGCCAGAGAGAGCCCTGTGGACCAGAGGAGTCAGACCACGCTGTGCTTGGGCTTGCCTGAGTGGGCTCAGAGGCAGAGAACAGGGCAGCTGCCTCCGAGCACAGTGTAACCTGCATCCCCGAGTTAGCGTTAGTGTATGCGAGTGTGTGGAGTGAACAAGCTCAACAGCAGAGAACTAGGACACCTACCTCCAACCACGTTGTAACCAGCATCCCTGAGTCAACTGTTAGTGTGTCTGAGTGTGTGAGTCGCTCAACGGGATATTATAGCTAATGTCAGATGGATCTTGGCTGAAAGCGGAGAGTACCAGGGCAATGTCCATCTCTGTGTTTCATTGACTATGCAAAGGTATTTGACTGCGTAGATCACAACAAACTATGGCTAACTATCCCAAAACAGTTGATTGTGCTTAAGCGAAACCTATGCTTGGACCAGGAGCCAGTCATCAGAACAGAGCAAGGAAATATGGCATGGTTCAAACTTGGGAGGAGTGTGCACCAAGGATGTGTCCTATTTCCATATCTTTTCAGTCTATACATGGAACAGATTAGATTATCCGGGAGGCTGTGAGGAGAAATGTGGCATCAGGATTGGAGGCAGACTCATCAACAATCTGCATTATGCAGATGACACAACCCTGCTTGCTCTAACTGAGGAGGACCAGAAGTGCTTGCTGCAGAGGGTCAAGGACTGTAGTCTTCAATATGGATTGAAGCTCAACACCAAGGAAACAAAGATTCTCACCACTGACCTGACTGGCAGCATAATGATAGATGGTAAAGAGACTGAGATCGTTCACAGCTTCAATTTGCTTGGCTCTACAATCAACTACTGGTACCAGCAGCCAGAAAATTAAAAGATGAATTGCATTGGGAAATCTGCTGTCAGAAAAATTTCCAAAGTACTGAAGAGCAACGATGTCAGTCTGGAAACTAAGGTGTGCCTGATATAGGCCGTGGTCTTTTCAGTTACTTGATATACATCACGAAGTTGGACAATGACTAGGAATGATAGAGGGGGAATTGATGCCTTTGAGCTGTGGTGCTGGAGAAGAGTATTGAATATACCATAGACTGCTAAGAGAACAAACAAGTTCGTCCTGGAGAGGGTGAAGCCAGGCTGCTCCTTGGAGGCAAGGATTCTGAAGCTTCATCTGACAGAATTTGGACAAGTTAAAAGGCGGGATCAGTCCTTGGAGAGGAACATCATGCTTGGGAGGGTGGAGGGACAGCGCAGGAGAGGCAAACCCTCGATGAGATGGGTTGATTCAGTGACGGGTGACGGGGATAGATGTGCCAGAGACAATAAGATTGGCACTGGATAGAGCAGGGTTTAGGGCTCTTGTACATAGGGTCACTCTGAGTCCTAGGAAACTTGATGGCACATAACAACAACAACCACCTCCAACCACATTGTAACCAGTGTCCCCAAGGCAGCTGTTACTCTGTGTGTGTGTGTGTGTGTGTGTGTGTGTGTGTGTGTGTGTGTGTGTTAGAGAGAACACTTGGACTTGTCACAGGAACGTTAGTGAGTTGAATAAGCAAGGTGGCACTTGGGTGGATGGTATTGCTTTCCCACATCCTGATCTGCTCTTAACACAGGACTCCTCCCTGATGTTCCTTCAGACAAACAGACAGAAAAATGAGTGCAGGACCCTCATCTAGTTTTGGGCCTTGGGACTTCCTGGTAAATGACTGCGTCTGTTCACTAATAACACACACCTACGTTTCTTTGCCAGCCCCTCCCTCCCCTTGACTCGAGAGGCACCTAACAGTGGCAGCAGCCCTCCTCTCTGGCGATCATGCACAGACCACCTTCCCCTGCCGCCCTGTCAGTTCTGGTGTCCCCTGACAACCCTGCAGAACAGAGCAGGACCATCCCTTAGGGTTCTCTGGACTGTGGATGTTTGTGGAAGCTGACTCTCGCATTCTCCCTGCACCCCAGGGAGCTGCTCTTGGGTTCACACTGCTGACCTTTTGCTTAGCAGCCCCAGTGCTTAACCCCAGTCCCAGCAGGGTGTTTTGTAAACACGCTTTGCTATTTTTAACAGCAGCAGGTCAGGTCGGAAGAGTCTGCAGCCAGGCTGACCTGCGCACTTGCCTGGCAGTAGGGCTCCCGCTGGCGCTGGCCTCAGGGAGCTATGCTCCTAACCTAGAGGCGTGACTGACAGCACATTTCCCCAGTGTTGGCACTTCTCTGGTGGTTCGAGTCCACCAGTCGCTGGTCCAAATGCTTCATTCTGGTGACCGCGGTAGAGAGGAAGCATTTGGAATATTCTAATGTTCATGTTTCATTAGCCGTTTCTCCCTTACAGTAATCTGCCTTACGCTCAAGCTGGTGGTGCCTCCACCCACAGATCTTCCCAGCCTGACTGGCCTGACCTGTGGCTTTCAGTGTGGACGTTTCGCTCTAGTCTTCACTCTGGCTCTGAAGACACTGAAGGATCTTAAACGCGAATGCAGGCAAGATGCTCTATTTGGGAGAGGAAATGGAAGACTCTAGAAGCAGCTGCTGCACTGTCATTGATTGCCTCTCCAGTCCCTTCCTTCTCTCGGGTCAGGGGTAGCAGGAGCTGTTCTCCTCTCAGGCAGAACAGGTCTTGGGGGCATCACTGCACAGAGCAAAGCCAGCTCTGCCTTCTCAGCCCGCCTGTGGTCAGTGCATTCTTTACAAACACCGGTTTCTCCCAGTCCTGGGCCGCTCACATGGCTCAGATCAGGTGCACCTTTAAACGGATATCATTACTCTTTAGCATTTTGGAGAGGTCCCTGAAAGCAAGCTTTCCCAGGGCAATATATCTTCTGATTTCCTGACTGCTGGTGCCAAGGGTGTCGTGGATCCAAACAAGATAAAATCGTTGATGATTTCCGTCTCTTTTCCATCTATCTTGGTGTGGCCCAGTGGTGAGAATTTTTGGTTTCTTTTAAATAGAAAGGTAATTTAATATTTAAGGCTATAACACAATATAATATAGAGAGATGTATTTTTAGATACTGTTGTTATGTACGGTAGAATTGGAACTGACCCATAGCTGACTTTCCAGTGGGTTTTCAGAGGCAGTTAATTGCACGGGAGGAGACTGGGGTAAGATTGGCACAGGATAGAGCAGGGTTAGGACTGTTATGCATAGGGTTGTTATGAGTCACGGGTGACTTGACAGCACATAACAACAACACATATCTCTAGCTCTAGTAGCGTGTGGCAGGAAACTGCACTGCAATCCTGAAGGCATGTGGTTCAACTCCACTAGTTTAGCTTCTCTGAGGGAGAAAGATGAGAGATAAATAGCAGAGCTGCAGCCTGAGACCCTGCCTTCTGGGACCCCTGACCGCATTGGAATCAGAGAGAGAGTATTGTGCACAGAAGCGGGGGCATTTTATTTACTTCTAATCAATGTGATGTTGGAATCCTGGACCCTCCTACCCAGACATGAACACGGGGCTCTAATCTCCGACTACACGTCTGGTCTGTATCTAGATGGTTGGAGATTGAGGGAGATGGTAGATTTTGGGGGCTTGAGGAATACCTTGAGCTTGGAGGGGGACAGCAGGATCAGGGAGAGGACACTGGTTTTGGGGAGACCACAGGGCCTTCCACTTCTGTGTGTGGGCATTTCCCTGCAGAGAGTGAAAAGGTTCCCACAAGGAAGTCAGGAGAGGGTGCTTGGGACCACTGTCTGCCTGTCCCTGGTGCCTTGCCTGCTCCTGGAAGCGTTGCTTTCTGAGCCTTCCTGTCATGCTGGGCCTTTGAATTTCCCTTTTGTCCAGGGCCAGGTGTTGACTTTTTTGGTCCAGCGGCCCTGGCAAGCAGGCTTTCCCATGGTGTCTTGGTTTCCAGTGGAGACATGGAGAGTCCCCAGGACTGAATCTGAGGACTGGCTCTAAACCAATCGAGATCCACTGCCTTCTGGCCGGTTCTGTCTGGTGGTGGTTCTGCAGGACAGAGGGAGCTGCCGCAGTGTTCCCAAGGCTGTACGTCTTTGTGGCAGCAGATTGCGGAATCCCTTTTCTGAGGAGGCTGGACGGCTCAAACTGCTCACCTTTAGGTCAGAAGCCCCCTCATTAACCACTGAACCGTGAGGGTGCCTTTGAAAGGGTAAAGCTTTTTATATATCTAGATCTATACCCACATCTGCCCTATTTCTGATTTTGAGGGCGGCCATTTCTAGGTGTCTCTAAGGTGGGAGCCCCAGTCATTCCCCGAGGTGCTTAGGGAATGGGGGAACTGTGGGTATTCAGTTGGTGGTGTTACACAAAGACTGCCTGTGTCTACGAAAACTAAGAGACAAAACCTTTTCATGTGTAACAGTCGTGGTCGTACCCAGTCACGTCCCAGGGCTCCGCCCTCTCGGCTTGGCCACAGCCTAGATGCCACAGCACAGACCCTGGAATGTTCTCACTCTTATAAACTGCCCAGGAAGCGAGGTCCCACCTGCACTCTCTGGGGCATTCACCAATGCTCGGGTTGGCACATCTTTGCAGAAAATGAAGTGACTCACCAAAATGCATGGGAGTATTGTGGTCGTAAAGTTCTAAGCTCTGATCGCTACATGTGTTGGTGGAAATTCTCCAAGTTGGATCCTGAGGCCAGAGCCACGGTATGGGGAGTACTTCCATGTTCATGTCAACACACCCTTAGAAAGCCCCTCTGAAGTGTTGGGACATGGGGTGCAGAGATGGGGGTACAGACTGAGCTGTCAGGCAGGGTCCCGGGGAGGAGGTAGGGACAAAGTAGCCCCCTCTGGTGAGATACAGTGTTCAGTCTTCAGAGCTGCAGCAGTGAGAGGTCTGGAAACCCTTTGAGGGGAGTTCTCCAGAGAGAAGCAGTTTAGCAGGCAGAGAAGTGGGGCTAGGCAAGGATGGGGCACAGGGAGGCCAGGGGAAGGGTGTATAAGGAGAAGTTGGAATCCTAGAAGTACATGGTTCAAATCTACCAGATGCTCTGCTGGAGAAGGAGGGACAGTATCCTCCTGTACCAGTCAGATCTGATTTGACGGTACACACACACACACAAAATAATAAAAATAAAAAAAAAATTTTAAAAAAAGAAGAAGAAGTTGGGTGGTGGTCTTTGGGCAGGGGAGTCCTGCAGCTTCTAGGGACAGGGTGACCACCTGCGGAAGGTGAGACCAGGCAGGTAAGCTTGATTTGGAGCAAACCAGGGGCTGCCAAAAGAGCAAACCAAGCAAGGCTGTCCTTGGACGCAAGGCTGTGAGATTGTGGCTCCATACTTGGGGCACGCTTCCCGAGGGGACTGGTGTCTGGAGAAAGCCTCTGTGCTTGGTAAAATAGGTATTGTCACTGTGTGTCGCCGAGTTGCAGTTGACTCACAACTGATCCTCTAGAGGTTTCCAGAGGCTGTAAACGGCTTGAGAGGAGATTACCTGTCAAGGAAGGCTTTCCTGCTGATGAAGCGACACGTGGCTAGGGCAGTGGGTTTGCGCACAGCAGCGGGTGTGGCGATGGTGCAGGAGAAGCCAGGATTTTGTTCTGTTGTGCTTAGTTGTTGCTGTTGTTAGGTGCCATCAAGTCACCTAAGACTCGTGGCAACACTGTGAACCACAGATGGAAGCCTCGCCCTCACCTGCCCCCTCCGTCCTTGTCCCTCACCTGCCCCCTCCGTCCTTGTCCTTCACCTGCCCCTCCATCATTGACCCTCACCTGCCCCCTCCGTCCTTGTCCTTCACCTGCCCCCTCCATCATTGACCCTCACCTGCCCCCTCCGTTCTTGTCCCTCACCTGCTCCCTCCGTCCTTGTCCCACACCTGCTCCCTCCGTCCTTGTCCCTCACCTGCCCCCTCCGTC
>NW_006399774.1:11061844-11067951 GCF_000299155.1 Elephantulus edwardii
CCTGCCCCCTCCGTCCTTGTCCCTCACCTGCCCCCTCTGTCCTTGTCCTTCACCTGCCCCCCTCGCCCTCACCTGCCCCCTCCATCATTGACCCTCAACTGCCCCCTCCGTCTGTGTCCCTCAACTGCCCCGTCCGTCCTTGTCCTACACCTGCCCCCTCCGTCCTTGTCCCTCAACTGCTCCCTCTGTCCTTGTCCCGCACCTGCCCCCGTCACGCTCACCTGCTCCCCTCCATCATTGACCCTCACCTGCCCCCTTCGTCCTTGTCCTTCACCTGCCCCCTCCGTCCTTGTCCCTCACCTGCCCCCTCCGTTCTTGTCCCTCACCTGCTCCCTCCGTCCTTGTCCCACACCTGCTCCCTCCATCATTGACCCTCACCTGACCCCTCTGTTCTTGTCCCTCACCTGCTCCCTCCGTCCTTGTCCCACACCTGCTCCCTCCATCATTGACCCTCACCTGCCACCCTCACCCTCACCTGCCCCCTCCATCATTGACCCTCACCTGCCCCCTCCGTCCTTGTCCCTCACCTGCTCCCTCCATCCTTGTCCCACACCTGCCCCCTCTGTCCTTGTCCCTCACCTGCCCCCCCTGTTCTCCACCTTCTGAAGGTGAGAGCCTCGCCCTCACCTGCCCCCCTCGCCCTCACCTGCCCCACCCGTCCCTGTGCACTGCACCCTGCTGAAGGCTGCTGTTGTATTCATTGCATCAACCCATCTCCTTGAGGGGTTTGGTCTCTTTCTCTGACCCTCCACCTTTCCCAGCATGGTATCTCTTCCCAAGGACTGGTCCCGCCTGACAGTGTACCCGAAGTACAGGAGGAGATGAAGGATCACTATCCTTTCCTTTAAAGAGCACCCTGGCTGCATTGCTTCCAAGGCAGATATATGTGTTTGTGTCTTTTTTTTCTCATTGAGTGGTCCATGGACTATTTCATACTCTACTCTAGCACCACAATTCAAAGGCATCAGTTCTCCTTTTTCCTTCCTATTCACTGTTGAGCTTTCACATGCATATGAGGCAATGGAAAAATGCTTTCATTTGGGTTAGGTGCACCTTAGTCCTGAAGTGGACATCCTTGCTCTTGAGTGCTTGACGAGGTCCTTGACAACACACTTTCACAATGCAGCTTGCCTTTTGCTTCCTTAACTGCTGCCTCCTTGGGTGCTGATTGTATAGGGTCTCTGGATTAGAGCAGACTCCCTGATGGTACCTAACATCACCAGCAACAGTCAGCAGCAGGCCTCTGCAGAGTCAGCCCCACGTACCACAGGACAGGACACCGCACAGCCCTGTGCCAGTCTCACGATCTCTGGCCACCGGAGTCCATGTTGCAGCCACTACTTTGAGTGCCCTTTGGCTCTCAGGCTTATCTGCAGGCAGATAGAGTGGGCAGTGTTCTGTGGTGACCCATAAATTTTCAGTGTCTAAGTTTCAGAAGTAGAGAGTCAGTAGATTGTCCTTCATCTTCATCTGGAAACTGGAACCATCATGGTTGATACTGCTGGTATTTGAAGTGCCAGTGTCACACCTTTCGGTGTCCCAGCAGCGTGTAAGGCACCCTAAGAAACAGTGATGGGGGTGCCGGGCCAGGGACGAGCTCCCTCCTCATCTGCCGGATGGCTCGTCCTCCAGACTCCCGGCAGCCCCCCTTTCTGGCATAGAGACACCTCATTGTTACTGGTGCATCTGTAACAGCCACGCACCAATTTAATTTCCATAAGTTAATTGAGGATGTGTGTTCCGTGAGCAGGGGAAGGACTTGCTAGTCCCCATGTAATGGATTTACAAGACGACTTGATGCGGCATGACATCTGTTTACAGCTCAGCTGTATGGCACTTTGTACAAGTACATGGACTTGGTGACAGCTCCACGTGAGCAGCGACATTGTCCCTCCACTGGCCACGGAAACAGCCCCTGCCCAGTTCACAGCTGTCCAGAACCTGCAGGCAACTTGATGGCTGAGGTGCTTTCTCTTCTCACGCTTTGCCAACGGGAATATTTACAGTGGAAATTTTTAGACAGATAGGAAAGATGCTACTGAAGAATTAAATTGGAGTGATAACCTGATTGGAGAAACAAACGCCTCCTTCTCAGAAGTCAGCTGGAATAGCACAAAGAGCACATCAGAGACGTCCCCTGACAGGAGGCTCTGGCTTTTAAAGTTTGTTCAAAAATAAAAAATGAGCACAGGAGAGACCCAGCTGAATAGAGCACCCAGCTCTGCCCCAGAGACCCTGTGAAGGTTGAAAGGCTCCAGGTGTGCCCCAAGGGTCTGGATCATACAGGTGGCACCCAGATGTGTCCCTAGGGGCTGGAGATGGCAGAGGACCCCCAGGTGTGCCCCTAGAGGGTGGAGGGGCAGGTGGCATCCAGGTGTGCCCTGAGGTTCTGGAGAGGACAGGGGACATCCAGATGTGCCCTGAGGAGAGAGGACTGGGGACACCCAGAGATGCCCTGAGGGTCTGGAGAGGACAGGTAGATAAAGGAGGTGAGGAAGCCATGAGCAATTCATTTTAATGACTGTACTGTAATTACAAAGAGCATAGTTTGTAGCATGTCAGGTTGCTAACGGAAAGGTTTCCAGTTCAAGTCTGCCAGGTAAGAAGTATGGAGGGTCTCCAATAGTAAATATCCATGGCTTTGGAAACCCGTGAAGGTCTCTCTGAATTAATGTATGTTGAGAAACACTGAAGGCCTGGGACGAGGCCTTTATCTGGTAGCTGGTAGTAACTGTGAGCAGGGAGCACCGTCCCCTGTAGGCACCTGGTGACATTCATCTGGCTCTGGAGCACCAACCTCACTCAGATCCTGAGCTGTCTGTACCTGGACAGTGTGCGTGTTACAGCAGGTGGAAGGGTCTCTCTAGGACCAGAACTGCCGGGCTGCTGAGGTTAAAGAGCCAGAAGGTGGTTGAGAAGAAGCCAGAGCATGGCCGGGGTTTTGCCAAACTATTGCATCCAAAACTATTGCTCAGACTTGGGGTCGGGTCTGTACAGACTCAGGGAAGTTCCGGTACAGGCTGTAGGCGTCACAGAGCCATGACTCTCTTGGGACTGGGGACACACGTCAGGATCACTGGCCTCACTAGTTCATGCTCTCAAGTGGCACCAATAGTCCAGAGAGCAAAAGACTTACTGCATTGGGAAAATCCTACTGTCAAGGGTATTTCCAAAGTATGAAAGATCATCGTTTCTTGGCCTTTTGGCTATGATCAAATATAAAACACTGAAGAACAATGGTGTCATCTTGAAGACCAAGGTGTATCTGACCCAGGCCCTGGTCTTTTCCGCGGCTTGCTGTATGTACATCTGAAAGGTGGACAGTGAATCAGAATGACAGAAGAACTGATGCCTTTGAGTCGTGTTGGCAGAAGGTGCAGAATATCCAAGGACAGAACATCCAAGCCAAGAGAACAAATACATCTTGAAAAACGTGCATCCAGAGTGCTCCTCGGAAGAAAGATGGTGAAGCTTCATCTTGCGTGCTTGGGCATGTTGTTAGGAGAGGCTGGCGCTGGGAGAAGGACATCACGCTGGGAAGGTGGAGGGTCAGGAAGGGGGGGAAGACCTTCCACGAGGTGGCCTGACACAGTGACTGCGTCCGTGGACTCAAGGATATCAGAGATGGTGAGGATGGCCCAGCGTAGGGCAAAGTGCAACTTTGTTATTAGTGGGGTCTCTATAAATCAGGGTCAACTCAGTGGGCGCCTAACACATCAACATCTGTAGTCGTGACCAGATAAAATGTGAACATTCTCTCTTCTAGATGAAAAAAAAAAAACCACCCCTGTTATTAGTTACTGTGATGATTCACCTCACACAGCCTGGCATCCCTTAGAACAGAGGGTTATCTGTCCTGCAGCCTCCTCCAGGGCTGAAGCCATTGCTGTGGTTATTGTCCTTGTCTCCTCTGGCCTCTTCTTCACACACATGACGTCCTGTTCTAGCCATGAGTCGTTGCTGATGACGCTTCCTCAGTGAGCGAGCTCAGGTCGTGCATTCCGCTGTCTTTCTTCAAAGACTGATTTGTTCTTCTGACAGTTGAGGCATATTCATTGCTCCTCGTCAGCACCACACTTCTAGCACGTCACTTCTTCTGTCTGTCTTTTTCACTATGCAGCTTTCACACGCGTATGAGCCTGTTGAAATGACCATGGCTTTGGTTACATGCACCTCAAGCCATCAGAGTGACATTTTTTTTTAAAAGAGCACATCTTTAAAAGTGACATCTTTTAGAAGCCCAGTGCAGCATGGTGTTTGACTTCTTGACTGCTGCTCCCATGACCGTTGACTTTAATTGAGTGAAATCTCAGAGTGCAGCTTGTAGGTGAAGTTTGAAATATTCAGATCCTCAGCAGTGGTTTCTGTAGACCTGTTTGCAGCGGGGCCCCATCTGACCAGGAGCCGCCGTGTATGAGACTGAGTTACGACTTGAGACAAAGGTGAGCGAACGTTTCTTCTTTCCCAAGTGGCCTCAGAGACTCTTGGAAACGTCCTCCTTCGGCTGAACTTCCACTTGACAGGATTCTTCTAAATAATCCCAAAGCTATGTTTAGGGCTATGCTTTATTTTAGAGTGGTGGGTGGGTGCTCAACAAATGTTTGCTGAATGTCTTGAAAGAAGTTTCATTTTGGTTTTTTTTTCTTTAAAGAACAAAAACCACACTTAGCAGTATTACTTAGCAAACGTACCTGGACACAACAAAGCAAACCCCCAGCAGTCCGAGGACGCGGTGCCCGTCCTGCTCCGTCAGCAGAGGCAGCGCTTTGGGAGGTGAACTTGGCACTTTGTTCTCGCCTCTGTGCCCATCCTCCCCTCTCGGCAAGAGGGGCAAGAATGAAATGCAATCTTGGCTGCACCCCGGCAGCCGGCTGTGCGTGGGTGGAGAGTTCTTTGGATGTTTCCACTCACAGCAGAGGGTGCTGAGGAGAGGCAGGAAGGCCCCCAGGTCCCCACGGCGCCCGCTGAGCGGGCACAGCTGGGCTGGCCGTCCACAGAGTCACGGTAAGGGAGGAGGAACAGCACGCCATGTGGCCAAACGTGGTTGTTCCGTTAGCACCAGGGAGTGGGTGCCAACTCACAGCCCGAGAGCCAGCGTGGTCCCACGCAGCCCTCACGGCCTTTCGTGTTTGAGCCCGATATTTCAGCCTCTGGGTCAGCCCGTCACTTTGAGGGACTCTCGTGTGGCTGACCCTCAGTTAACAGGCGTGAGACCCTTCTCCAGGGTCTGGTCGCTCCTGGTAACATGACCAGAGGATGTGATAGGACGCTCTGCCTCGCTCGCTTCTGACCAGCATTGCTGGCTGCACTCCTCCTCCCAGGAGAGATTGGCTGGCCTTTTGACTGACGTGGCATATTCCGTTCTCCGCCAACACTGTAACTCAGAGGCCTCAGTCCTTCTGTCTTCTTATACTTGATCGGTTTCCTCACACATATGTTCTTATTGTTGTTGACTGCCTTTGAGTTGAGCATGACTCATAGCAACCCTGTGAACAAAAGGCATGAAGCCCCTCTGCAACTATTGACATTTATCAAAGATTGTAGGGTTTCCGGAAGCAACTGAAAACCCTACGGCTTAAGTCAGGCACACCTTAGTCCTTCCAGTGGCATCTTTAACACGGTAAAGGGATCTTTAGCAGCGGGTTTGCCCGGTGCCGTGCATCACTGATTTCTTGACTGCTGCTTCCCTGGGTGTCGATTGTGGTTCCAAGTGGAAGGGAGTTCTCACGTGTTTGAATAGAAGGTTGTTGTCCATGTTAGATGCGGGCCGAGGAGACTCAGCTCGTAGTGAGTGCCGTAGAAAGAGGCACTCCCCGCCTCTGGCCATCCCCACCGCCTCTCTCTGTTGTCGCCCCATGTCATTGCATTTCACTGAGGGTCCTCCTCCTGTTCGCTGCCCCCCCTTTACCAACCAGGACGTCTTTCACTAGGGACGGCGCCTCCTGTTAACATGTCCTGAGCGTTTGAGATGCCATGGGACACCTCGAAGCGTTGAGGCCTTTTGTTCTTTTCTTTCATTTTATTTTATTAATTTTAATGAACATTTACAGAGATTTTGGATTTCCATTCATTCATTGTTGCACTTTTCTCCTTGCCCACCCCTCCCC
>NW_006399774.1:11068410-11081879 GCF_000299155.1 Elephantulus edwardii
GTTGTTTCCAACTCCTTGCTATTGTGAACAGAGCCGCGATAAACATGGGTGTGCATATATCTGCTTGGATGGCGGTTATGGTTTCTTTGGGGTGTATTCCCAGTAGTGGAATTGCTGGGTCAAGTGGTATCTCTATGTGCAACTTTTTGACAAAGCACCACACCACCTTCCACAGTGGTTGCACCATTTTACACTTCCACCAACAGTGAATTAGGGTTCCAGTTTCTCCACAACCTCGCCAGCCTTTGTTGCTTGCTGTTCTATTAAATTTTGCTATTCTGACTGGGGTGAGATGAGATCTCATAGTTGTTTTGTGGCCTTTTGTTCTTAAATCACACTTCTTTATGTAAAGCCTGGGCGATCCCACACCTCCATGGCCAGAAAAACCATGGTGTCTCAATAAGGCAGATTCTTCCTTCTCCTCTGACCTCCTCTCTCTGGAGCCAAGAATCCCAGCCAGTCACCGACATCCCTCATGACCAACAGCTCAGAAGGGGACAGGATCTAGTGGCCACATCACTTCACTCAGATCTTGGGGTCTGGGTGGCTTACCTAGTATGTGGGTGAACCGCCAGTCACCCTTCCAACACCAACTTGATTAAGTCTCCAAGGAGCTTCCTTCCACCATCACAGAACCAGACTTTTTCTTTTCTTCACTCACCACTTCCTCCTTATCTCCTCCTCTTATCTGCCCTTCCTGTAAACACAGCACAACAAAACCTTTCACAGGGGTGAGAGAGAAGGCAGTGCACCCAAGCGAAGATTCCCGTCCTTTGTCCTTTGCAACTCGGCTGGATTAGGGAACAGGAAAGGGCTGCTAGCCGCCCAGCTGGAGGCCAGATGCTGTGTGGGGGCTGTGGACTGGAGGGGAGGTGGGCTGCAGGAAGTACCAAGGGTAGAGTTGGAGTAGAGTTGGCTCATGCAAGAGAACAGGGTGAAATAAAAAAGAACGTCACGATTTTGAACCCTGGGTGCTCTGATGAGCAAAGTTACTGCTTGTTTTGGGGGAGAATTATGATGAGAAAAGTGGGAAGGAATTTCCGGTCCGGGGACTTAGATATGCTCCGTTGTCGACATGATTAACCACAGCAACTGGAAAAGGTGTTCGGGGTCTGGTGGTGCAGCGCAGTTAAAAGCACTCATCGGCTGACTGGAAGTTGCAATTTCAAATGCACCAGCCTGGCTTGTCAGTCTGCTTTCATAAAGATTTAGTCACGGACTTCTGTTCGGTCCTGCTGGGTCTCTAGGAGCTAGGAGCAACTTGATGGCATTGAACGTGACACTTTGTAGAAGTTCATTAAAGGGAGCTTGAAGGCATAGGCATGAACAGATGGTGGGACTTGGGCACTCCTGGACTGGGACTGAGAGTTTGTACAGTCTGTGAGTGGTCGTCACCAAGGGCTGTGGTCTGGCCCAATGACACAGGCATCTGTGGAGTGTGGGCGGGGCTACGTGAGATAATGTGTGCACTGTGTAGACCACAAATAAGAATCCAGCCAGGAGGGAGATGTGAGGGTTGTTGCACTGGGCCCACACCATCCCGGCACCTCCATCATGTCTGCAGGTCTTGAATCGGGGCCTTTGACAACTTGACACTTAGGCAAAGCTCGCGTGGGTCCTCTCAGAAGACATCAGCCAAGAAAAGCAATTAGCCCCGTGTCACCTGGTCCTAGTAACGCCTTTCTGATGGGATTTTTCTTAGCCTCTAAAAATGTTGCTCGTGAATTACAGGATCTGGGAGTCAGTCTCAGCTTTCAACCCAAACGTCTTGCCTTTGTGACCTAGGTCACCGTCATAGAAATGCCCCGAGTGATTGGCTTTCCACAGACACTTACTCTCTCACAGCTGAGGAGGCTGTTCTTGTACCATCTAGGTGGACCCGGCCTAGCTGACCCTCTGGCCGGTTTTCACAGGCAGTTGACCACACAGGAGGAGACTGCCCATCAGAGCAGCTGGTGGATTAGAACTGTGTGCCTTTGGGTTGCAGCGCAGCTTCTTTCCACTCGGCCACCAGCGTTCCCTGTTTTGGAGGCCAGAAGTGTGAGTTCAGGACCGCGGTTAGAGGGGCTTGCTTTCACATGGGCTGTGGAGGGGGAGGTCCTTGTCGTCAAAGGTCCGTGTCTGCCTCGTGGTCCCTTGGACATCTCCTTGAGTCTTGGCCTCAGCCTTACCTGAGGTCTCACTCTGCCTCTTCACACTCACTTTATTTCAAGAGATATTGCCCAAGACTTACTCTTACACCATTCCTGTCATTGATGTGACAGAGGCAGCCCGTTCTTGAATGGGATTATAACCATAAGTAGAGAGGCGTGCCGGGATGGTAAAATACTGAAGGGCCCAAGGAGAGAAAAACAATGTTTTTCATTGTTTTTGTTCAAACATTCTTCTAGGTCCTATAGCCCTGGCCTGGGCATTGCTGTACAGAGGTAACTTGTGGTTGTTGTGAAGCTGAACGCTGTGATACTGATGTGTCAAATGCGAGAAAGGTTACCCATGGTGGACAGTGTTTGGTAGAGCTCCCCGATTAAAACAAGTTGGAAGCAGGAGTGGCATCCACTTCCGAAATAGCTTGCCTCCAGAAACCCTATGAACCTGGAGAAAGGATGAAAGTCATACAAGTGTTCATAGGGTCGCAATGAGTCGCCTACGACTCGAAGGCGCTTAACAACAACGACAACAGAGAGGCGGGATTTACGGCGCGTATTTTTAGAGGCCGTAATTCAGGCCATAGCACCTCTCACTTCGAACATGATGAATATGAGTTTCAGTGAGGTGTGGCAGATGCTATAACTAAAGATAGTGAGTCCAATTCCATTTTCCAGGGCTCTTACTGCATCAAGATCAATAACCATTTTAAAGTAATTGCTATTCAGCCAGTAGGGTAGAAGACGCTTTGTCTCTTCTCAGAGCTTCTAAGCTATTCAAAGAGAAACAATCATGAGCCAAGCGTTGTTTAATGAAGGTGAGAGGAGCAGAAGGCTGGCAGCCTTCCATTAACCTCTTCACCCTGAAAAGGATCTTTGTCTTCATTTTTAATAACATGGAATAACATTTGCCTTGTCTTCTGAACTTGTTCTGTGGAAATGCTTTGAAAACCATAAACGTGCACTCAAAGAGCCTCAAGTGGTTGCTGCTGCTGTTGCTTGATGTGTCAAGCTGAGTACGGCTCATAGCGACCCTGTGAACAACAGAGCTGAACCCTGTCCTGTCCCAGGCCGTCCTCATCACCTCGGACACATTCGAGCCCATTGCTGCAGTCACTGTGTCAGTCCACCTGGTTGAGGGCCTTCCTCTCTTATGCTGTCTCTCCACCCTCCCAAGCATAATGTCCCTCTCCAGTGAGTAACCTCTCCTAGCAACATGCCCATGGGAGCTCTGGTGGCCTAGTGGCAAGAAGCTGCACTGCAGTCCTGAAGGCACACAATTTGAATCTGCCCTCCTCTCCATGGGAGAAAGATGGGCAGTCTCCTCCCATGCGATTGACTGCCTCTGAAAAACTGGAGGGCTAGCTGTGGTTCGGTTGCAGCTTCATGGTACACAACAACAACAACAACATGCACAAAGTGTATGAGATGAAGTTTTATTATCTTTGCCTCCAAAGAGCACTCTGGCTGTACCTTCTCTCAGACCTGTCTGTTCTTTGGGCAATCCATGGGATGTTCAGCACTCTTCCCCAACACCAGTGTTCAAAGGCACCAGTTCTTCCGTCATCCTCATTCATTGCCCGGCTCTCAGATACAGAGCAAGTGATCGGAAAGACCATGGCTTGAACCAGACACACCTTAGTGCTCAAACTGATATCATTGCTCTTCAGTAATTTGGAGAGGTGCCTGAATGTAGACTTTCCCAGAGCAATCCATCTCCTTATTTCCTCACTGCTGGTACCAAGGGTGTTGATTGTAGATCCAAGTAAGATGAAGTTGTTGACAATTTCAATCTTTTCTCCATCTATCATGATGTTGCCTATTGTTCCAGTGGTAAGAATGTTTGTTTCCTTGATGTTGAGATGCAATCCATACAGAAGGCGTCATTCTTTATCTTCTTCAACAGTTTCTTCAAGCCCTCTTCACTCAGCAAGCAAGGTTGTGTCCTTTGTATAACACAGGTTATTGATGAGTCATTCTCCAATCCTGATGCTCCATTCTTTGTCATAGAGTCCCCCTCTCGGGTAATTTGCTCACCATACAGATTACAAAGGTGTGATTCCAGTTCACAGAGATCCCGTGTGTGTCAGAGTGGGGCTTGGCTCCTTGTGGTTTGCAAAGTCTCAGTTGTCAGAAGCAGGTCACCACTTGTCTCCATGAAACTCCCCTGCGTGGACTTGAACTGCCAACCTGTTGATTGGCAGCCAGGCACCTAATCATTCACACCAGCAGATGCCTTTGAATTGTGAGGTTTGAGAAGAGTATTGACTATCCCATGGACAGAAAAAAAAACACACACACAAAAAACCAAACCACAAGTCGGCCTTGGAGTCTTTCTTGGAGGACATGTAACCAGAGTGTTCCTTAGCGGCAAGATTGGTGAATCTTGGTCTCAAAGACTTTGGACATGTTATCAGCAGCATCTAGTTCTTGGAAAGACATCATGCTGGGAAAAAATGGAGCGTCAGCAAAAAAGAGCAGGACCCTCTGTGAGATAGATTGACACAGTGACGGTAACAGTGAACTTGAGCGTGATGGAGATGGGGAGGATGGCACAGAACAGAGCAGGAGTTTGATCTGTTGTTCATATGTCACAATGGATTGCGTTGACTTGATAGCATCTAACAACAACAAGAACAGGGACATTATACACGTGAATCGATTCCTTCCAGTAAAGAAGTTGAGAGAAGTGAGAGACTCGTTTGGGCTTGGATAGGTGGAGGCCGAGTGGACTCTTCCGTGGTGGGGATAATTTAACAGCTGTTGGAGGTTGAGGAGGGAGTCGAGGAAGGACATGTGGGAACAGAGATGGGGTGGTGTGGACGGGGGAGAGAGGACACTAAGTAGATAGATCGATTGGACGTGGGTATAGTCACTGCCTCTTCCTGCCATCTGGGCTTTGTTCTGGACAAATGTCCTTCGGGCCACATATGGTTGATTGTGCCAATGCGGACTTTCCTTGTGGTGTTACTCTTGGCTTTAAAAGCCTCTGTTTTGTTTGACTGTAAAGTGATCTCTGGGAGTGGCTTCAGTTCCCAGCTTGAAGGGTGAGTTTTGAAACTCTGGGGCTAGTACTTAAGGGTCAATTCCAAATCAGAGTGACTCCAGGGGTCTGGTGCCGTAAGCTGATAGATCTTATCACTGCTGGGTCAGTGTTTTATTTCTAGAAGGTCTTGAAGGCATGTTCTCTCTGGGGTTTCTCAGCAGAGTTTCTTAGTCTGTCCCTTTGAGCAGAGAAGAAAACCTTCCTGAAGTCGATTCCGAGCTTCACTCACCCTGCCAGCTATCCTGCTTTATTTCTTTTGCATGTGCCAAAAAAAGTATTTTTTTTTAAAGTATAGAGAATTCAGATACAGGTGGCAGGTGATGCACAGAAGCGTGCAGACACGCACTGATGGGACCGTGAGAATGATGACTAGACCAGCGCTGGCCCGGCTCCTGCCTGCCTGTCCCCCTCACTGGGGTCTCACTGGCTGTTGCGCAGGGGCAGCTGGGCAGCGTTGGGACCTCAGCTCAACAGTAACTAGATTCCTGTGAGTTTCTCAATAGCCTTGGCAAAGCAGCACCATGTCTGACTCTTGTTTTCGCTTGTGGTTAGTTGATGCATTCAGTTGTCAAAAGCTGAAAGAGAGAAAACCAGAACATTCTGCCAACCCCCCAGTTTTGAACCAGTTTGCATCCTGCATCTCCTCAGACCCTCTTTATGGTCAGCGTGGTTGGGGGCTGGCCAGGTGGTGGAATACTCTGTCACACAGCAGCCCTGGGCCCGAGGCTGTCACTCGCCCTCCAAGAGGGACACTGAGGACATCCTTGGGAGTCATTCTCACGGCAAGTGGGCAGCGTGCGTGAGGTGGTTTGCGGGTCACCCCTGACGTGTTTGTTGTTGTCAGCCTACTGGTCATTACCTGCTGGGAAGGATGTCTAAAGTGTATTAACAAAGGCGCCGGGGGTTGTTTGAACTTTGAAATTCTTATTCCTGCAGAGCCTATGAGGTAAAGATGGACTCAGTCATCCATCCAGCAGGTTGACTAAGGACCAGCCATTTCTCTACATATTCGAGAATTTAGTTGATGAACAAAAGACCTTTATATTCTAGTAGGGATAACAGACAATAAGTCAATTTTCACATAGAAACCAAAACAAACCAAAAAACCCACCCATGGCCACACAGCCTACTGACTTACAGCCACTCTAGAGGACCAAGTAGAACGACCCCATACGGTTTCCAGCACTGAAATCTTTATGGGACCACCTCTTTCTCCTGAGGAACAGCTAGTGCCTTTAAACTTCTGACCTTTGGGCTAGTAAGTGGATGCTTTAACCCCTGAGACACCAGGGATCCTTCACCCTGTTGTTGTTGTTATGTGCCATCTAGTCTACCTTGACTCATAGAGACTCTCTGTACAACAGCTCTGAACTCTGCTCTATTCTGAGCCAAACTGATGGTCCCTGACACACCTACCGCTATTAATCCCTTCACTGAATCAATCCACCTCATCCAGGGTCTTGTCTTCTCCTCCTGTGCTGTCCCTCCACTCTCTCAAGCATGATGTCCTTCTCCAAGGACTGGTCTCTCCTTGCAACATGCCCAAAGTATGTTAGATAGCGCTTCAAAATTCTTGCCTCCAAGGAGCAGCCTGGTTTAACCCTCTCTAGGATGAACCTGTTTTCTTGGCAATCCATGGTATATATTCAGTACTCTCTTCCAACACCATAACTCAAAGGGCATCGGTTCTTCTTCTTTCATCCTTAGTCATTGCCCAGCCCTCTGGTGTATAGCAAGTAATTGTGAAGACCATGGCCTGGATCAAGTGCACTTTAGTCTCTAAACTGACATCATTGCTCTTCAATACTCAGGAGAGGTCCCTGACAGCAGATTTTCCCAGTGCAATTTGTCTTTTTTATTTCCTGGCTGCTGGAACCAAGAGTGTTGATTGTGGAACCAAGCAAGCTGCAGCTGTTAACAATTTCAGTCTTTTTACCACCTTTTTACCAGTCGGCCCAGTAGTGAGAATCTTTGTTTTCCTGATGTTGAGCTTCAGTCAAGGCTACAGTCCTTGACCTTCTACAGTAAGCACTTCAGGTCCTCCACAGTTTCATCAAGCAGGGCTGTGTCGTCTGCATTACGCAGATTGTTGATGAGTCTTCCTCCAATCCTGATGCCACATTTCTCTTCACAGAGTTCAGCTTCCCAGATAATCTCTTTTGTATATAGATTGAAAAGATTCAGAGATAGGATATGGATAATATAGTAGCAGATAATTGTTACTATGAAGACAAAATTGAGAAGGCTAGTAAATTGTGCCTTGAGGTGATTAGACTGTTTTTGAGACACTGAACAAGACGGTATCTGGGAAGTGGTGACACTCAGTGGAAACCCAAAAGAAGGGAGGGGCTGGGACTTTTGAGTGTCTGGATCAGGCAGAACGGGAGAGCATTCTGGGAGGAAGAAACAGCAAGTGCAGAGGTCCTGAGGTATTTGAAGACCTCACGTCAGGTGCTGAGCAAGGTGAAGATGATGGACGATGAGACTGGAGAGAGCCGGGACCACTTCAGATCAGGCCTAAGAGTCCACGAGAGATTGTTAGATGTTGTTCTCAGTATCATCATTGTTGTTAGGTACCATTGAGTTGAGAATGACTCGCAGCGACTGTGTGAACACAGACCTGCACCCTGTCCTCTCCTGAGCCGTCCTTATCATCTCTGACATACTTGAGCGCATTGCTGCAGTCACTGTGTCAACCTATCTGGTTGAAGATCTTCCTCTCCTTCGCCATCTCTCTACCTTAAGCATGATGTCCCTCTCCAAGGAAATGCTTCTCCTCGCAGCATGCCCAAAGCGTATGAGACAGAGCAGCTTTGCTCTCCCTGACCAGCCAGACTTCAAAGGACTCAGTACTGTAGGAAGTCTCATCAATCTCCATAATAGTCTATGTGTTTCCTACTGCCAAAGGGGCCCTTTAGAGTAGTGAGAGAAGATCTTCACCCTGAAACCCACAGCGTCCCTTTTCAGCAGGAAGTAGCTAAGAGAATACGCCATCCCCTTTTCCTTATGACTCAGGGTGAAGTCTCTCTCAGGGAGGAGTGATAGGGAATGGCAAAGGACACACTGACAAAGAAGATTAATCACAACTGGCTTTGACAAGCACTGTGGCATTTGGACAAGAACAAACTGGGAGGAGGGTAGAGAGAATAGTGCAACAAGGAATGAATGGAAACCCAAAATCTCTGTAAATGTTTATGAAAATTAATAAAATATAGAAAAAAAAAAATGCAAAAAAAAAAAAGGGTTTACTCTGCTGTCTACAAAATGGGTACAAGAGAGGGGCCAGAGACCTTCAGAGGCTCATGTGACGTCGGTGGACTGGGGCTGGTGGTGGAGGAGATGGAAGGAAACAGAATTGGGAGTATTTTGAAGGCTTGCATAATATCATTAGCTCCCTGGCTGCCGTAATCTCCCACTCTGTGGCTTAAAACTACTGAGACTGAGTCTTTACCGAGGCTGGAGGCTCCATGGTTGAAGGAATCGGCAGACCATGCTCTCTCCGAAGGCTCTAGGGAAACGGCTTCCTGTTTCTCTAGCCTCTGATACCGCAGGCATCCTCGACATGTGGCAGCGTCATTCCAGTCTGTCCCCCACCTTCACAAGGGCAGAATCCGTCTTTGTCCAAGGCTTTTCTGTTTTTAAGGACTCCTGTGGGAAAGTCTGCCATGGTCTTTGCAATCACTTGTCATGCATCAGAGAGTTGGACAATGACTAGGGAGGATAGAAGGAGAATTGACGCCTTTGAGCTGTGGTGCTGGAGAAGAGTACTGAATGTACCATGGACTGCCAAGAAAACAAAAAGATTCATCCTAGAGAGGGTTAAACCAGGTTACTCCTTGGAAGCAAGGATTCTGGGGCTTCGTCTGACATACTTTGGACATGTTGCAAGGAGAGACAGGTCCTTGGAGAGGGACGTCATGCTTGGTAGGGTGGAGGGACAGCACAGGAGGGGAAGACCCTCTGCGAGGTGGATTGATTCAGTGACTGGGGTAATCAGAATGGGTGTGGCAGAGGCAATGCTTTTGGCACAGGATAGAGCAGGGTTTAGGGCTGTTGTACATAGGGTCGCTATGAGTTGCAAACAACTTGGCGGCACATAACAACAACAGCAGCAATGTACATTCTACTACAGTGCCGTTAACTGCCTCTGAAAAGGCGCTGAAGGGTCAGCTGTGGGTTGGTTCCAGCTCGACAGTACATAACAATAAATCCTCCTCTTCGGGAGCTTTGGTGGTCTAGCGGTAAGAAACTGCACTGCAATCCTGAAGGCTCGTGGTTCAAAGCCACCAGTTCTGCAGGAGAAGGATAGGCAGTCTCTTCCTGTGAGATTAAAATGCCTCTGAAAACCTGCTGGAGGGTCAGCTGTGGATCAGTTTTGACTCAGTGGTATACAACAACAGTAATCCTGTTGGCATAAGGTTTACCCACTCCAGCATGACATAGTTAATTGGTACCATCTTCAAGGACCTTGAAGGGGTCACCTTCACAGATTCTGAGGGTTAGAGTTTCAGCCAATCTTTTGTGGGACACAGTTCAACTAGTGGCACTGATGGCATGAATGTGGGGTGTGATGGGTAACAACTTAGCTTTTTTTACCAGTTAGACTCCCAAGGACGGCAGGCAGCCCCTGGCGCACCCTCGCCCCACCACCCAGGAGTGAACAGGGTCTGGGCCGTGAAGGTGAACCCTGTACGGAGACTTAGGTGGCTTTCATAATTTAAACTGCACTTCCAATTTTAAAAGCGATACGTTTCCGGTGAACAGTGGAATAAAGATTTTGCTTGCTTTGTATTGCCTTCTGAGAAACCTTTCCTTAGCAACCTTTCAAAATCACAGATGTTCTTTGGAGAGAAAAAGAAAGTAAATTGCAATTTCCAGGAAAAACCCATTATAAGATTTTTATTTAGTGCAATTGGGAAGAATGGGTTTGTTTACCAGTTATTCCGCTGTGTAATAATCTAGGCAAAGGGCAGCTAATGGTGAAATGGAGAGAAATAGAAAACATACTGACTTTCCTCTGAACAGCTTGGGCATGTGAGATTTTCAGTAAATCTTCTGGTGGAAAAATATACTAGACTGAACTGGACTCATCTTGGATTGCCTATCTCTCTTCCTTCTGTTCTTTTCTAGTTCCTTCTCCACTCATCCCCAATTCTCTTGATCAGAAAGGAAGTGCGTGCACTTTGCATGGCTTCTGAATTTTTCTGAGGATTCCTTGTTTCGCTTGCCTTTGTAAAAATGTGCAGAATTGAAATAATGTGATTTTGCAGGGGATGCCTCAGCCGTTTCTTGATCTTTGTTCAGAATAAACGATGATTCCAGGAAGCTGCTCTGTGTTAAATTAGCTGTGTCTTTGGATGTGTTTCGTTCTTTAAGATTAAACATATGGTCAGTGCTTAGATAACCTTGATGTGAAGGAGTGCCAGCCCTTGCCGTGGACCAAAGATCATGCACAGCGATCCCTGGGCCATCCATGCCACGGAGCCCCTGCATTCATTTCTAATACCAGTGCTGTATTGCTTTGGAGTTCACAGGGAAACTCAAATCGATGGCTGGTCCCTTCCACCTGAAGATTCAAGTGCTCTGCTTTATGGAGTGGACAGATGAGCTTGTGTTTTGGTTGCTGTAACGTGCTGTAGAGTCGCCTCTGAGTCCCAGCTCAGTCCTGTGCACAGCACAGTGGACACTGCCTGGTCCAGCCTCACAGCAATGAGAGAAAGAACCTTTGTTTCACATCTCAGGGCTTAACCGTCTGTACCACTAGGGCTCCTGGAATTTCAGATTGTTGTTAGATGCTGACCAGTTGAGTCCAGCTCGTAGTGACCTTAAGAGCGGCAGATCTGAGCTCTGTCCTGTCCTGTGCCATCCTCATCATCTTTGATATACTTGAACCTGTTGCTGCAGTCAGTATGTCAGTCCGTCTCATTGAGGGTCATCTTCTCTTTGGCTCACCCTCTGCCTTTTCAAGGATGATACCTTTTCCAAGGAATAGCCTCTCCTTGCAGAATGCCCCAAAATATGAGAGGCAAAGCTTTCCCGTCCTTACCTCAGAGGAACAGTCTGGCTGAACCTTCACCGAGACACACCTGTCCGTTCTTTTGACAGTCCAGGAGATATTCAGTACTGTCCTCCAACACCACAGCTCAAAAGCATCAACTTTTCTTCGTCATCCATATTCATTATCCGGCTTTCAAATGCATATCAAATAACTGTAAAGACCATGGCTTGAATCAGGTGCTCCTTAGTCTTCAAGGTGACATCATTGCCCCTCAGTACTTCAATGACTTCCTTTACAGCAGATTTTATCAATGCAGTGCACCTTTAGATTTCTTGATTACTGGTGTCAAGGGTGTTGATTGTGGATCCAAGCAAGATTAAGTCATTGACAATTTCAACCATTTCCACCATCTGTCATGATGTCTCTTGGTCAAGTGGTGAGGATTTTTATCTTCTTGATGTTGAGAAGTAATCCTCTTGAAAGCTGTATAGTTGGACCTTCTATGGTAAGCGTTTCAAACCCCGACTTTCAGCAAGCAAAGTAGTGACATCTGCATAATGCAGGTTGTTGATGGGTCTTGCTCCAGTCCTGATGTCTCTTTTGTAAGTTTCTAATTGTTTTGTACCATGGAGTTGGAACTACCCATAGCTGACCTTCCTACGGATTTTCAGAGGCAGTTAATCGCACGGGTGAAGATTACCCCTCCTTCTCCCACTGGGGCCTCAAACCACATGCCTTTGGGATTGCAGCGCAGACACAAAATGTTCTTATCATCATTTTGGGTAAATGATGTGATTTATATTTTCACTCCAATGAAATACTTTTCTCAGCCCCAGGAAGACTGTGTTGTGTCTACCCTTGTCTACAATCAGGATACATCAACGACAAAGACTTCCAGGAACTCAGAGATGGGAGGAAAGTCCTCCTCAGAAATCCTGCAGTCTCCTCTTTGGCTTCTCCATTTCCAACTTGAGGATACATGCCTCTTGGATTTGTCCCTTCTTTCCACGCCCATGACCACTTTCATCTGTGTTTAGATGTGGTTATTGAGTAAACAACAAACCCCAATGGCCCTGTGACTGCTGGGACTTTGGACCTCCCTAAGGAAGTAGCAAGAGCTCTCATGACACAGTGGTTAGAGTACTTGGGTGCTCACTGAAAGGTTGGCTCTTGAAGGCCGCCAGTCACTGAGGGAGAAAGCTGTGGCAGCCTCCTTTCATTACCCCTCAGAAGCCTGATGAGGTCGTTCCACTCTGCCCTGTAGGATCCTTGCTATCAACTTGATGGCAGTGGGTTTAGTTTTGGGGTTTTTTTCAGTTAGCTTTTTTGGAAGGGAAGAGCTGTTGTTATGTGCCGCCAAGCTGCCTGCGTCTCATAGCAACCCTAGGTACAATAGCTCTGAAGCCTGTCCAGTCCTGAGCCAGTCTCACTGACTCCGACATACCGGCCCCCATACCCCCAGTTGCTTTGTCAGTCCATCTCATCCGGGGTCTTCGTCTCCTGCTCTAACCTTCCACCCTTCCAAGCCTCATGTTCTTCTTCAATGACTGGTTCTTTTTGGCCACATACCCAAAATAAGTGAGACAGAGCTTCAGAATCCTAGCCTCCAAACTTGGTTTCACCCTCTTCAAGAGAGACCTATTTGTGTTTCTGATGTATAAGACTCTTCTCCAGCATCACAACTCAAAATCATCAGTTCTCCTCTGTCTCCTTAGTCATTGTCCAGCTCTCTGATGCACAGCAAGTAATTGTGAAGACCATGGTCTGAATCAGGTACACCTTAGTCCCCTAGACTGATGTCATTGCTTTTTAGCACTTTGGAGAGGTCCTTGACAGCAGACTTCCCCAGTGCAACTTGTCTTTTGATTTTTCTGGGGGCTGATGCCAAGAGTGTTGCTTGTGGAGCTGAACAACATGAAATTGTTAAAAACCTCAAACTTCTCTGTGCATCATGACCTTCTACAGCAGATTCCTCAGGTCCTCCTCAGTTTCTGTGAGCAAAATTGTGTCATCTACATATTGTAGGTTGTTAAATGAGTTGTCCCCAGTTTTGATGCCACATTCTTCCTCTTACAGTCTAGCCTCCCAAATCTGTTTCCCCCCCCCATCTTCCCAGGTAATCGGAGATGCCAGAAGCATGCGACATCCGTTCCAGCCCGAGGGCCTGCGGCCCTTGGGCCAAGAAAAACCTATCTACACAGCAATTCTACAGGATGCATCACCTTTGACCGATAAATATTGCGACTAAACTTCAGAGACACTGATCCCAACATAAGGAACT
>NW_006399774.1:11085069-11102798 GCF_000299155.1 Elephantulus edwardii
AACAACAACAACAACATACAAACTGAAAAGGTATGGGGAAAAAAGTTCTAAAAGTTGGGATAGGATGGGGATGGAGCCCTGATTCTGGCGAATTGAGCCTCCTGACCCTACCAGCCTCTCTGGAGTGACCCCTCTCCCATGCTGGATGGATGAGTAGAGAGGTGGTGCTCCAGCCACTAATTGTGCAAACACTAAAACAAGCCCACTGGTATCCAGTCCAAGAATATGGAGCACTTTGGAGATGAGAATTCATGCTCTTTATCAACGTCTGCAGGAACTTCAGGGAGCTGCAGAAGTGCCCCCAGGGCAGGACCTTCTCAGGACTGGAAACTGTGCTGTCAGGTGTCTGCAGAGGTGTTTGCACTGAGGAGTCTGTGGTAACGCCCAGTGCTCCAGTGCCGTCTCAGGTGTCTGCACTCAGGAGTCATTGGTAACTCCCCGTGTAATTGATGCCACCTTCTGCAAGCCCCGTAGTGTCAGGGTAGAACTGAGCTCCGTAAGACTTTCCATGACTGGGTTTTCAGAAATATATCCTTCTTCTAAGGCATCTCTGGCTGGACTCTCACCTCCAGTCTTTGGGTTAGCAGGAGAATGCATTAATCATTGTTAACCATGTATTAACCATCCAAATTATTTAGGAGTATGGTATCAATCTGAAGGCTAAGGTGCATCTAACTCAGACCATGGTCTTTCTGATCACTCGCTATACATCTGAGAGCTGAACAATAAATAGTGATGACAGAAGAAGAATTGATGCCTTTGAGCTGTGATGTTGGAGAAGAGCACTGCACATCCCATGGACAGTCAAGAAAACACACAGATATGTCTTGGAGAGGGTGCAGCCAGAGTGCTCTTTGGAGGCAGGAATGATGAGGCTTCATCTCACATACTTTGGGCATGTTGCTAGGAGAGGCTCTTCTTTGTCAGGCTCTTCTGTGTCAGGAAGTCTGAGGATAGTGCAGGATAGAATGGGTTCAGATCTTTTGTTCACAGGGTTGCTATGAGTCATATTTGACTTGATGACACCTAACAACAACAATCACTTTGGACTTCTAGTACCTGGAAGATGGAAGCCACGTCACAGAGGGCAAGATATTCCTTTTCAGTTCTCCACTGTGTGCTGGACAGAGGAGCTAGGCTCTGTATTGAAGTTTGCTTGGTGATTGGGGAATTAGAAGGAAGGGAGTGGGGTGACCCTGACAGTCTGTCAGTAGCCTGGTGCAGGAGGGATGGCTGATGAGTCATCCCCACCTCCACTGACATTTCCCTAGTTGACAGCCAGAACATCTCCACTGGGCAATGAGGAATGAACACGGCTGAGTTATTTCTCTCCAGCTCATCTTCTCCGCTGCCTTTTTAGAGAGCACAGGGTCACTGATTGCATTCTGGCTCGTGTTTTAGGCTTCCTTTCTAAGCTTATTACACACAGTGAACTGAGTACACTCCAAGTCCCTTTAGCTAAATATTTCCAGACATGTTTGGGCTGCAAAGCTGGCAACAGCTATATTTTTAAGTAAATATTTTATTGACGTAGACTATTATAATCTTATCTGGTACTGCTGTAACAAATATTACAAGTGAATAGATTTAATAAAAAGAAATTTATTCACTCAAAGTTTAGAAGTCTGAAGTCAGGATTCTGTCTCTCTGTTGGTTCTGGAGGAAGGTCCTTGTCTATTTTAAAGCATTCTTTGAGTATCTCCATGGGTTGTAGCATCATTCTTCCCTTGCGTCTATGAGGTTCCTAGCACAGGGACCCCAGATCCTAGGATTCACTCTCTTCTGTCTCTTTTTTCCTGGTCATACTAAGGTTGCCACCTTGTTTAATCTCTTTTATATCTCATAAAATGTTGCTTCAGGATACAGTCCAATTCTAAAGATTGTATCTGTGCGATTAGCATCATAGCAGTGAAAATTTACAACACCCAGTATAATTACATCATATCATTAAATGGAGGGTAATTATGTAGTATGAAGAATTGTGATATAGCCAAGTGGACACATACTTAGTCCATGACAAATACACATCTGGAAAAGTATAGCAATCATAAGATCTTGATCAGTGGTCACACAGTGATTGGACTCCTGTAGCCAGCACTTAGATTAAGAGATAGGACAATTTCATGCTCTCCTCAAAACATCTGATGCACCGCAGGTGACCACTAGCCTTCTGTTATGGATCGAATTGTGTCCTCAGTGTATGTGCCCACTGTTGTTTGTTGTTGATTGCTGTCGAGTTGAGTGTGACTCATAGCAATTCTGTGAACAAAAGACCTAATGCCTTTCCATAACTGTTGTCATTTCTCCAAGTTCATAGAGTTTCCAGAGGCGTGTATTTAGGAAGTGGATGCCACTCCTGCTTCCAAACCTGTTTTACAACTGGGAGCTCCACCAAACACTGTCCATATTGGGAGGCCATTCTGGTATTTGATACCCCAATGGTACAAAGTTCAACATCACCACAACCCAGGTTACTTCATACTGCACATTGACAAAGAGTGATATATACAAAGTGAAAGAGTGTTCCTCCAGATACAACAGCACTAATTTCACTTAGCAGTGGTTAAGTGTCGTCAGTCGAATACGACTGAGAGTAAGCTTTGCATAAAAGACCTAAACTCTGTTCTATGACTAACATCATTTCTATACATAACTCTGTTCTATAACTACTGTCATTTCTGTAAATTTATAGAGTTTACAGAGTTTGTAGAGTTTCCATAGGTATCTAGTTTAGGAAGTGGATGCCACTCCTGCTTCCCAGCATAAATCAATCTGGCAGCTCTTCCAAACACTGTACTTATGGGCAACCTTTACGGTATTTGACAAGACTAGGGAACAGTGTGCAGCATCACAACAACACCAAGATATTCAGTTCAGCAATTAGACAAAAGATTGCTGTGTCATCCAAAGAATATTCATTCGAAAACCTTACTGGGTTTTAAGCCAATGCCTTTGAGCAGCCTTAAACCCTAGAGAAAGACTCAAGGACCCCACTTTTGGGGGAGAAGAGCAGTACTACAAATCAAACACGACCCCAAAGAAGCATATGACCCCAAAAACTTCCCTTTATTTGCCCATGTGGACCACCATGCACAAGCAGCAAAAAGCCACAAACTCCTAGAGTGGAGTCATTCAGGCCCTTGACCGCAGTCTCCTCCCCTCCCCCTGCGGGTTTTAAGCCAACACCTTTGAGCAGCCTTAAACCCCAGGCAAAGCCTCAAGGACCCTGCTCTTTGGGCCATGATAATCAGTAATTGTACACTCATCTTCCATTTAAATCCTAACCTGTGTGATGTCAGGGAAGCAGGATTAGAGAGAGTTATGACAATGAGGCAGGGTATAGACTCCAGAATTGGCTTTTATTTTGAGTTTCTCTCTTCTGAGGTATAAACCAGATTAAACAAGTGAGCAGATATTGGAGAGACCTCACCATAGCAAAAGAAGGAGAGCCAGGAGCAGATCATGACCTTTGAACCTAAGGTCCCTGCATGCTGGACCACCTAGATCTAGGGGGAAATTGATGCCAAGATACATGGAAATCTCCAAGGTGTGTGGGGCCCACAGAAGCCAAAGAGGGACAAACAGCTTTCTCCAGAACCAACAGAGAAAGCCAGCACCTTGAATTCAGACTTGTGACCTCCTCAACTGTGAGAGAATACATTTCTGTTTTTTAAAGCCACCCACTTGTGTTTCTGTTATAGCTGCTCTCACTAAGACACCTGCCTCCTGATATAGATCAATCTTGCCTGTGTGGAACTGTGTAGACATGAAACTCATGTGTGTTCATTTTCAGCTCAATACAGTATCTGTGAGACACGTCTGTGTTGCTGCTTTCAGCGCATAGTTCCTTGATAGCATTGACCAATAATATTTCATTATATTAACATATAAATGATGAATTGTTCTACTCCCGATAGGCATGTGTTTGCAGATATGGAGAAGAGAGTTGCTGTGAACACTCTTGCCTGCATTTCATTGGCTCACTGGAGGACAAGGCTGTGGGGCAGGAGGCTGAGATCTTGATTGTAGCTCAAGTCCCTTCTGCCCAAGTGCTTCCTCTGTAAAAGTCAGCTGGTGTCCTTCACCCCACACACCATACAGGGATCCTGCTGCTTTGCTGGGCTCTCAGGCTAAACAGCCTGGAGTTCAGGGAGCCCAGATAGGATGGAGAAGCCTGGACGTCAGCAGTGCCATGCAATAGGGAAGGGAAGCCCATGCCCCCGTCATGGGTCCAGGAGTGTCACTCAGTTAGGACTTCTTGGAGCAGGTGGCCTTTTGGCTGGTTTGAGAGTTGATCTGGAGATTGCCACGTGGATAGGACACTTCAGATCAAGGGATGACATCTGAGGTCCCTCGTGGATCTGAAGTGCTGTCCTTGTCATTGGAATGCATGGACTCCAGGCTGGTGGGCTTCACTGGGTGGTAACCCTTGACATAGTCCTTTCTCTGTAACAGCTAGAACAGACATACCTGCAGTAGAACTGGATTCAAACTGTTCCCTGAGAACATGTTCTCCACTGCTCCCGGGAGCTTCCTTCCCCGGTTCTCATGGCATTAATTCTCATCACTAAGGAGTCTGTGTCTTCTTTTGTGACATGACAGTAGCCCTGGTGGTTCACTGGTTAGACGCTTGCCTGCTAACTGAAAAGTTACTGGTTGGAACTCATCAGTGGGCTCTGACAAAGAAGGACCAGTGATCAAGTTCTGTAAATACTGCCATCTAGAAAACCATACAGACAGTTCTCGTCTGACACATAAGGCCTCTCGGAGCTGAGAATTGGCTTGATGGTATCCCATCACAGTGGTGGTCACAGATGATGATTCTGGAAGCCCTTACATTGTTGGACTTCCAGATCATAAAGATTAATTATCCCACAGATATTATGGAACACTTCGCCAGAGTCACCATTCAAGGACATCACTTCTTCTTTGGGATTCCTTATTCACTGTCTAACTTTCATTGTCCAGCATGCATACTAAGCGGCTGAAGAGACTGTGGCTTGCATCTTGGTCTTCACACTGTCGGTCTTGCTCGATATCACTTTAGAGAGGCCCCTGACAGCAGATTTACGCAGTGCAACGAAGCCTTTGGTTTTCTGATGCTGCTTCAATGGATGTTGATTCTGGTTCCAAGTAAAAGGAAATGTTGATGACTGGAGTTTTTCTCGAAATGTTTTATTTGCTATGTTATGAGACGTTAGTACCATTTAAAAAAAACAACTAAAGGTTGGGCTGCGTGAAAATACCCAGCATTGGTGTGAGTTCATGTTGAAGTTTTATTTCTTACTTCTTTATGCATCTGTGATGAGTTGGATTAGTGACACTGTTGTGTCATGTTAGTACCCACTCACAGCATTTTTATGAAAATTATATGAGACAATTTGTTTAAGATGCCTGGACCTCACTCATTCAAGTCCCAGCCTGTCATAGGATTTTGTAGAGAAACTGAGCAAGAGAGAGAGAGAGAGAGTTCTAGGAATTAGCTTGAGCAGCTGTGGGGAGCTAGCAAGTCCAAGACCCTTGGTCATGACACAGGCTTGAGTCCTCAGAACTGTAAGTCAGATGACAAAAAAGTGGAGAATTCTGGAAAGATGTCTCATCCCTGGAGGAGTGACACACCTTAGAGAAGCTTCTTTTTGCCCTTAGACAATCAGCCCTGGGCTGATTGATAAAGGTCTTTGTACAGTATGAAGGATAATCTGCTTTCCTGGGGACCAGCTGGTGGTGCCGTTATTCAGGTGCTCAGATCATAGCCAGAAGTCATCTGTGTGAATCCCCAGCCTCTCCTTGGGAGCAAGATGGAGCCGTTTATTATTGTAAAGATTTGCAGCCTTGGAAACCCACCTCTGTCCCGCAGAGTCACTGAGTCAGAATCTTCTCAGTGGCAGTGGCTGATTATAACAGTGGGGATCTCTGGTAACCTAGTGGGTAGAGCTGTGCTGCCAACCCAGAGGCAGGTGGTTCAAACCCACGAGGTGCTCTGTGAGAGAAAGATGGGTCATCTCCTCTGAAGTGATTACCAGCCTCTGAAAATCCACCGGAGGGTAGGCTACAATTTGATTCCGATTCAACAGCACACAACAATAATTATAACAGCAATTAGGCGAATGTTTAACCAAGCACCATAGTCCACCCAAGTGGCACATAAGATTAACCACTACACCACCTTTATGTCAAAAGCCAAACTAAAGTGAAGTAAAAATGGATTGTAAAATGAAAAAGCAATTCTGTGACCAGCTCATTAGAAGTTAGACTTGGGGGAGCTCTGGTGGCCTAGTGGCAAGAAGCTGCACTGCAATCCCAGAGGTACATAGTTCGAATCCACCAAATGCTGTGCCAGAGAAGCAGGGACAATCTCCTCCTGTACCTGTCAGATCCGATTTGACGGTATATGCATACAAAATAATAAAAATAAAATTAAAAAAAATGTTAGACTTACTGAACAATCTTGAGTTTTGTTTAAATTTTATTAAGGAGCTGGTGGGTCTGTGTTCACAGATGGTAGTGGACTTGACCTTGAATCATGGCTGTCCTACCTGCTCTGTGGAGGGTGGGCTGGGACAGTGGTCCTGGATGGGCCTGCTCTTTTTACTTGTTATCTGCTTAGAGTTCTCAGGGAGATAACAAATGGAGGAAATGAGTCTTAAAAAAGCAAATACGGTCATCTAATTTTTGATGGTATCTATTTTAAGAAAATTATTTCTTCTTTGGACTTAAAAGACTAATGATTCTCACTGAACCCAGAATGATGGCTACTGGGTTAAAAAAAATAAATCAAGAAACATGTAGAAGAAGGGCTCTGTTCTTGAGAGAATCACTGAGAAGTTATTTTTCAGAAATTTATGTTTTAAAACTAATCTAAAAGTAACTTAAAAAAAATTTTAAAAGATTATTACTCGTGATAAAAATGTCCCTTTGGAATACTGAGAAGCAATGATCTCAGTCTAGAGACTAAGATGCACCTGCCAGTTCACGGTCTTCTCAATTACTTGCTGTGCTGCAGAGAGCTGGACAGTGACTAAGGATGACAGATGAATGAACTGCCAAGAAAAAACAAATAGGTCTGCCTTAGAGAGGGTGAAAACAAGTTTCTCCTTGGACGCTAGGATTGTAAAGCTGCATCTCATATACTTCAGGCATGTGACCAGGAGGGACCAATCTTTGGAGAATCACATCATGCTCAGAAGTGTGGAGAGAGAGAGCAGGAGAGGAAGACCCTGGATGAGATGGATTGATACAGTGACTGGGGCAACAGGGGCCGGTGTGTCAGAGTCAGTGAGACTGGCTCAGGACAGGGCAGGCTTCAGAGCTATTGTAGATAGGGCTGCCGTAGGTCAACTAGAGGGCACATAACAACAGCAACAACTTTTTTCTTTAAACCTTTCCTAACCTCACTGGACTCTTGGTACTTACTTCAGATGTGTTGTACTGCTTACAGGAAGGTTGGCGGTTCAAATCCACCAGCTGTTCCACAGAAGTCAGATGAGGCAGTCACCTCCCATGAAGATTTGCAGTCTCAGAAGCCTGAGGAGGACTGATCTTCCAGCAGAGGGCTTGGCGCTTTGGGTCGTTGGCTGTCATTGAGTCCTGAGACTGTACATTGTCATGGGAGGAGGCTGCCCATCTTTCTCCCAAGCTGCTGCTGGTGAAACCGGAGGCGGCGGCTGTTTGTTTAGCGGCAGGACCTGTTCCCGAGAGCATCTTCAGGGCTGGAGTCTTGCTCTCTATCCCCCCCACTAGCAGAGAGACCTGGCTTTACTCTCTGTAGCCTTCCGGGTGCCTGTCAGTGTGCATCTACAGATGTTATTTATAATTTGATTTTCTTTGACTCGTGGTGAAGTTCATGGCCATGTTGATTTCTTCCGTGTGAAGGCCGTCCCCGCTCTGTCCTCTTTCACAGCCTTTGCAGAATGCAGTGGCATTCCCAGACTGCTTCCTCAGTTCATTGTTAGTTCATTTTGGTGGAGCCTCCCTGGCCTTTGGCCTGCGGGCTTCTCTTGTCCTCTGAGTTCATTGCTGTTGACACTGCCCTCTTTGTGTCCCCTCAAGTTGTTCTAATGCGGACTAGGAGCCAGGCCCATTTGTCAGCTGCACTCAAAACCCATCCACCAGGACACCAACTTTGCCTTTTAAAACCATTCACACTAAGATCAAACCACAAGGGCATGAAGGTGACATGGCCTGATCTGGACAGGGGGACGAGGAGGAAGAAAATCCTTTTAACTTTTTTTCCAAACAAAACATCAGTGGTACCTGCTTCTCCTTTGCTGTCTTGCATAAGGGTGGAAATAGTTTCCCAGAAAACACAAAGTGGGGAAAGTCGCACAGGTTGGTTTCTCTTGCCCCGGACGTAAGCCCCTTGAGGTGTGAGCACCTGATGGCAGAGGCCTGGTCAGCACCCCTGGGTCTGGGTTTGGGCTTCATCAGTGTCACACCTGGACATTCATCCCAGGCAGGACCTCGACTCCCTGCTTCCGGTGTAAGGCCTCTTCTTGCCATGTGCTTGTGCAGACACATGTTTTTCTCGTTCCATATGAGCCACGTAAAGTCACTCCAGATCTGTCGCAGAGATCACAAGTTAAAAGATGCTCTTCTCCCCACCCGTGCATGGGGATGCAACCTGGGCTGCCTCACTTCAGACCTGCTGCCTTCCACATCTCCTCTGGGTTTAAAATTTGCTGGGATGACTTGTAGAACTAAATTTGTTGTTGTTGCTGTTATTGTGTGCTGTAGAGTCACTTGCACTTATAGCGACAACAGCCCTAACCCCTGCTCTAGCCTGTACCAACTTCACTGTCTCTGACACACCTACCCCCATTGCCCCAGTCACTGAGTCAATCCATCTCCTAGAGGGTCTTCCTCTCCTGTGCTGTCCCTCCACCCTCCCAAGCATGACGTCCCTCTCAAAGGAATATGTCAGACGAAGCTTCAGAATCCTTTCTTCCAAGAAATCCTTTCTTCACCCTCTCCAGGACGAACCTGTTTGTTCTCCTAGCAATCCATGGTATATTCAACACTCTTCTCCAACACCACAGCTCAAAGGCATCAGTTCTTCTATCATCTCTAGTCATTGTCCAGCTTTTTAATGAATAGCAAGTAATTGCAAAGACTATGGCCTGAGTCAGGTGCACCTTAATCTCCAGAGTGACAGAACTAAATACTTATATGAAAATGCAACATTTAGAAAATAGATTTACTATAGGGAGGTCAGAAAGAATTTTAATGACGAAAGGCATAGAGACTAGGAGGGTTACCAATTCGAAGCCTCCACTTTTGAGAAATAGACAAGCTCACTTCTCATGTAAATGGATGCCATTCACCAACCAGGAAGCCCATGGAATCTCAGTATTCAGCACTTCTACCCAGGGTCTCATTATGTGATGTAGACTCCAGCCCCTCTCCCCTAAGACTGGCCATCATGCAGGTGATCATGTGGTACTGATTTATGGGTCTTTGTGGCCTGGCCATCCTCCACTCCAGAGTCATGTTGTCACCTCATCTGTACCTGTTTGTTAGGGGTTGTGTAATGTTTTTATCACCGAGCCTCAGTGATCGATTGCTGCTTTGACAGAAATGCCATGAGTGAGTGGCTTTAGTTGAGGAGGCCAGAAGGCTGCCTTCAGGACGCCAGCTCAAGCGGGAGGATTTCTCTCTCAGTTCTCTGAGGAAGGTAGGTAGGTCCCTGTCACCTTTGGACATCTGTGGACACAGCAGTCCCTGGAAATTTCCATGGGTCTCGGCATCAGTGTTTTCCTAGTTCCAGAGATTCCTAACACAGGAGCCTTGAGTCCAAGGGCGCACTCTCTCCTAGTTCTTCTCTCTGGAAATAGGGTAGCTCCCTCTGCTCATTTCTGTCTCCTTTTATGTCTTGTAAGAGAAATTGTATTGCAGACCTCATGCCAGGGGAAAACCCCCCAACACTGGATTAATGCTACAGCCCAAGTTAGGTGTTGTGTCACCCCCTCCCCCTTGACCTTGGATCAGGGCTTATCACATGAGATCTCATCATGGAAATGACCACATCACTCTGTAACCAAATACAACACGACATAGCTGTAAGACCACTGAGAATCCTGACCTATGCAACATACCATATGTATTAAGGGGACACAATTCAATCCATGACCTTACATTTCCAGCTTGTTGTTATTTAGAGATTTATTGCTAGGGAAGACAAGGGCAAAAATTCCATTGCTTTCAGTCGCATTGAATTCTTCACCCCAAATCAGGACAGGCAGGGGTGTGATCGTGAACCCTGTGAAAGGATCCATCCAGAAATACAGTCCACTAACCTTTCTGGTGCTTTTCTGTCTTTGCTGTGCCACCTCCAGTTTCCCAGTTGCCATCTGCTTGGTGAGGTCCAGAGACTGCGGCAGACGATTTATTGTACCTTTCATGGCAGCCCTTCCAGATATCCTCCTGAGAAACCACCCATGGTTTCCTTGGCTGATCCCTGGACAGAGCTATAATTAAATGTCCCTTGTCCACATGTTCCCCATTATACCCTTCAGGGTGTTTGCAAGATTCCCCCCCCCCAGGACTAATTGTTTATTATTTTACCTTTTGACCCCTTCTTTTACATAATTAGCTGTTAGTCATGTTTGCCACCAGGCAGCCTGCAGGAATCCTCCTGTGCTATTTAAAAACGGACTGAAAAGATGAAGATCTCAGAAGTGTGGTGCTTTAGGCGAAACACCAGTCAGGAGACAGAGTGGTTCAGCAGCTGCAGATTCTACTCGGAAAAGCACAGCCCTGTGAGGCTGTGGCGTGGGTATGGCTAAGGGATTCACTGAATGAAGGCGCACGCTGCCTCGCAGCTTCTGTGCAGCGAGTTTAAAGGGTTTCATGAAAAGGGCAGGCACACCTCACTTTATTACATCCTGCTGTATTGTGTTTCTCAGAGAATTGTGTTTTTACATATGGAAGATTTGTTGCACAGCAGCTTGGGCTGTGCTGTTTTCCCAGCAGTATGTTCTCACTGGGGTCCGTGTCACATCCTGATAATCCTCACACTGGTCCAAACTTTTGCTGATATTATTTCTGACATAATAGAAGATCAAAATAAAAAGCCGAGCCGCCTGTGTGTCTAGTTGACTGTGACTCACGATGACCCTCCCATCAGATTTCTGAGGCGATAAATCTTTTTAGTCTCTTTTTATTTTGAGATTTCAGTAAAAATTTACAAGGCAAATGAAGTTTCCTTTCAGCCATTCATACACGTTTTGTACTAGAACATTCATTTCTGTGCTCACAATGTAATCACACTTTCCTTTCTTCCTCCCTGTAATTGTAATTTCCATTATCTCCATTCCTTTCCATTCCCCCCCCCCTTTTTTTTTAGTGATACTGTGCTTCTCACCCCTTTTGGTATATTGTCTCCTCCTTCCCTGAGACTGTAAACTGTAATGGGAGCAGAGCACCTCCTCTTCCTCTGCAGAAGACCTGGTAGAAACAGACTGCTGATTGCTCAGTTAGCCGCCAACACATAGTCATGGTGCCACCTGCAGTCACTGTCCACCTTTCTCTTGCAGAGGCGCTGATGGAGTCAAATCATGAGTATTTTGTTGTTATTGTTAGGTGCCATCAAGTCTCCTACAACTAATGTTGTTGTTGTTAGTTACTGAGTACAACTCCTAGCAACCCTTTGGGCAACAGACCTGAACCCTGTCCTATCCTGTGCCGTCCTCATCATCTCTCACACACGTGAGCCCGTTACTGGAATCCCTGTTTCAGTCCTGCACCCCGGGGGTCTTCCTCTCTTCTGCCGGCCCTCCAGATTTCCAGGCATGATATTCCTTTCTACGCAATGCTGTAAACCGTAGAGCTGAACCTCACCGTATCTTCCACCATCCTCACCACCACTGGTTAATCCCCGACCCCACTGTGTCACTGTGTCAGTCTGTCTTGTTGAGGATTGTCCTCTCTTTTTCTGACCCTCTCCCTTTCCCTAGTGTGATGTTCTTTTCAAGGATTAGCCCCTTCTAGCAGTATAGTCAAAGTATGTGAGGTGAAGTTTCACCTTCCTTGCCCTCTAAAAAACACCTTGGTTACACTTTCCCCCACATAGGCTTGCTTGTTCTTTTGGCCGTCCATAAAATATTCTGTAATCTTTTCCTACACCACAGTTTAAAGGCATCGATTCTCCTTCTATCATCCTTATTGTCCAACTGTCAGATGCATAAGAAGCAATGGAAAAGATCCTGGCTTGGAGCAGTATACCTTAGTCCTTAACCAGACATCCTTGCTCTTTAGCACTTTAGAGAGATCCCCGACAGGTTTTCCCCAGGAAACACATCTTTGGATTTCTTGAATGCTGCTCCCATAGGTGTTGATTGTGGATCCAAGTAAAATCAAATAGTTGACAACGTCAGTCTTTTCTCCATTTGTCATGTTGTCTGTTGGTCCAGTGCTGAGGAATTCTGTTTTCTTGATGTTGAAATGTAATCCATGTTGAAGGCTGTAGTCCTTGGTCTTCTGTAGCTAGTGCTTTAAGTCCTTTTTACTTTGAACAAAGTGAAGTCATCTATATAATACAGGTTGCTGATGAGTCGTCCTCTGATCCTGATGTACAAACTGGATAGATATGGAGAAAGGATATTACCCAGATGCATATCTTTCTTGATTTTAAACTAGACATTGTTCTCTTACTATGTTTGGACAGCTTTTTTTTTTTTTTTTTGTCTAGGTATAACTTTCTCTTAAGCACAATTATTTGTTTTGAGATTCTCATTATTTTCATTGTTAGCCATAACCTCTTATGATCTACAGTCAAATTGTTTTTGATAACCAGTAAAACACAGATAAATATTTTTCTGGTATCTTCTGCTTTCATACTGGCTGAAAGCCAGTATCCATCTGACATTTGCAGTGATATCCCTAAGTGCTATGACTTCTTCTGAATCCAGCATGAATTTCTGTCCCCAGTTAATGTCCTTTCTCAGCCACTTTTTATCTTCAGCAAGATTTTGCTTGTATGTGATAGTAACGACATTAGTAATTGCAATAATATTGAATATTAATATTAGGGCTATCCAATAATTTCCACATTCTGTTGGACTGCTGTTTAGTTAGCTGTCCAATACATTACACTCCATCCACACCACCAAGTCTCCTTTTATATGCAGTGGGAAATAAAAATATTTGCTTGACTTGCTTTATCATAGTTCTCTGGTACTTGTGTTACTGTAAGTAGTTTGCAACAGAGGCACACCCATACATCATTTCCTTTACTGTGTTTAGTCCCTGGTAGGTCAGTTCCCACTCGAGATGACCCCAGGTGTGTTAGAGTATTAACTGTGCCCAGTATTGGTGGTGGTGGTTGTGAACCATAGAACTGACCCATAGTTGGCCCTCCAGCGGGTTTTCAAAAGCAGTTAACCACATGAGAGAAGACTGAAGCAGCTGGTAGCCTTGAACCACGTGCCTTCAGGAATGCTGCACAGCTTTTTGCCCCTAGACCACCAGAGCTCCTTCGTGGCTCTGGTATTTGTAACTGGTTCACCAAGCTTTCTTCTAAGAGGGGCCTCTGGTGGCCTGGCCTGTAGAAAGCTGAAGTGCTAACTCATAAGCCCTGCCTCTCTGGTGGCTCAAGTCCAGCCGTGGTTTCTTGGGAGAAAGGCCAGGCTCTTCCTGTGTGATTTGTAACTTCCAAATCCCAGTGAAAGTTACTGTGAGTCAGTTATGGCTTGGTGGCAGTGAGTTGAGTTTTGAGTTCTTCCCAAGAGCTTCTAGGTGGATTCGAACCTTCAGTCTTTTGGCTAGCTGCTGAGTGCTTTAACTGTAGCACCCGGAACACCATATTCTTGTTAATAGTCTAAACAAACCAACCCAGTTAAACTCAGACTCCGAGTTTTACCCCAGCTCTACCAGCCTCAGTCCTTGGAGGCCCATTGTCATCCCACTTGGACAGCTGAGGCTGGATGTCTGAGGGACAGGGACATGGCCGGTGGACAGCTGAGGCTGCATGTCTGAGGGGCAGGAACCTGGGTCCACTCCATCTCAGGAATTGGGTCGTTCACTTGCCCACCTGTCTGCCCTCGGTGAACAAACCACTTCGTATAGATGATGATCTGGAGATCTTAGCACTTTTTTCTCTCTTCACAAATGGAAGTTCTGATTGGACACGATACCCATCAGAATCCAGCCAGTGGCCTGGCTGGAATAACCGGAAGCATCTTTGTTCGGTATAAATGTCTTTTGAAGTAACAAGAGCAGTCTTTTCCATTCTGTGTACAACGCCTGGCTAACAAGGACCCGGAGAATCTAGGCTGCTTAGTGGAGAGACCAGAGAGCTAGGTCTGTGTCATACACAATGGAGACAGAAGTTCTCACCTGTGGAAACAGTCCGATGGGAACTGCTGTTGACTCTTAGCCGCAGAGCTGTACCTCCCTCATTAGCCTTAATCACAGACCAGAGTGTGGAACAAGGGGTTTAACAACCTGTGTGTTACCAGTGGGGAAACGCAAGGTGACCTGTACCCCTTCCCTGCCCCCTGAGAGCCAGCGTCCCTCCTCCTCGTTACTGGCTGTGGTTCTCCTTCCCTCCCCCACCTCCATCCCCAGCAAGTTCCAAATGCCTTTCCTTGGACCCAGCCCGCCTCCTGTCACAGTGCTGCCTCTGTGTTTCCGGCTCTGACTGTCACCACCAGCTGTCCGGGTCACTGTGCTGAGCTGACTTCCTGGCAGTTCTGTTATCTGTTCGTTACCGCCCATCTGCTGGCGAACTGGAACCCTCACCCTTACCTACTGGACTGCCTCCTCCCCGTACCCGGGCCAAGCTCTCTGAGGCTTCACTGAGATCATTGAAATCTTTATAGGAAGGTGAAGACGGCTTCAATTGTCACGCTGTCCTTCCAGGAATATGTCTAGGGCACAGAGGAGAAACGTGAATCCCACTGAGGTGTCATTGTAAGAACAAGCAGGGCTTCCAGGATGTGGGAGAAGGCGTAGCCAACTGGAACCCTGCCTCTCACGTTTGCTCTGTGAGTGGCCTCATGCACATAAGTGTAGCTGTCAGAATGATGTTCTCAGAAATACCAATGTGACAGGGCTTCTGGAGAGATGATCGTATTAATTGATGTGAAACTGCTCAAGAGAATGTTGTCGTTCCGTGCTGACATGTTGACTCGAACTGGTAACTGTGAACAACAGACGTGACCCTGACCCTATCCTGTGCCGTCTCAGAATCTCCACTTGCTCGAGGCTGATGTTGCATCTCGGAGGCTTGTTCTTTCATTGACCTTCTAGTTTTCCAAGCATGATGTCTTTTTTCAAGGAAAAAGTCTTTAAACTGAGACCTTTACGCTTTAACTCTTTGGAGAGGTCCTTGGATTTCCCCAGTGCAGCACATCTTTTGGTTTCTTGCCGGCTGTTGCCGTGGAGGTTGATTAGGGATCTAAATAAAAGGAAGTCATTGACCCCTGCAGTCTTTTCTCCATCTATCATGATGTTGCCTTTTGGCTCAGGGGTGATTGAAGGCTATAATCTGTGATCTTTAGTAAGAGCTTCAAGTCTTTAGTTTCTGCAGGTAAGATTGTGTCATCTCCATAGTACAGGTTGTTGATGAGTCTTTCCCCAGTCCTCACGTGGCTCACTATAAAGGTACACAATTTTAAAAAATTGCCATTGTCCTGAATATTGCACTAGAGTGCTGAGAAGCCAAAACAAAAGGAAGGAAGCAAGATATTAGGGAGCTGAACAGAAGATTTCAAAGGGCGGCATGGAAAGGTAAAGTATTATAATGAAATGTGCGAAGAGCTGGATGGATATGCTCACCAAGATGTGACAGGAAATCTGGAGGACAACCACCTGGCCTACAGACTGGAAGAGATCTAAACAGATTATCAGGACTTTCTTCCTAGTCTTAATCTGCAAGCTCTGCTGAAATCTATTCAGTATCATAGCAACACACAAGCTTCCACCGATGGCTGGACACATGGACATGAAGTGACTACGTGACATGCACTGAGTGGGAACATAACCCAGGAGTCCCACCTACAAGACAGACTTTCGACCAATGAACCACCTTCCTCACGTTGTTGTTGTTAGGTGCCATCAAGTTGATTGTGACCCCTAGTGACCCTGTGAACAACAGTTGTGACCCTGTCATCCTGTGGCATCCTCACACCTCCAGTTGCAGCAGTCACTGTGTCAGTCACCTGGTTGAGGGTCTTCTTCTCGTTTGCCGACCTGCGCCTTTCTGAGCATCATGTCCCTCTCAAAGGAATATCTCCTCCTTGCAACATGCCCGAAGTATGTGAAGTGAAGTGTCATCTTCACCTCCAAAGAGCACTCCAGCTGCACCCTCTCCAAGACATATCTGTCTGTTCTCTTAGCCATCCATGGGATGTGCAGTGCTCTTCTCCAACACCACAGCTCAAAGGAGTCAATTCTTCTTTTGTCCTCATTATTCATTATCCAGCTCTTAGATGCATTGCGTTCCTAGTAAAAAAAGTCAATTCAAATTCTGTCCTGAAATATAGTATTGTAAGTAATGGACTATTATCCGTACACATGCAAGGAAGATCTGTTACTATAACTATTATTCAGATACATGTTTCTATGTCTAGAGCCAAAGAGAAAGAAATTGAAGGTTTTTGCCAAATCTTGCAGTCCTAAATTGACCAAATATGCATTCAAGATGTGTTAATGATAATTGGTGACAAGAATGCACAAGTTGGAAACAGCGAAGAAGGAATAGTAGTTGGAAATAATGGGTTTGGTGAGAGAAATGAGGCTGGAAATAGAATGACTGAATTTTGTATTTTCAATGATTTATTCATTGCAAATACCTTTTTAAAAAGACACAAATGGCAATTTTACACATGGACCTCACCTGAAGGGTTGCATAGAAATTAAATTGACCACATCTGTGGAAGGAATTGTTGGAGGAGAAGGTTAGTATCAGCGGTCAAAAGTAGGCCGGGGTGGACGGTGGGTCAGACCATCAATTTCTCGTGTGCGAGTTTAGGAAATAGCACTCCTTTCCCCCTTGATACATGGGTGGCATTCCCCCCAGCCTTGTCAAAAGCACTGTATTTGCATTTTGTATAAATGTTATTTACGACTGTGCAAATTAGAGTGTCTCTGCTATTGGAATTGGCATTGTCTTGTGAAAATAGCTTAGCTTCCCGAATTTGCCTGCCTCTGTCCTCACGACTGGCTGTTTTGAGCCTGTGTTTCTCATTTGTTATGGACTTCTGAGGATTGGCGTATGATCATTGAGGCTACTTTTGAGACCCTATCCTTGCTTCCTCTTCAGTCTTAGAGAAGTCTTGTGAAGACGATGTTCTGTGCCCATTCTCTCTCTGCGTACGATCGGAGCAAGCCTTTTCTCCCTAGACATGGATTGAGGAACATGACATTTGAATAAGGAAGAGGCCATCTAGTGAGGAGAGAGAGTTGCTAGTAAGTAACAGATCATGTTACAGCCCAGGCTCAGCTGATCAAGCCAGGAAGGTGTCTTCACAGCAGGGATCCCTCTGCTTGAGCCTGACCTCTGTCCTGCTCTGGCGGGTCTTAGAAAACCCTTTTCGTTCCACTGGTAACTAACTGTCCAGGGCACCTCTTTCTGCCAGGAAGCCTCCTGTGGAAGGCTCTCATTCTCTCATTCCAGGCCAGGAAGAATGCCCACCATCTTTCTCCACACCCTCTGGCTCTGCTACCTTTGATGGGGCCATGTCTATGCCGCTGTCTCTTGCTGTCTCAGTTGACACAGTTCATGTACATGT
>NW_006399774.1:11103289-11113181 GCF_000299155.1 Elephantulus edwardii
TCCCTCCCTCTCTCTTCTCCTTCTTTTTCTCTCCCTCCCTACCTCCTTCTCTCTGTCTCCTCCATCTAGAAGGTTCTCAGTACAAGTGTTCTGAGAGCAAAGGATGCACTCTATTCCTAGTTCTTCTTTCTTGGTGATGGTGTCCCCTCCTTCTGCATGGAAGGACATATCAGACTTCTCTTCTGAGGTGCATCGGGGTGGATTTGAACCTCTCACCTTCCAGTTTGCAGCCTTGCCCTTGCCCCCTTGCTCTATCTAGGGACCCCAGGAGTGGCCCCACATGATTGGGGAATAACTCAGAGAGAGCACCCTATGGAGGTGGGGCTCTCTGGGGTGTATGAGTTCTATATGCTTGGTGGATCACATTAAACGGAAAAATCCCACTCCCATGGAGTGGGCTCCAGTCATGACCCTAGAGGACGGGGGTCTCTGGGACTGTAAATCAATACAGGAGTGGGCTGCCTCATTACTCTTGGGGAGAAACCTCTGGGTTTGACCACTAACATGTGAGCCAGCACCTTAAGCACTTTAATCACTGCACCACGAGGGTTCCTTCCTGTTGTTGTTATTACATCCTGTCCATTAGAAACTGACCCATGGCTGACAGTGCACTGAGTTTTCAGAGGCAGTAAATCACACAGGAGAGGAGATGGCCCATCATTCTCCTATGGGGCAGCTGGTGGATTTGAACTGTGTGCCTTTGGGCTGGCAGCCGAGCCCTTTAGCAGAAAGCCCCGTTAGCGCAGGGATATGGCTGTGCCCTCCCTGTGATCCACACACCCGGGGAAGCTGCTAGCTCCCTGGCATTCTCAATAAAGTTCTGGATCACTTGACAACGACTTAGACACCCCCAGACAAACCCTCACACATCCAGAGCAGGAGGTGGTGGGCTGTTTAAGGTTGTGATCCTGAAGCCTGTGGTTTCTAACCTCTTGATTCCCCGGCCCTCCTCTTGTGCCTGTCCACCTGGGTGGTCCTGGAAGCACATGGAGAGGTGGGAATGTGTGCTGACCACCCACCCAGAAAGGACTACCGTGCTTCCCCCCTCAGCTCTCTGCACGAGTCCCCTCCCACATAAAGGTTGAACCGGCTGCAGGCAGTCAGTGTTTAGTGGGGTCCCTTCCTCACTTAGCTAGTCAGAGGCCATCTGCAGGGAGAAGCAGAGGCTTAGACACTCCTTGGGAAAAGTGGGGTTCACTTTACCCCTTCCCTTGCCCTTGTTATTCTCGGGTATTAGATGTCCTTGAGTCCATGTCAGCTTGTAAAACCCTCATAGGACAGCATAGAACTGGCCCGTAGAGTGTTCTCAGCTGGAATCCTCCCTGGAGATTTGACCCCACAACTGGCTGTGAAGGAGAAAATTGTTATTCTCCTTTTGTGAAGTTTATCGCCTGTAGAGTCTGTCCTCCCTCGAAGGCAATGAGGATCTTTAAGGAAGAAGGTCCCTGGATCTTCGTCCCAGGACATCGATAGATGGGTTTGAACCACCAACCTTTAGGGTAGCAGCCACTAACCGCAGTGCCACCTGGAGTCTTTGAAAGTCCCATGTTAATATGTGGAGTGTAGCTCACTCCCCACTTCACTCTATTTGTCAGCCTTTTCTTCCAGTTGCCTTAAATCATGTTGCCCCCTGGTCCGTGGGTCCATTAGCTTGAATTTCCACCTTCAATGCAAGCATTGGGTTGATTTATCCATGTTGCACTTAGGTAGTTCGTGTGTGAACAAGAAGGGGGTTTCCAAAAACAGGGTGTTACTGGGAGTGGGGGAGCCCGGGAGGGTTTATAGAGAGAAGGAGACGGAGGAGGGTGGTAACGTCATCTCTTGGAGTTGTTTCTGTTTTGCCACCTTCTTCCTCCTTTTCGTCCCTTTCTGTCTCGCTCTGTTTGCCTCCAGGAACTGTGCTTGTCTTTGCTTTCTAAGTGTGTGATTGAGGAACAGACCATAAAATGAGCTAAGTGAAGATCATGTTTGTTTTACAGTGACTTACGCGAAAGGACAGAGATCATTTTTATTACAGCTCGCAAAATCTCTGCCTCACTGCCACGGTTATTATTTCAGATCTGAGTCATTGGCTGGGAGTATTTATAGTCATTTGCCTCAACTATTTATTATTGAGATTGTATTGCCAGAGAGGTTATAAAATTTGGGGGGTGGGGAAAGAAAAGAGGAAACTTGGAATTTCTAGAGTGGAGAAACCTCTTTCGAGCACATCATTGATGCAGCCACGCCTCTCTCCTCCTCAGACGTTTAGTGCAGGGTTTGGGCTGGTTGGTTTGGGGTTTTTTTTTTCCTTTGCAGCCAACAGGTAGACTTTCAGGTCTGGCTCTTACCTCCTTTTTTAAAAGAAAGACTCATTCGTCTTCTATTTCTTTGTATATATAGTGTGGTTGTTGTTTGGTGCCATCAAGTCGACTATGAGTCTTGGCTACACTGTGAACAATCCTAGTTCTGTCCTGCACTGTCCTCACTGCCTCTGACGTGCTCCTGCCCATTGGGACAGTCACTGCGTCTGTCCATCTAGTGGACGGTCTTACCCTCTTTCTTTCCTCCTCCACCTTTACCAGCATGCTGTCCCTCTCCAAGCACTGGCCCCTCTTGACAACATGCCCAGAGTATGGGAGCCTGAGTGTCACCATCCTTGCTCTGAGGGCTGTGCGATTGTACTTCCTCCAGGACAGACTTGTTTATTCTTTGGCAGTTCATGGAATACGCAGTACTTTTCTTCAACCCCATTATTCCAACACTGATTCTTCCGCTATCCTTATTCATTGTCCCAATTTCACCGGCCTAGGGAGTAATCAGAAAGAGCAGGGCTTGGATCGGATGCACCTTAGTCTTTAGATTGACATCCCTGCTCCCTGGCTTGTTAGCACTTTGGAGAGGTCCTTGACAACAGGGTTTTCCCACTGCAACAACCTTTTGATTTCTTGAATGCTGGTACCATGAATGTTGCTTGTGGACCCAAATAGAATGAAATTGTTGGCATTTCAGTCTTTTCTTTATTACAGTATTGCCTGTTGGTCCAGTGCTGAGGATGTTTGGGTTTTTTGATGTTGAGATATAGTCTATATTGAAGGCTGTAGTTGTGGGTTTTTCAAAAATTTTATTATTTTGTGTGTGTGTGTGTGTGTGTGTGTACCACCAAATCAGATCTGACTAGTACAGGAGAAGATTGCCCCTCCTTCTCCAGCAGAGCATCTGGTGGATTCGAACTGCGTATCTCTGGGATTGCAATGCAGCTTCTTGTCACTGGGCCACCAGAGCTCCCTTGAAGGTTGTAGTTTTTGATCTTCTGTAGCAAGTGTTTCAAGGCCATCCATCCTCTTGGATAGAGATGATATGTATGTATGTAGAGATAGAAATGATAGCTATGGATAGGCAGATAGGTAGATTGTTAGATACATAGATAACAGGAATGTACATACACATCTGCCTATACCTATACCAGAGAGTTCTGGTGGCCTAGTGGTAAAAAGCTGTTCTACAATCCCGCAGGTACATGGTTCAAATCCACCAGCTGCTTCAGGGGAGAAAGATGGGCAATCTCCTCCGTGTGATTGACTGCCTCTGAAAACCTGCCAGAAGGTCAGCTATGGGGGGACTGGTTCTGACTCAACAGTACACAACAAGAACATGCATACACCAGGAGCCCTGGTGGCTCAGTGGTTAAAGGCCTCAGCTCCTAACCAAAGGCTCAAGGTTCAAGTTTCTTCACCTCTCAGTGGGGGAAAAATGTCATCACAGTCTGCTTCTATGGAAAAGCAGAGAAAACCATGGTTGGTGTTAGGTGCTGTCAAACCAGAGAATCAGGGCAACCATCTAGATGGCTGATGAGAACGTGCTCAGGCCGGGCCACGCTCACACTCTCTGCTGCGCTCAGCTCTGCCGTTGTAGTCTCTCTGTCAGTCCTCCATGGAGGTCCTCCTCTCCTTTGCTCACTGACCCTGTGCTTTCCTGAGCATGATGACCTTTTCTAAGGGCTGGCCCCTCCTGACAGCCTGCTCAGAGTGTATGAGGTGAAGTCTCATCTTACCACCCTCACTTGTAACAAGCTCCCCGGTGATGAGATCCAGGTTTCCTGGCTAACCTGTGTCAGCGTGACTCACCTGTGTTCCCGACTCTAACTGCGAACGCAGAGTTAATGGCAGCATTGATTTGGATGGCAGGGTCTGTTTTATATAAAGTCACCATATGCTTGCTTGGTTTTAAATGACAGGACACATTGATTATACACATTCAGAGAATACAACAAACACAAAGTCGTTTCACTCTTCAAGTATAAACCAAAACCACTCAGACCCTGACTTGTGTTGTCTATTTCCATTCATGATGGCCCCCTGTCTGGTTTCCAAGGCTGCAAGTCATAATGGGCTAACTGCCTCCTCCCTTGCCTCTAGGCAGCTGGTGGATCCGAACCACTGATCTTTCAGGTAATAGCCCAACGCATAACCCACTGCACCACCAAGGTTCCCTCATATAGCAACATCAAACCATGAAGCTTTTTTACCACCCTGTAGATTTGAGTAGGATTGCTGTTAGAACTTGGGAGTAAAATTCCATAGACTCTTGGCAGCTCTCCTTCTTGGCATTACTTCCTTGAATGCCTCCTCTGTAGCTAGAATATACAGAGAGGACCAGTGGTTTGCACACAGGCCTTGGATCTGATGCAAAGGCCTGCAGGCTTTCTAAAGATTTCCCGGCATTTCCCTATGTGCTGAATCCACATTGAAATTAGCTCTTTGCTTTTATGTTCTGAAAGTGTGTGCCCTAAGAGTCTTATGCCCAAGTTAGCCAACAATGACCCAAGGCGGAGGGTCTACTTGGTTTATCATAGTCAACAGCAAATTTATTCATGTTGGGATGAACATGCTTTAAGTGGTACAGCAGTTGTTTGTCTGTTTGCTGTAGTGAAGTAACTTGGAGTTGCTGTGATGCTTGAACACTGTGCCATAGTTGTGTCAAATACCATAATGGTTACCATTATGGACAGTGTTTGGAGGAGCTTCCAGATTGATTCTGGTTTGGAAGCAGGAGTAGTTTTCACTTCCTAAACCAGATGCCTCTGGAAACTCTATGAACATAGAGAAATTATGTTTTAATTATAGAACAGAGTTCAGGTCTTTTGTTCATAGGGTCTCTATGAGTCATTCGACTTGGTGACACTTAACCACTGCTAAGTGATACTTATTTTATTTTGGAGGAACATTCTTCTGATTTGTATATCACTCTTTGTCAGTGTGCTGTACTGAGGTAATCTGTGATGCTGAACCTTGTGCCACTGGGGTGTCAGATATCATAATGGTTTCCCAAGGTGGACAGTTGTTTGGTGGAGCTCCCAGTTGTAAAACAGGTTTGGAAGCAGGAGTGGCATCCACTTCCTAAACCACATGCCTATGGAGACTTTATGAACTTGGAGAAACGATAGTTATAGAAAGGCATTGGGTCTTTTGTTCATAGAGTCGCTATGAGCCACTCTCAATTTGATGGCAGTCAACAACAACATTTGTCACCTGTTCTGCTCACGGCCCTGGCCTGTATGCAGTTTTCAGGCAGAAGTCGGGCTTCCAGTCACTGCTCATGTCTTTAGCATCTGCACCATCAGCTTATGTCAAGTCCAGGCTCTCGGACACAGATGGCACTCAGGCAGAAATCTATCCCACTGTCACTCTGAAATCTGAAGAAGCTGTTGTCGAGGGGCTTGAGTCCAGGAGATACTTTGCATCTGCTGCTCATGGTGCTTTGGCTGGTAGGTGATGAGGGTGACCAGTGGCTGAGATTTTGTTTGCATCCCTGTCATCCGAAGTCTGGTGTCTGCTGGCCTGGGCTGTTATCATCGAGTCTGCTCCAATTCCTAGTGACCCTGTGTGGACAGAATAAAACTCTGCCTCATCATGTACCGTTCTCATGGTTGCCGCTGTATTTAGACCATTGATGATGCAGTCACTCATTCAGGTGACCCCCTCTTTTTCATTGACCTTCACCTTTTCCAGAGACTCTGCCCCTCTCCATAACAGGTCTAAAATATGTAAGTCTTACCATCCTGCTTTTAAGAAAAATTCTGGCTCTACTCTTCCGAGGCAGATTTGCCCATTCTCCTCGTGGTTTATGGTTTATTCAGCGTTCTTCTCCAGCCCCGTAATCCAGGTACATCAGTTCCTCCTCAGATTTCCTTATTCACTAATCAGCTTTCATATGTGCATGAGATGATTGAAAACACCATGGGAGACGGATCTTGGCTCAAAGCAGAGACTTCCTGAACCATGTGTGCCTTTGTTTTATTGGCTAAGCACTTAGATATGTCTGTCATAACAAATTATGGACAACATTGCAAAGGATGGGAATTCCAGAACATTGAATTGTGATCATGTGTGGCTTGGTCACAGACCAAGAGGCAGTTATTTGAGCAGAACTAGTGGGTACCGCATGGTTTAAAATCATGAAAGGTGGACATTGGCATTGTATTCTTTTCACTGTGCATATTCAGTCTGTATGCTGGGCGACTCTTGTTTGCTGGACTGTATGAAGAAGAATCCAGCGTCAGGATTAGAGGAAGACTCATCAACAACCTGTGACATGCAGCTGGCACTGCCTTGCTTGTTAATATGGGCCAGCTCTATTCTCTGCTGTTTCTCTTATTGAAGGACTACAGATGCTCTCAGCGTCTTCTGAGAAGCACTCTGAATCCATCCACGTGGCCAGCATCTCAGCACTGGTTTTTTTATTGTGTGCCTTCAAGTTGGAACCAACTCGTGGCTGACCCTCCAGCAGGTTTTCAGAGGCAGTAAATCTCACAGGAGAAGATTGCCATCCTCCTGTGGATTTGAACCATAGAAGGAGAATTGATGCCTTTAAGCTGTGGTGCTGGAGAAAAGTACTGAATGTACCATGGACTGCCAAGAAAACAAACAGACTCATCCTGGAGAGGGTTAAACCAGGCTGCTCCTTGGAGGCAAGGATTTTGGGGCTTCTTCTGACATACTTTGGACATGTTGTAAGGAGGGACAGGTCCTTGGAGAGGGACATCATGCTTGGGAGGGTGGAGGGATGGCACAAGAGGGGAAGACTCTTTATGAGGTGGATTGATTCAGTGACTGGGGTAATTGGGATGGGTGTGTCAGAGGCGGTGCGATTGGCACAGGACAGAACAGAGTTTAGGGCTGTTGTACATAGGGTTGCTATAAGTTGCGAGCGACTCAACAGCACATAACAACAACAACAACCCTTTGGGATTGCAGCACAGCCTCTTACCACCAGGGCACCAAAGCTCCCTCAACATTGGTTTAGGCTCCTTGAATTCTGCTGCTTTTGTGAAGGGCACTGCTAAGGAACCCAATAGATGGTTTAGTTAAGAAAGTCAGTCATCATTATCTTCTCTACGGCCCAGGACTGTTTGTCTCAGAGGCTGGAAGAACAAGGACTCCTCCCCAGCACTTGTTAATTGCCATTGAGTTAATTCTGACTCATGGGACACTGTGTGCCAGAGGACAGTCCTCGTTCACTGGTTTGCAACTTTGTGGCCAAAAGCAAATTGCCAGGTATGCCTTCCCAGGCCCCTCAGGGTAGCTTCCAACTTCCAACCTTCCAGATCGTAGTCAAATACTTAACCATTTGGACAAACCAGAAGGAACCTCACAGGACACCTTTTGTTGTTTGTTCAGTGCCATTGAGTTGAGAACGGCTCATAGCCACCCTTTGACAACCGATCTGAACCCTGTATTGTGAAAATTTGTTCAAGCGTAGCATGCTTTATCTGCAAGAGCGTGGTTTAGACTTCGGAGGGGTGTTGGGATCCTGGTTTATGCCTTTGTTAAAGCGGGTACATACTGCATGCTTTAGCATTACCATGATTCCCACCCTTTGGCTCTAGAGCGTCAGGGAAGAGCAGGCCTCGGCCTCGGTGTAAAGAAAGCTCAGGGGAGTAGAGAAGTGAATTCAATCAAATTGAAGGTAGTTTAGATGAAGGTAGTGAGTGTTGAGGAGGTGGACGGGCTAACTCTCCTCAGATGTTCCGTGCTGCAGTCACATTCACTCAGTGAATCTCACCCATTCAGTGACCCAGCAGGCATTTATCCAGGGCAGCCCCTTGGGAGAATGATGGGCCTTCTACTCTGTTGCAGTTTATAACCTCCTGAAGACCCACTGAATGGAGGGTCAGCTGTGAGCCAGTGCTGATTCAGCAGCGTTGCGTTGGTTTTGAGTTGGTCATACATGTGGCGTCCCTGGGCGGTGCAGATGGTTCACTCACTCATGATTAGCTGAAACGTGGAGGTTTCTGAAGTGTCTTGGAAGAAAGGCCTCATGGTCTCCTGAAAACTCAGCCCCCGACAAGCACTGTGGAGCACAGTCTGCTGTGGCACGTGAGGCTGTCACAGGTCAGACCTGACTTCACCTCCACCGTGTGGGTTTTCTGGGACATCCACATACATTGCAACTATTTATTGGAAAACTGGTTTCTCAGTTCTTGAGGGTGAAGTCTCCGACCTCCACAGTAGACTAGCAGAGAGCTTCCCTGAGGAGGTTAGGGTGAGCGCTAGGGGGACAGGAGGGGTCTGATGGCTTGGCTCTAAGCCCGTGTCATCCTGCTGTTTGCGGTCCCAGGATTGGGGTGGGGAGGTGGCGGTGCAGAGGGCACATGTATGTTTATACAGTCTGTGCGCCGCCTAGATTTATTATCAAGCAGGGTTCTTTTCACTCTTCTGCCCTTGTCTTTCTCAAGAGTGCTGTGGGAGTTGAGCTCTCTGGCAATGGGACAGAAGGGCTTTGGGGGTGCCCTGGAGTCTGTTTCAATTCTTAGTGACCCCCATGTGACAGAGCAGAACTCCTCAGTTGGGTTTTCTAGACCGTAATGTAGACAGGTGCAGATGGCCCAGTCTTTCTCCCATAGAGCCGCCAGATGGGCTCAAACTGCCAACCTTTCCATTAACGGCTTCATTATTGTGCCACCCACCGAGTAAAACCATTCGACTCATGGTGACTCCATGGGACGAAGTAGAACGGTCCTTGTGGTTTCTAAGGCTGCAAATCGTCCTGGAATCAGACGGTCCCATCTTTCTCCCACAGAGAAGCTGCTGGATTTGAACCACAGACCTTTAGGTTAGCAGTTCAACTTTACCACCAGGGCTTCTGGTGTTGGTCAAGGAGAAGAGGAGGCTTATATTGTCTCTGGAGAGCTCTGCAGTTCTCCCCCTGAGCTCTTAATGCAGATGGAGTGTTGATGGAAATCCCTGTCAGACCTTCAAGTAACCCTGAGCCAAGTCAGAGCTGAGCATCCCCCGTTTATAAGGGTGTCAATCGGTGTGAATCACTCCGAGGAAATTGCCCATCTTTTTCCTGAGAAACCACTGGTGGATTTGAACCCCACCATAGAGGCCTTTGAGCTAGCAGGGCACCTCCCTATGGACCGCACCACCAGAGTTCCCTGTGGCTTCTTAGAAAACAGAAACTGCCCCCCTGGGTCCCTGGGTCACAGGATGTGCTAACAGTTTGCACTTGGCAGTTAAGGGTCCCCGGGGTGGGAGGTGGTCATGGCCATGGCTCATTGACATCTCTTCCTTTCTCTTTCTCTCTCCCCCCGCCTGTTCCCCCCTTTCCTGTGGACAGCTGTCCGTACCTGGCCGTGAGGATCACGCCCGCGATCCCCGTGGTGGGTGGCATCCTCTTCTTCTTCGTCATCGGGACCCTCCTGCGCACCAGCTTCAGCGACCCGGGGGTCCTCCCGCGAGCCACACCTGACGAGGCCGCAGACCTGGAAAGGCAGATAGGTAACACGCAGAGCTGTGCTCAGTCACCTCCCACCAGCGCCCACGTGGTGAGGAGGGCAGGGGGGCCACCCTAGGGGGCAGGGCGCCCACGTGGTGAGGAGGGCAGGGGGGCCACCCTAGGGGGCAGGGCG
>NW_006399774.1:11113281-11128485 GCF_000299155.1 Elephantulus edwardii
GGCAGGGGGGCCACCCTAGGGGGCAGGGCGCCCACGTGGTGAGGAGGGCAGGGGGGCCACCCTAGGGGGCAGGGCGCCCACGTGGTGAGGAGGGCCAGGGCCACTGCAGAGAGCAGGGTGTCCACGCAGTGAGCAGAGGACAGGGCATCCACATGGTGAGGAGGGCCATGGGCTACCGCAGAGGGCAGGGCGCCCGGTGGTGAGGAGGGCCGGGGGCCACTGCAGAGGGCAGGATGCCCACATGGTGAGGAGGACCAGGGGCTACCACAGAGGGCAGGGCGCCCGGTGGTGAGGGCCAAGGGCTACCGCAGAGGGCACGGTGCCCACATGGTGAGGAGGGCCAGGGGCCACTGCAGAGGGCAGGGCGCCTACCCTGGACTCAGTCGGGCAGCAGGAGCGCCAGGAGAAGGTGGGGTATAAGGTGTCCCAGGTGTGGGAGAAGGTGGCCAGCTGTGTGTGTGTGGAGGGGGGCAACCTGCGCTGGGCACAAGGAGGCACCTCATGGATGCCCTGCTTCTGGACGGTTCTCTGAAGCCCGGGTGCCTGCTCTGCTCTAGAGCCAGGCTCCTGAGAGCTCGGCAGCCGTGCCGCCTGCCCTCCTGCCCCTTCTGTCTGCTGGAGCTCAGCCCTCACTTTCCCTAAGAGGAAGCTCCCAGCCCCTTCGTCTTAGCCTGTGTGCTTGTCCTCTAACAAATACAGAACTGCCTTTCTAAAAACACTTCCACCCAGTACATTCTGATCCCTGGTGACGCTGATGTGCTGCCTTCGAGCGACCTGGGAGCTCTGGTAGATAAGGAGCTGTGCCGCCCACCCAAAGGTGCAGGGTTCGAATCCCTCAGCGGAAAGCTGAGCCATCTCCTGCGGTCTGGTTTCCAGCCTCTGAAAACCCACTGGACAGTCAGCTCTGAGTCGGACTGACTCAGCAGCAGTTTGAAAATAGGTCCACAGAGCTCTGTCTGCTGGCATAGTCGATAGGGAGTTGCTGCCAACCGGCGACTGTGTCTCTGGTGGTTCGAATCCACCAACTGCGTCACAGTAGGAAAATAGACTCTCTCTTCCTATGACCCTTCTGTTTTCAGCAGAGTCCTTAGTCACGGTGCCCCCAGGGCTCAGTAGGGCTTCTAGGACAGGGGATACTAATTCAGAACAAGTTAACTCCTTCCCTGGTCCAGCACTAGCGTCACTTTTTAAAAGCTCACCCATCACTGTCACTGCATTTTTGTCACATCCAAGTTTGCACATCAAAGTCGTGCTCACACTGCAGTGTAATCTGGTAAATGTGCAGTAGCGTTATGGGGAAAGTCTGAAATGTTTCGAGGGTGACCGAAATGCGCCACAGACTTGAAGTGAGCACATGGTGTTGGGGAAATGGCACCAGGAGATTTGTTTGACCAGAGCATTACCATCCAGGTGGAACCCCTTCAGCTGACCCCCCAGAGGCTTATGAGGAGGCTGTGAATCGCGGGAGAGGAGACTGCCTTCCATGGCGTGCTGGTGGTGCCCCCAGAAAGGTGCCATTTTTGCTGTAGAAACCCCGTATGGGTCACACCAGGGGTGCCACAAATGTTCACCCTTTGAAAAAATGCACCATCTGTAAGATGCAAAAAAAAACCAAGATTCCCAGTATTCATTCCCATTTTACAAATGAGGAAACCATGTCCCCAGGAGTTCCCTGGAAGAAGGTGGTGGAGCCAGGGCCTGGAACCCAGAGGTCCTCTAAGGATCGTGTCCTGGGGCGACGGGTAGGTCAGCTGGTATCCTCCAGGAGAGCTGGGTTCATGGGGACTACACAGTCCATAGAAAATCCTCTACAAACGTGTGCACAGGACTCGTCCTCCACCAGGTTACACGGTGCCCTGCTTCTGTCTACATCCTCATGCAAATCCAGAGGAGGTTGAGAAAGGAGTCATTCGCTGATGTGTGTTCTTGTTTGTTTGTTTGTTTGTTTGAATTAAAGTGGATATTTTTCTGAGCAAGTCTTTTTTTTTTTTTTTGGAAACCAGCTCTGTCTCTGCCCTGGGAGCCAAAGCTGTAGGATCTGGGAGAGACCAGGCTGGGCAAAGGATGAACCCCCCATGCCTGTGTTTCTGATGAAGTGAACAGCCATTCATGTTAACAGTTCAGCTAGCATCCTACTGAATAGTGAACAGTTGAATGCTTTCCTTTTAAAATCAGAAACAAGATAAGCGTGTTTACTCTCGCCTCATCTGTTCAACATTGTGCTTGAGCTATTGTGAGGCCAAAATAGGCATGGGCTCAGGTGAGGCTGTAAATCACATGAGAGACTGCTCCCCTTTCCCTTGGGGAGCTGTTGGTGGATTTGAACTGCTTGCCTTTGGATTGGCAGTACAACTCCTTAATCACTAGGCCAACAGAGTGCCCTTTGATGCCTTTGTTGTTGTGTACTGTTGAATTGGAACCAACCCATAGTTGACCCTCCAGTAGGTTTTCAGAGGCAGTTAATCACACAGGAGGAGATTGTCCATTTTTCTCGCGCAGAGTTGCTGGTGGATTCAAACCACATGCCTTTGGGTTGGCAGTGCAATTCCTTACCACTAGGCCACCAGATGCCTCTAGTTGTTGTTATGTAACGTCGAGTGGTCTATGACTCATAGTAACCCTATGTACAACAGCCCTATACCCTGCTCTATCCTGTGCCAATATCACTGTCTCAGACACACCTAACCCCAGTTACCGCTGAATCCATCCATCTCTTTGAGGGTCTTCCTCTCCTGCGCTGTCCCTCCACCCTCCCAAGCATGACATCCCTCTCCAAGGACTGGTCCCTCCTTGCAACATGCCCATAGTATGTGAGATGAAGCTTCAGAATACTTGCCTCCACGGAGGAGCCTGGTTTCACCCTCTCTAGAACAAATCTGTTCATTCTCTTGGCAGTCCATGGTATATTCAATATTCTTCTCCTGAACCACAGCTCAAAGGCATCAATTCTCCTTCTGTCCTCCCTTGTCATTGTCTAGCTTTCTGATGCTTAGCAAGTAATTCCAAAAACTATGGCCCGGATCGGGCGCACTTTAGTCTCCACACTGACACCGTTGCTCTTCAGTACTGTGAAGAGGTCTATGACAGCAGACTTTCCCAATGCAATTCATCTTAATTTCCCGGCAGCCGGTGCCAAGAGTGTTGATTGTGGAGCCAAGCAAACTGAAGCTGTCAACAGTCTCAATCTCACCTTCCATTATTATGCTGCCAATAGGCCCAGCGATGAGAATCTGTTTTCTTGATATTGATCTTCAATCCATATTGAAAGCTGCAGTCTCTGGGTATATGGAAAGACGAAACAACACAAGAAAACAAACCAAAACTTAAAGGACAAAACTAACCCACTGCTGTTGAGTTGATTCCAATTTGTAGACACCCTACAGGGGTGAACAGCCCTGTAGGCCTTCCCAGGCTGTAATTAACACACACACACAGTGCCTCTTCTGAGCCAGTTCAAATCCCTAGTCTGTAGATAGCAACCTGGCTGTAACCACTGTGCCCACGGGCTCCTTCAGGCCGCGAAAGCAGGAGGTAACTCTCACTGTGGATCTGATTCTTCCCAGAATCTGCCTGTGTGCTGTAAGGCTCGGGAGGACAGGATTGCTTCCATGAAATCTTATCACATACATTTCCCCCCCTTCTGTTTAGCTAATGAAGGAAAAAAGAATATCTGATATGGGAAAACTTTGGTATTGGGTTTATTAATTCTCATTATCCACCGTGTTTCTCTCTTCTACATAAAAAGCCCCTAGTAGCCACTGGGAGCCAGGCAGCTGAGCGATTTATTAGAGATTTGCCAAGGATCCAAGCAGCTTCTCCCTGCCCCCCAGGAAGTGGTGAGGAATCATCTCTGTCCCAGCCTGTCGCAGGCCCCTTGAAATGCTTATGCAGCAACTAGAAAAGATGTCAGAGCAGAGCAGTGGGGCCCAAGGAGGCTGGACGGGCCCATGGTGACCTGCTGGGGGCAGCTGCGTTCCTAAACTCCGCTCTATCCATTCATCCAGCCACTGTCAGTTCTCAAGCAGCTGATTGGTTCAGAGATGCTATATTATAAATCACAGTATCAGTGGATTTCATTTCAAGGAGACCTGAAATGAAAGTCAATTAAGTGCTGGGCTTCTAACCAACAAGTCGACAGAATCCACCGGGCACTCCAAGAGGAACACAGGAGGCCGTAGGTCGGCGTCTGCGCTGGCGTCTGCAAAGATGGCAGCTTCAAAAGCCTGCATGGTTATGTGTCATCGAGTCAAACAGACTGGTAGTTGACCCTTCAGAGGTTTTCAAAGATCATCAGTTGTACAGGTCCTAGGAGATTGTCCATCCCTCTCTTGAGCAGCTGATGGATTCAAACCGCCTGACTTTGGATTGGCAGTACCACTCCTTAGCCTCTAGGCCACTGGAGATGTCTTGAAGGCCTTATACTGTCTGCAAATTCTGACTCATAATGACCCTCCATCGTGTCTCCTCGCCTGTAAATCTTTATAGGATGAAATTGCCCATTATCCTTTCAAGGAAAGACTAGGGGATTTGAACTGCTGACTTTTTGGTTAGCCTCCTCACATATTTTGGTCCTCAGCCTTGTGCCACAAGAGCACCTGTGAGCTCGGTATGAGTCACATCAACTTGATGGCAACAGGGTGGGGCGGTTAGAGGGGGTATTTCTTCTCAGTGATGGAAGCGGGATCCAGGACACATAACTCTGCTTTCTGTTCCAAACAGTCTTCTCTCTTGTCTTTGCGGCCTTCCCGAAGGCCCTTTGCACAGAGAGGAGGGGCTGACACAGAACCTGAAGAAGGATGTCTTCTCAGTGCCACTTAGTTCCCATCTGTTGTTCAGAGGTTCTTACACATCATAATTGGCTCGATGGCACCTTTCAACAACAGCTGGATTGGCACAATTCATGACAGCCTTCCACTGGGTTTCTGAGAGGGCACTGCCTTTTCTCCTGGGCACAGCTGGTGGATTTGAACCACAGACCTTTCCGTTAGCAGCTGGACACATAAGACTGTGCTACAGAGCTCCTGTTCAGTGAATGACAGTGTTTTACAACGTGCCTCTCTTCTCACCCAGCTTGCTCTTCACTTCCTACAGCATTTGATAGGATAGGGCTGGAGTTCAGTCTGATGGTCACAGAATCCTGGGAATCAGTGTGACAGGACCCAACAGCAACAAATTGGAGCCAACTTGATGGCACCAAAGGTACACGGTTCAAATCCACCACTTGCTCTGTGCGTGGTTTACTGCCTTTGAAAACGCTCTGGAGGGTCAGTTGTGGACTGATTCCGACTCAACAATACACAGCAGCAATAACGTGATGACAGCTGTGTGTGGTGTGCGCGACCCACTCCCATCCTTCTCCTTGTTCTTTTTAACGCCTCCCCTTTTCTCTCCTCCTCTTTCTTCTCCCCAATTCTCTTTGGACCCCCCCAAGTCCTCCTCTCTTTCTCTCTCCTTCCTTCCTTAGTCTAATTCTCATTATCTAGTAATTTTTCTTGTCCTGGATGAAACCAGCCATGATTTGTAGGAATGAAATTTTCTCTTTGGTTATTTGTTAAATTGTTCCTTGAAACCAGTATCTTCTAGACGAGCTTGCTGGGACTCACGGTACAGCACTTCCTGGTTACTGAGGACGCACTAGGTTTCCTTCTACCCGAGACTCCAGCATCCTGCACAGGGCTCTGCTCAGGGAGGGGCCCACGGGAACAGGATGTCCTGTGCCACCAATTTGACTTGCTAGAATTTTTCTGTTTTGTTTTTAACCCAAAGACATCTTGATTCTGTGTTTGAGAATAGAAACATCTATTCTGGAATTGTAACCACATTGATGGATTTTTGTTGGAGAAAGTGCTTTCTGAGTAAAATACCATTAAGCCGGTTACAGCCTTCATCAATTTCCTGTGCTGCGCAGTTCAGCTATTTCCAGTATTGTTCCACTTCCTTTGTCATTTCACAAAAATTATTGCCTTGAGGGTAATTTCTTTTTTTATGTAAAATTTTCAAATAGGATTTGTTTAGTTCTTTTGTATATTTAAAAGTTGTCATTATAAGTTTTCTCATAGAACTGTTATTTCTAATCAGTCAAATTTTTGTGATTATTTTATTCTTTAATATGTGATGTTTTGGGGACTTTTTGTTGTTTGGGACGAGAGGGTTAGCTGTTTTGTTTTTTGGGGGTTTTAAAAAACTTTTATTTTATTTTATTTCTGTGTATGTGCCACCATATTGGATCTGACTGGTACAGGAGGAGATTGCCCCTCCTTCTCCAGCAGAACATCTGGTGGATTCGAACTGCATCCCTCTGGGATTGCAGTGCAGCTTCTTGCCACTAGGCCACCAGAGCTGCCATGAGAGATTTGCTGTTAATAATTTAATTTTCTCTCAATTATTTCTACCAGTTATATTAACTATAAATCCTTTAGATTTTAATTGTTGTTGTTGTTGTTAAGAGCCATTGAGTCAAGTATTTTGTGACGTCCTCATCATCTCTGACATTTTTGAGCCCATTACTGTGGTCACTGTGTCAGTCCATCGAGTTGAGGGTCTTCCTTTCACTGACGCTCCGTCTTTCCAAGCATGATGTCCCTTTCCAAGGAATAGCTTCACCTATCAAGTGCCCAAAGTTAGGTGGTTTTCTTTATTCTTTGACTTATAATTAGTCTTTGGTCTGGATTTGACTGGTGGTTTGTGTTTTCTGGTCATGCCTGCCCCACTTTGCCGTTACTTTATGTACCATACACCAGTTGTCCACCCCGCTCTATACGTGAATGAAAGTGGTGGATCCAGTGTGCTATACATGGCTAACAGGGTTGAGTTTTACCAGGGTTCTTTTTAGAAAGTTATATTCTCCAGCCCTTTCCCCTAGCTCTTCTATATTCCTACTACCTTACCCTCCAGACACCACATGCCGCCCTTAATATCCACCACCCACCTGTCACTGGGTAATTCCGTGGTGACGTGTGTTGCTGTGAAGCTTGAGAAAAGATTGAAACAGTCAAAATTTTCACCTTACTTGGATCCAGAATCAATGTTCTTGGTACCAGCGGTCAGAAGATCAGGAGACGTATTGCACTGGGAAAGTCACCAGTCCGTGACCTCTCCAGATTATTGAGAACCAGTGATGTCAGACTTAAAGACTAAAGTTGAGCCTGATTCAGGTTATGGTCTTTTCAGACACTTGCTAAGCATCTAAGAGCTGGACAATGAATAAGGATGTCAGAAGAATTGATGGTTTTGAGCTGTGTTGTGGAGAAAAGCAGTGGACAGCCAAAAGAACAAACAGATCTATCCTGGAGGAAGGACAAGCCAGAGTGCTTCTTAGAGGCAAAGATGGTAAAACTTCATCTTACGTGCTTTGGGCATGTTGTTGGGAAAGGCTATTTCTTGGAGAGAGATATTGTGCTTAGAAAGGTGAAAGGCCAGTAAAAGAGAGGAAAACTCTCAACCACATGGATTGACACAGTGTCTGCAGAAGTGGCCTTGAATGTGTCAGAAAGTGTGAGGATGACATAGGATAGGACAGAGTTCAGATTTGTTGTTCATAGAGTCAAAAGGAGCAGATGCAACGTGGGAGTGGCAGAGTCTGACTTTTACTGCTTCATAAAGGGGAACTGTCCCCATCAATAATATCCATAATACTAAACAGCTACATGATCAGACATGCCACCTCAGATGTTCCTGCACCTATTTCTGTGAATCATCATCAGGTCCAATGATCATTTCAAACTGACTTGCAGACTTTATTCACGGTTGTGGGGTTATTGGGAAAATAGTTTACTGGAAGAGGGTGGTGATGAGGCAAAGAATGCCATACAGTGCAAATCCAGGTTTAGTCCAGCAGTCCCAAGCCAGGTTAACAAAGCACAATTCCTCAGTTAGTTCTGACAGCTTCTCAGTCAACAAGTGAAAGTCGGGGTTCAGCTCAGCAGCACTAATTAACCTCTGATTTCCTCAGTCAGCCCAGCAAACTTTATGTCAGAGCAGTTACAAGTCAGCTGTTCATTCAACCATCCAGCAAGCAAAACCTTTAACTGTGGCTTCATCTCCAGGGTTCCTCTGGTTACATCTTGCCCCAGTTCTTTCACAGCCGTACCAGAGTCTCTTTGTCCTCTCTCCCACCACTGTCTGTCATTTCTCACAGTGTAACCACATTTCCTACCACAGTGTGGAAAGCACTCTCTTTTATATTGGTCCCACAACTGTTGATGATTGGCAAGACCATAGACCATGTGTCTACAGTTAAGGTAACTGGAGACCATGCTTCCAATGAAGGCTAACACAATGGCTAGAAAAGCAATTTTCAAGAGTTCTGGCACTCAAGTCATACTCAACTCAGCAGCTGTCTGAGTCTAGAAGCTTTGTCACTAGTACTTCAAATACCAGCAAGGTCAGTAAGGTGGACAGGTTTCAGTAGAGCTTCCAAAGAAAGATAGACTAGGAAGAAAAGACCTGATGATCTTACTAGCCAGTGAAAACCTTACAGATCAAAGCAGAATTCCAACTTCCAACTGTTGTCAGTTCGATTCTGACTCATGGTGACCCTCCTTCAGGATTCTGAGGCTGTAAATGCTTACAGGAGGAGAGTGTCTGTCTTTCTCCCACATTTGGAACCTTTGACATTCAGCCTGTTGCTGGAATCAGTGCTGGAGGTGGAAGGCACCCAGTGGCCACAGCAGTGGACTGGAGCACAGGAGCCATTGTAAAGATGGGACAGGACTGTGTGTAGGTGCCTCCCCTTATGCACAGGGTCACCAGGAGACCAAGCCATTCAAGAGCTCCTAACTGGAGCCACACCCTCTGTGTCATTTGCACGTCATTTCTGCGTCCCTGAGCATTCTGCTGGACCTGGAAGCTCTGCTCAGAATTCATTCTGCCACCTCAGGGGAGGTCCCTCTGCCATCACCAGCCACTCTTCACTGCTTTCTACTCTGGTCCTCAAGCTGTTAGGATGCCACCTTGTCATCTTTGCTTTCTCTCCCGTGCAGCTTGGGCATTTATTTACCTGTGTCCACAGAATGAAATATTCTCTGGGCATTTCCCCTCTCTCTGCTGAGTAAGTGGCTTATCGATCCATGGTGAAGAAGTAGAATATTAACAGCTATTTTTCATCCAGTTCTTCTCACATACCAGGCACCATGCTGAGGTCTTGGCATGTTGTGATCTCATTTAGTACTCCCCTCATTCCTGGGTGCTTACACACTGTTGTTGTTGGTGGTTGGCATGGAATTGTTGGCATGGTGACCTTAGGTATCACAGAGAGAAGTGTCGCCTGGTCCTCACTGTCTCTCTGATCCGTGGTGTGTGCGAGTCTTGTGTGTGTCTGTCCTGCCTGTCCATCTCATTGAGTTTCCTCCTTTGTTTTGATCCTCTACTTTCCCCAACATGGGCTCCTTCTCTAGGGCTCATCTTTCTTAGGGATGTATCCAAAATCAGTGTCATAGGTTGACTTGTACTCTTCAGGTACACACATGTACTAATACAGTGTGGAAGCCGTGCCTGGATCCCCCAGGATATGACAAACCAGGTAGTTATAAAAGGATTAAAGATAGAAGGCAAATACCCCATAACCCCCTCACAGCCCTGACAGAAGAAGAGGACTTTCCCGAGGGTGTGGCCTGCAGCACCTTTTATCTCTTGGAGAGTGCGTCAAGAGGGGAGACCTCCACACCACACACAAGGACTCTCCAGGAGTAGGGTCAGGCCCCTGTGTTAGGAAGTTCCTCTACACCAGGGGAGGCCAGGACATGTGGAGATCTAAGGCCTGCTGGGGCTTCAGATGCTGCAGGAAACAAGGACCTTCCTCCAGACCTGAGAGAGAGGAGGGCTTCTGGAGCTGAACCTTGAATTTGGACATCTAGCTTCCTGAGTAGTAAGAGAATGTTTTTCCTTTTAGCCAGAGCTGTCCACTTGTGGTATCTCTGTTGGAGCAGAACTAAAAGAACTGAGGCAGCCGAGAGTCAGTGGCCTCACCAGTCTTGCTTCTCCAGAGCATTCTGGCTCCGCAGAGCTGCTGAGACCATTAGGATTCCGGTTGTGTTGTGGGGAAAGCAAGCCAGTGTTCAGGAAGGAGGATGCCTTGCCGGAGGTCAAATGGCTGGAGAGTCAGTGCCGGCCACTCTCTGGACATTGCCTGCCATCGTGTTGCTCTGGGGCAGCAGTTTCTGACAGGGACTGTGCTCCTCAAGGCAGGTCACATTCCTGTGGGCCTTAAGCTACATTCTGACCCCTGACTCAGAGGGTCATTGTCCTCCAACCTCCTGTCCATTAGCTCTTTGTTCCCGTCACATCCACTGGCTCCAAAATCGGGCACTGAGTCCAGAATGCCTTGGTGAAGGGCCTCAGTTCTGAGATTCCAGGCCAGGTGGATGTCAGTGGAGGGAAATTGCAGACACGCCAGCACCCCAGTGGAGCTTCATGAAGACCTTGGGGGGCTTTGGTCCAGAGGGGGCTTCCTGACTTCTCATTGTCTTGTGATGTGTATGTGAAGGAACTGAGTCAGACTCCTCTTGGGAAAGACAATGGCATGGTTTGTTTGGTTTTTTAAAAATTGTATTTTATTAATTTTAATGAACATTTACAGAGATTTGAATTTCCTTTCATTCATTGTTGCACTTTTCTCCCTGCCCACCTCTCCCCTCCAGTTCGCTCTTCTCTTTGAAAAGAAAAAAGAAAAATTCCTTCATTGGTATACAATCGCCTGCCCCCACCCCACCCCCCGCCCCGAGTCCACTCCACTCTGCAGCCTTCATTCTGGACTCTTGTGATAATGGCTTTTGAAGACAATGGCATCCTAGTGGAGAGAACAGTAAAAATATCTAATGAAAAAAATCCTAGAATTGTCCGTTGTGCACTGCGGTCAGCAAGGAGGGGAGAGGCAGTGAATCCCCACCGGAATGCAGACTGACAGTGTCAACATTCCTGGTGATGTCTTAAAAATAGAATCCTCCCAGCCTGGGCGAGCTGGCGACCAGATGTCATGTTCAGAGCTTGTGGAATTTGGGGAGCTATGAGAAGGTTGCGAAGGGTTTGGTTTTGAGGGAAGGGAAGGACTGAAACTTGGTTTTCTCTAGAGAATTTGGAAGAATGGTGTGTTACTCTTTCCAGGGCTTTCATTGAAGACAAGATTCTTTCTTTTTCTTCTAACAATCCAGGCTTGAGGGGGGAGTGCATCATGTTTTGGCACTGACACTCATTTGTGATCAAGTGTGTGTTCTTGATTGTGAGGTTGGGACATTTCGCTGTGTGTGACTGGAGGGGACACTGGTCACGACAACTGTGGGATGTTCATCTCCAGCTCCTTCCTTGGGGCTGACACACTTTCCAGAACTGTCTTTTTAGCTTTCCAGAGACATTCAGGAGGCAAGGGACGGCAGGTAGGATTTCTCTCCTAATACAGGAAGGTGTGCACAGGTCAGTTCAAGCAGTAAACAAGGATGTCACAGTGGGGACTGAGATGTGCCTGAACTAATCCATGGTATTTTCAGTCACTTCAGTTGCACATGAAGTTTGGAAAATGAGTAAGACTGAAGGATTGATGCCTTCTGATTGGTGAAGGGTATTGAATATACTGTGGTCTGATAGAAGAACAAACAAATCTGTCTTGGAGGAAGTGTATCCAGAATATTCCTTAGGAATGAGGACAGTGAACCTTCAAATAACTTTATTTAGATGTCGTATAAGGAAAGGCCAGTCCCTCGGAAGTCTATTATGCTTGGGAATGGGGAGACCAGGGAAGGAGAGAGAGGCTTCGACAAGCTGAATTGACACAGTGCCTGCAACATTCGGCTTAATTACACACAAAAGAGTCTGTGCTGGTACCACAAGCAGGGGCTGTAAATGAGGGTCTGTGAATCCAGGTCCACTGGACGGCACCTGCGCTGAGCCTTAGAATCTGAGTTCATAAGTCCTGAGACGTTTTAGGAGCTTTCCCTTCCTGAGTCTGTTAGAACCACATCTCGCGGGCACGTGCGGATGAGCAGATCTGAAGTCCATTAGACTAAATCAGTGGTCTCTTCTCAAAACCACAGCGTCACTTCACTTCTCATAAAGTGACGCTGTGCTCTTTCTACCCCAACATCACATTTTTTAAAGAGCTTGTGTGAAATCAGGAAAATGATGGCCCAGAGCGGGCGGAGAGCCTGGCTAAGAAGCAGAAAAGCACTATAATTATAATCAGTTCTCATCAAGGAGAGCGTGGAAGGAGGTGGGTGCCGGGGCGGGGTGAGGAAAAGGCCAGGCAAGATGGGCAGGTCCCCAAACTGTAGGAAGGAAGGCTAGGAGCAGTGGATGGGAGAGATGGGGGAAATTGGCATGCAGTTGCCAGGATGGGGGCCCAGGGGACAGACAAGTGGTCCTGGGATGGTGAAATGAGAGGACCCTCGACCCCCTCACCCACCAGGGATCTGGGAATGGCAGGGGCTGGACCCATGGATCCAGTGAAGCAAATCCCCTTTCTAGATAACAGTCCAGTGCTGCTGTGACAGATGTCCTCATGGATGCTTTAAGGACAGCCAGGCATTGTCTGCCTAGGAGGCTGGAGTCTGCATTCATGCCCTGGTTCTGGGCAAAGGCTTTCTCTCTGTTGGCTCTAGGGAATGGGCCTGTTCTTAGCTTCTCTGCCGACAGCGTTCGGGGTTACTGGCCTTGTCTGGTATCTCCATCTTCAAAGAGTCTCACACTTTCCCCAACTCTGCTTTCCCTGTGTCTTCATTTGCTCCTTTGTATCCAAAAGTGATTGCTTCTGTCAAGGTTAATTGGCCTGGTCTAGCCCTGGTCTGTCCATTTGCTGTACAGAAGTAACTCGTGGTTGCTGCGATGCTAAATACTGTGACACTAACGTGTCAAATGTGAGAATGGTTACCCATGGTGGACAGTGTTTGGTGGAACTCCCTAATTCAAACAAGCTTGGAAGCAGGAGTGCCATCCACTTCTGAAATGGCTTGCCTGTGGAAACCCTATGAACCTGCAGAAAGGACGAAAGTTATACAAGTCTTTCGTTAATAGGATCACTATGAGTCATCTAACAACTCGATGGCACTTAACAACAATAACAACATTGGAGAGGATCTCTGACTTGTGAGTGACCATCTACTGATCTCTCTCTGGCTCGAGCAAAAAGATTGGGAGGAAAGACAAAGATGTGGTGAAACTATTATTTAAAGGAACGAACAGACCACTTGAACATCAGCTCTGAGGCCAGCACTAGATGGTATCCAGATTCTACCTCTGCTCATTCTAAAAGGGACCTCACCAAAAGAGGTCCTGGACAGAGAAGGTGAGAAGTGTGGAAGTAATGAAAAAGCTTAAACATCACCGGACTCACAGTGACTGATGGCATCTCCAACACCACAGCCCTTAGTGACCCTTCAAATGTAGAACAGAATGCACCGCAGGAGACAGGCCAGTAGGTGAGCGGTGACTCTGGGGCGCAGGGGAGCAGGGGAACTACCGCTCCTTCCAGACGTAAGTTCAAAAGGGGATGAAATATGTTTACGGCATTGAAGTCTATGGGGGAGAGAATAGTCTAAAAGTATTATATTTTAGGGCATTATTTTTATCGTAGGAGTATGCAATGAGGGTTGCAGAGTGGATTATATTTGGGGGTAGGGGGTGGGGTTTGGGGAGGTGCGGGGGGATTGTGTACCAATGAGGGAGTTTTTCTTTTGCTTTTCAAGGAGAGGAGCAAATGGGGGGGAGGGGTTTGTGCGGGGAGAAGGGTGCAACAATGAATGAATGGAATCCCCAAATCTCTGTAGATGTTCATTGAAATGAAATATAAACAACCTAAATTTAAAAAAAAAAAAGAATAAAGATGAAATAAAAAAAAAAAGAAAGAAATGCTGGAAAAAAAAGGGGGGGCAGCATGTGCCCAGGGATGGAGCAGGAAGGGTTAGGATGGAAGGATTAATGGAAAGGAGATGCAGGAGGAAGAAAGGGAAGAATGGGATTATAATGTAGGTGTTGTAATTCATGGAAACAGGAGTGGCATCCTCTTCCTAAACAATCTACATCTGGAAATTCTTACGAACTTTGAGAAATGATGATACTTACAGAAAGGCTTCAGGTCTTTTGTTCATAGGGTATAAGTCTTTGCTTGACTGACAGCAATCAACAACAACAACATTGTAATTCATGTCATAAAACAGACAGAAGGTTAAATGGGAAACCATGTGATTTGTAAATGTCTAAATGACAATTCTAAAAAGTTATTTGCATAAAATTATACTGAAAGCAGAGAGTTGTTGTTGTTGGGTCAGAACTAACCCGTAGTGGACCCTCCAACCGGTTTTCAGAGGCAGTTAATCACATGGGAGGAGATTTCCCATCCTTCTCCCACAGAGCACCTGGTGTTCTCAAACTGTGTGGCTTTGGGATTGCAGCACAACTTCCTGCTGCTAGGCCACCAGAGCTCAAAGCGGAGAGTACCAGAGGAATATCTATCTGTGTTTCATTGACTACGCAAAGGCATTTGACTATATGGATCACAATAAATTGTGTCTAACCTTTAGAACATACATAGGGTTTTCAGAGGCCTGCTATTTCAGAAGAGGTTGGCCAGTCCTTCTTTCTAGTCTGTCTTAATCTGAATGTTCAGATTTAGAGAAGTATCAGACATACTAGCATTTTATAGAAAAAGTGAAAGATATATCCCGTATTGTGGAGTTAACCATTAGTATCAGTGTTGTCCCTGCCTTTGGCACACGTGTCTTTACCCACTTATTTCCCTGCTCCACCATCCACCAGGATGCCCATCCACTTCTACCCACTCCCTTCACATCTATCTCCATTGACCAGCCCTTGATCTAATATCTTATATATGAAGCTTCCTTGGCTTCTGTGATTCCAAATACGTCAGCTGCTGGTAGTTTCTTATGTTGTGACCAGTGTCTCTGAAGTTTAGTGGTAATGTTTCCCGAGTGAAGGTGATGTGTCCTATAGAACTGATGTGTAGATTCCACAAGGTTTTGGGGTCTTCAGTGTTACCTGGGAAATGGGCGGGGAGTTTTATGGACCCTTTAGCTGTCCAACTTCTCCGCCAGCCAGGGAGGATAGAAGGAGAATTGATGCCTTTGAGCTGTGGTGCTGGAGAAGAGTATTGAGAGTACTATGGACTGCTAGGAAAACAAATATCCTGGGAAGGGTTAAACCAGGTGGCTCCTTGGAGGCAAGGATTCTGAGGCTTCATCTAACATACTTTGGACATGTTGT
>NW_006399774.1:11129550-11133372 GCF_000299155.1 Elephantulus edwardii
ACATACTTTGGACATGTTGCAAGGAGGGACAGGCCCTTGGAGAGGAACATCATGCTTGGGAGGGTGGAGGGACAGCGCAGAAGGGGAAGGCCCCTTATGAGGTAGATTGATTCAGTGACTGGGGTAATAGGGATGGGTGTATCGGAGACATTGCGATTAGCACAGGACAGAGCAGAGTTTAGGGATGTTGTACATAGGGTTGCTATGAGTTGCAAGCGACTCGATGGCACATAACAACAACAACAACAACAATCCAATACGTGGTCTTTGCAATTACTTGCTATGCATCAGAAAGCTGGACAATGACTAAGGATAATAGAAGAAGAATCTATGCCTTTGAGTTGTGGTGCTGGAGAAGAGTATTGAACATACCATGGAATGCCAAGATAACAAACAGGTCTGTCTTAGGATGAAACCAGACTGCTCCTCAGAGACAAGGATTTTGAAGCTCTGTCTTGTATCCTTTGGGCATGCTGCCAGGAGGGACCAGTACTTAGACAGAGACATCATGCTTGGAAAGGTAGAGAGACAACACAAGAGAGGAAGACCCTGGATGATGGTCTGACTCAGTGACTAGGATAAAGGGGGTAGGTGTGTCAGAGACAATGAAATTGGCTCAGGATAGAGCACGGTTCAGAGCTGTTGAATCTACCAGTGGCTCCGTGGAGTAAGATGGACAGTCTCCTCCCTGTGCGATTTACAGTCCCTGAAAAATTGTCAAGCTACAAGTTGGTTCTAACTCAACAGCAGTGAGTTTGTGTTTGAGTTTTGTTTTGAGAGAGCATGGTTCAATCCATAGCCGATAGCCACCTCCCTGCAGGGCTCTGCTCACAGAACATTCCAGCATAAAGAGACCTAAGCACTCATGGGAACCCTCCTGGACAAGCCACTTCATTTAAAGGTGAGTGAGCTGCGACCCAGAGAACCACACCCAGAACCCACAGCTGCCTGTGATTCCCACTCTGCAATCCTGTCGGACTGTGGAGAATTCTGGCAACACCATGGGCATCTCAAGGCTGCAAATCCTTGTGAGAGAAAAAGGCCATAGCTTTATGTTGTGGAGCGGTTGAAGATTGGAACCACCACCGTTTTGGGTGGCAGTGAAGTTCTTAATGGCCATAGCCACTGAAATACTGAGCCTGAGACAGCACAATTATGCCCACCGTCAGACCGAGCTGACCTGTGAGAAGGTGGGCCTGGGCCCTGGGGTCCTGATGGATGCCTCATCTAGCTATACCTCTGACCTTTTTGCTTTTGAAGCAGACCTCCAAACCCTTGTCTTCTGAGGGGCCTTGTGGACGAGCAGTGCCCCCAAGAGTTTCTTAGACATGCACGCTTGAAGGCCCCATCCTACCTGCTGAGTCAGGACCTGCATCCTGATGAGGTGGCCGGTGAGTCACAGGAGAGCTGGAGGGAGGCATTGTCTTATACCACCCGCCTCTCACCTGATTCCAGGGTGCATCCTCTCCATGCCCCCAGTCTCTGCTTCCTCTCCTGCCCCAGTCTCAGGTATCTCATGGTTACGGGGTTCTGGCCAACTAACCATCATTTATTCTCAGTAATGTTAAGCTCTAATGTAATAACCTCCCTGGAATTAAAAAAGGCAGAACTCAAACTCCTTGTCTTTGAATCGGTTCTGTGAGAACAACCCCTGTGGGGTTCCAAGGCTGCACGTTGTAACCAGATGAGATTGCCGTCCTTGTCCCTCCAAGTTGCTGGTGGATTCAAACCCCCCGAGAGGCCTCTGGGTCAGCATGGCAGCGGACCGTGGACTCTGCCGCCAGACCTCCTGGGTCTTACCAGAAAGTGCTCTTGTTCTTTTATTATTACTTCCTAATTGTGGCTTCCCTGTGTGGTTCACAGGCTCAGCTGCTAACCTAAAGGTCGACGGTTTGATTCCCCAGAGAGGCACTTCAAAGAATCCTTTGCAGTGTCATATGTAGGGCTTTTAACTGAAAGGTCAGAGCTTGAATCCACCAGCTGTTCCTTGGGAGAAAGGTGAATCGTCTCATCGCAGACAGAATTAAAGCCTTGGAAACCTGGAGGAGGGAGGGTGACCATGAGTCAAATTTGACTGACCAGCAGTGAGGGCTTTTCATTGTTGTTTTTTTTTTTTTAAATTGTGACTTTGAGGAAAATTTACAAAACAGCTGGATTTTCATTCATTCGTTGTTGCACATTTTCCTCCCTCCCCTCCCTTTCCTTTACCCAGTTCACTTTTTTCTTTTAAATATTCATTCAACAAAGAGGATCTTTTTAGCAGTGTCGTGGTGCCTCAGTGGACTCTTGTGTGTCAGGAAGTGTGAGGATGGTGCAAGACAGGACTGGGTTCAGATCTTCTGTTCACAGGGTCGCTATGAGTCAGGCTGGACTCACAGTACCCAACAACTACAGTGAAAACAATGTTGCACAATTTCCTTCCTCTGCCTTCTCTCCCCTCCTCCAGTCCACTTTGCTAGGCACCTCTTACTCTGCACTATTGTCATATACATAATACTTAATAATATATTCCTTTCAAACAGTTCTTCATCTGTTCCAATGCAGTGTTCATTATTTATCCCCTCTTTTCCTAGTCTCCGCCCAACTCCCCATGTCACTCCTGTTTTATAACAGTGATGTTATAAAGTAGTTGTCATTTTGTGACTGAGATATTTCACTCCTCATGATGTCCTCCAGGGTCACCCATGTTGTGTATTTTATGAGTTCCTTGTTTTTCAGTGCTGTGTAGTATTCCGTTGTGTGAATATACTATAGCTTTTTCTATCCATTTGTTTGTTGATGGGCACTTGGGTTGCTTCCATCTCTTTGCTATTGTGAATGATGCAGCAGTAAACATAGGTGTACAGCAGTGGGGGTCTGTAGGCATCACAGCAGAAAGAGTTGGCAGTCTTGTCTACTGACCAATCACTGAAAATCCTCTGTGGTACGGGCTATTCTGTGAGGTTGTCTGGGTCAGAATGAACGCAACAGTGGTCAGTTTTGAAATTATCATTTTGGTTGTGAAATGAAAAGTATCTTTTCTTTGTTGTTGGTGGTGATGGGTACCATAGAGTCAGAACCAACCTATAGGTGACCCTCCAGTGGATTTTCAGAGGCAGGTAATCACATGGGAAGAGTCTGGCCATCTTTCTTCATGGAGCAGCTGGTAAATTTGAACTGTGTGCCTTCAGATTGTATTGCAGATTCTTGCCACTAGGCCACCAGAGCTCAAAGAAAACTGTTTTTAAACGGTTTGTTTTTTTAAAACACAAACCAGTTTTGTGTTTTTTTTTTCCTTTAGAAAGTCAATCTGTATTTCAAGCATCTGTCAAGTTTGTAGTTGAAGACAAAAGCTCTGTAGCTGCATTGACTGACTGAGCTTGGATCCCAGCACCTCAATTCACTGACTTCTAGCAAGTTCGCTCATTTGTGTATAACCCAGAGGTTACGAAATTCAAAGATCCATTTCGAGCCACGTCCTTCTATAATTCTAGAAGCCAGCCTTTCTTCCTCCTTTGCTTGGAGGGACGTCAGCATGTCAGGTTATGTAGCCTGTTGTGTTGCTTCAACAGAAGGCATGGTGTATTCTGTTAATTTTATAATCTGGATTGACGTTCTCTTCCATGTAAACCCGATAACTGTAGGTGCTTCAAGAGAAGCAAGAGGCTTGGCGTGAGTCACAGAATACTGCTGGCATTAGTGCTGTCACTGGGGTGCTCGGGAAGAGAAGCTGGCTTTGTGGAGTGAGGTGACTCAGGATGTTGACAGAGCTCAGGGAAACTAAGGAGCAGGCCCTGTGTGTGCATGGCAGACGTGGTCAAGGAGCAGGTGCTGTGTGCATGG
>NW_006399774.1:11133562-11140493 GCF_000299155.1 Elephantulus edwardii
AGGTGCTGTGTGCATGGTCTCAGAGGTGGACAAGGAGCAGGTGCTGTGTGTGCATGGCAGACGTGGTCAAGGAGCAGGTGCTGTGTGCATGGTCTTGGAGATGGACAAGGAGCAGGTGCTGTGTGTGTGCATGGCAGAGGTGGGCACAAGGCTGAGGCACATTGATCCTATCACTTATCTCAGTATATTCATTGCAAGTGGAGGAAACAAAATAGCCCCCTGGAAACAGGTTCACCCAGACAGTGAGCGAGCCTTAGTGTTGGGAGGTGGGAGGCATGTTTCTCTTACAAGAGTATAATGGTCATTGAAAGGACAGCTGGGCAGGAAAGGAAAGAGAGCAGGCTCGGTGGTGAGATGCAGAGAGGACGAGGGCTTAGCTGAGCGGAGGGGGAGAAGGGGAGCAGATGCAGCCTTGGGGACCTTATTAGTGCCTGTACTTAGCACAAGAGGGAAGTTAGGACAGAGGCGGTGGTCCAAGAAGCAACAGATGTGCCCTGGAGATTCTCTCAAATATACCAGCAATTGTGAGGAAGACACAGGACTGGGCGGTGATTTGTCTTGTTATATCTCAGGAAAAGAACATATGCTGGTGATCTACCTCTGAGATCCAGCATTGAGCACACCAGGGGTCAGGGTCAGTCCCAGCTCTATTGTGATGCACCTGAGGGACCCAGGACTTGGAAGTGGTGGGAAGGTGATAGTTTTGTTTAAGGGGGAAGAGAAGCCGAATCCCTCTACTGTCCTTATTCAGTGCGCACCTCTTTGTGGTTGTTGAGTGGTGGTGTCAGATGTAGCACTGACGCTGGCTAGTTTCACTGACCTTGCGTGTGTGCCTCTTCCAGGCCCTTCGCCCTCACAATGTCTGCGGTGCTTAAGCCTGTTGCTGCAGTCACTGCGCCAGGCCGCGTCCTCGGGGCATCCCTCCCTCTCGCTAACTTCGTCCCAGCCCTCCTCCAGGATCGTGCTAAGTATGTGAGATAAAACCCTGCCAGCCTCACTTCCTGGCACATCCTGCCTGTTCTTCTTCAAAGACAGATTTGTTTGTTCTTCTGGCAGCCCAGTATTCTTCTTCAGCACCTCGGTTTGAAGACATCAAGTCTTCTATTGTCGTCTTTGTTTATTGTCCAACTTTCTCCTGCAGGTGAGGCAACTGAAAATGCCGTGATTCTGAACAGGCACATTTTATTCCTCCATGTGACTGTCTTTGCTCTTAAGCACTGGGAAAAGGTCCCTGACAGCAGATGTGCCCAGTGCAGTGCCTCTTTGATTTCTTGACATCAGTTTCCATGGACTTTGGGTATAGATCCCAGTAAAACAAAATCCTTCGCAACTTAACGTCTTTTCTCCACTTACCGTGATGCTGCTTACCGTGAAGCAGTTGTGAGGATTTCCGTTTTCCTGATGTTGACGTGTGTTCCATGCTGAGCTCTCTGGTCATGTTTTTCAGTGCGCATCCAGCCCTTTGCATTTTCAGCAAGCAAGACTGTGTCATCTGCGTAACCACACTGTTAATAAGTCTCCCACCAATACCGGCCCTGAGCTTCTTCATGAATCGGAGTCCTGACTCAGAGACAAATCGACAGCAATTAACAAAAGAAAAAAGTAACCCTAAAGAAACCATAACGGCCACCAAGTAGATATATGCACGCCTGTGTTTATCGCGGCTTTGTTCGCAATAGCAAAGAGCTGGAAACAACCCAAGGGCCCATCAACAAACGAATGGATAGAGAAGCTCTGGTATATTCACACAATGGAATACTACGCTGCATTGAAAAACAAGGACCTCATGAAATATTACTCACAATGGGTGACCCTGGAGGACATTACTCTGAGTGAAATGTCTCAGTCACAAAAGGACAAATACTGCATAGTGCCACTGTTGTAGAACGGGACTGACATTGGGGTTGGGGGGAGACTGAGAAAGATGGGATAAATTATGTATACTGCATTGAAACGGATGAGGGAGAGAACTGTTTAAAAGGGATATGTGATTAGGTATTATTGTCATGACCGGAGTCCAAAATGAAGGCTGCACAGTGCAGTGGACCTTGGGGGAGGGATTGTATAACAATGAAAGAATTTTTCTTTTACTTTTCAACAAGAAGAGCAAGCTGGGAGGAGGGGTGGGCAGGGAGAAAAGTGCAACAGTGAATAAATGGAAATCCAAAGTCTCTGTAAACTTTGATTAAAATTCATTTAAAAAGAAAAAAGTAAAGAAATTCTGCTTCTCTTCCCCACTAAGCAGAAGCATCACAGTTGAGTCAGTTCCAGCTCAGGGGTCCCTCACAGTGCAGCTGTGAGCGACCCTGGCCCGTCGTGTGCACAGGGATTCATCGTGACAAGTAGGTTACCAGGATCGTTTTCCCGAGATTCCTTTGAGTGGATGCAAACCTCCAACTTTTCAGTTAATAGTTGAATACTTAGCCATTGTCATTGTCTGGCTTCGAGTTAGAACCAACTCACAGATGAGTATCTAGTGGGTTTTAAGAGGCTGGAGTTGTACAGGAGAAGTTTGCCCACTTTTTTTCCCCCTCACAGAATGGATTCGAACCATGTGCCTTTGGGTTAACAGTGCAACTCCTACCACTAGGCCACCAGAGCTCCTGGCTTAGCCCCGGATGTTGTTGTTATGGTGTTCTATCAAGTTGGCACCAACTTTCTAGCTGCCTCTCTAGCCAGTTTTCAGAGACAGTAAATTGCATGGGAGGAGACTGCCCATTTGAACCGCGTACCTTTGGGTTGGCAGTGCAGTTCCTTACTGTTAAGCCATCAGAGCTCCCTTAACCATCGTTGTTGTTGTTAAGTGCCATTGAGTTGACTACGACTCATAGTGACCCTGTAAACAATAGCTGTGAACTTGCCCGCATCCTGAGTCTCTGGCTCACCTGCCCGCATTGCTGCAGTCACTGTGTCAGTCCATCTCATCCAGGGTCTCCCTCGCCTGCGCTGACCCTCTGCCTTTCCAAGCATGATGTCCTTCTATAACTGGCCCCTCCTGACAACTTGCCCAAAGTATGTCAGACAAAGTTTCAAAACCCTTGCCTCCAAGGAGCAGCCTGGTTTCACCCTCTCCAGAACAGACCTGTTCTCTTGACAGTCCATGGTATGTTCAGTACCCTTCGCCATTAATGTGAATTAAAACAAGTGCTTGGCGTGGAATTGTTTACAACCATAGCAGCCTCTAGAACAGTACTGCAACCTTCAAAGAAGCGCATTGCCACATCTGTCTCCTTCAGAGTGACTAGGTGGTTTGAACCACTGGCCTTTGATTTAGCAGGTAAACACTTAACCACTGAGCTACCAGGTCTCCTTCTACACTACTTGAAGATCTCCAAAGGCTCTTTTAGGGATCACTCTCTGTACCAGAGTGCAGAGCCATTCCACACTCCACTCATGGTGACCTGCTGCTGGGGCTGGGGACTGGACCAGACTCTAATTTCGATGAGAACCATTCTCCACACCATCATCATCATCATCATCATGTCCCGGGCTGTCTCCACCTTCCATCAGTGCCTCCACAGCTTTTGTGTCTCTCTGTGCTCTGTGAGCAGAGTTCATCCAGATGTCCTCTCTGCGGTCCACATCCAGGCTCTCACACCTTTAAATCCCGCAAGGATCATCCTCTGAAACTGTTCTCATCAATCAGCCCACAGTTTACATCCCTTCTCCTGCCTTCTTTAGAATTCTGTGCTATAGAACAGAGCTTTGCCACCACCTTGTAGATACCATGTTGTGTTGTGTTGTTACATGCTGTCAAGTCACAGGCGACCCATAGCGACCCTAGGAACAAAAGTCCTGAACACCTCCTGTATGCATAACTTTCGTCCTTTCTCCAGGTTCATAGGGTTTCCCGAGACAAGCTGTTGTGGAAGTGGATGCCACTCCTGCTTCCAGGCTTGTTTTAATTGGGGAGCTTCACCAAACACTGACCACCCTGGGTAACCATTCTCGCATTTGACTCATCGGAGTCACAGTGTGGATACCATCGCCTCCTTTTTCTGTATCCTACACATCTCCAGGCATGGGAGGTAGGGTGTTGATTTTGTCTTTGTGGTACGTAACAAGTTCTGCTCTTCAGAGTCACTGCCTAAGAACGTGAGTACAATAACCAGGGATTGAACTGGGGTCTTTGAGGGTCACTCATAGGCAGCATCCAGGATCCTGACATGCTCATGAGAAAGGCACCAGGTTGTGCTTCTGGGGAGGATACTGAGCCCTCCAGTGCAAGGTAGCCCTGCTGCTTTGTCTGTTAAAGAAAAAGTCCTTTCCCAGACTCCTGGGGGGGGGGGGGAGGGGAATGGCTTACCATAGGTGGATAACAGTGAAGACTGTTTACTTTGGAAGCTAGATTAGCACCTTCTTGAAGAAAAATAGATGTCCAAGTAGATGAAAATTGTTTTACAAGGTGGAGAGTGCACTTTAAAGTCTCTTTATTTTCCTTTAAGGATAGAAACTGTCAGTTAAAGGGCCCTTGAGTCAGGGGATGAAGGAATTGCTACTTACACTCAATAGAAAACAGTGAAACAGAAATAAGACAGACTTACCCTTTGGTCTCAAAAAGTAGCACATAATGCGCTTGGATTCCTGGTCTCTCTATGGGGCACACCCTTTTAAGTGTTCTGAGATCCCCATTCTTCTCAAGGTCAGCCATAACTTGTTAGCATCCACACAGTCAAATGTCTTTGCATAATCAGTAAAGCATAAATAGACATTCTTCTGGTATTCTTTACTTTCAACCAGGATCCGTGTGATATCAGCAGTGATACCACTGGTGCCCCAGCCTCTTCGGAATCCTGCTTGAACAGTTCCCTGTCTGTGCACTGTTCTAGCTTTTTCTTTCATGATCTTCAGCAGCATTTTGCTTGTGTGTGATACTGATGATACGGTTTGATCCACATTCTGTTGGATCAACTTTTTGGGGGAATATAACAAATATGGATCTCTTCCAATCCATTGGCCAGACAGCTTTCCTCCAAATTTCCTAGCATGGACTAGGGAGTGTATCCAGGACTGCATCTGTTAACTGAAATAAGTCAGCTTGTATCCCACTGATTCCTGGGGCCTGCTTGTTTTTTACAAATGCCTTCAATGTTGAGTCTACTTTCTCCTTCATTACAGTTGACTTCTACTCACATGGTACTTCCTGAAATTTTTCAGTGTCAGTCAGATCTTTTCAGTAGAGCAACACAGTGTCAGTCAATATATTGCTTTTCATAGAGGAAGATATTAAAATGTCCAACAGACATATGAAGAAATGTTCAAAATCACTGGCAATAAGAGAGATGCAAATCAAAACCACAATGAGACACCATCTCACTGCAGTAACAGTGGCAAAGTTCAACAGGAAACCAAGTAATAAATGTTGGAGTGGATGTGGTGAGATAGGAACTCTTTTACACTGTTTGTGGGATTGTACAATGGTACAACCACTCTGGAAGGTAGTTTGGCCGTTCCTCAAAAAGCTGAACATAGAAATTCCATATGACCCAGCTATTCCATTGCTTGGAATATGCCCCAAGAAAATGAGAACTGAGGCTGAAACAGAAACTTGTACACCAATGTTCATAGCAGCATTATTCACCATCACAAGAACATGAAAACAGCCCAGATGTCCAATCACAAAGGAATCAATTGAGAAATTATGGTACATTCACACAACGGAATACTACACAGCATGTAGGAGCAATGATTTTGTAAATTACTACCTAACTTGGGGGGAGGGGCTGGAGAACATTATGGTGAGTTAACTAGCTCAGTCTCACAAAGACAAATATTGTATGAAACCATTTTTGTACAATGAGTACGAGACCCAAGGGGGAGAGGAGGGTGGAAGCAGAGGGGTGAGGAGGTGCAGGTGGGGAAGATTAATCATGGGGTCACACAATTTGATGGATGAGACGGTGAGGGAAATGGACGGATCTAGTATGAAAATGAGTATTCAAATTTTGTAAATAAACTAGTATAAGAAATCATGAAATGTGTAAGAAATATTTATCTATAATATATATGTATATCTATACAGATATATATATTACCCATAGCATCTTTCAGTATCACAATCTGAGGCTTAAATTTATTTTTCCATTTTCTCAGCTTGAGAAATGCAGAGCAAAGTCTTCCTTTTTGTTCTCCATTTCAGCTCTCTGCATATTCCATTATACATAATACTTTGCTTTATCTTCTTGAGCTGCCCTGTGAAATCTTCTATTCAGCTCCTTACTTTGGTATGTTTTCCTTTTATTTTGGCTTCTTGACACTCTAGTGCAATTTTCAGAGTCTCTTCTGACATTCATTTCCATTTTCTCATTCTCCTCTTTGTAATGACCTTTTGCTTTCATATCTTCCCACAACTCCATCTGGTCTTCAATCATTGGTGTTCAAGGCGTAAATCCTATTCTTAAGATGGTCTTGAAATTCAGATGGAATAGATTCAAGATCATTCAAGGGAGTGCATCAGAGCTGTATTCTGTCTCCATCCCTATACTATCTGTATGCTGAGCAAATTATTTGAGACACTGGATTCGGTGATGAAGAATGTGACATCAGGATTGTTGTTGTTGTTGTTAAGTGCCGTCGAGTCGCAGGCAACTCATAGTGACCCTATGAAGGAGAGTCCTTGATGCCTGGGTGCCTTTCATCCTCTCTCCGAGTTCATAGGGTTTCCGGAGGCAAGCTGTTATGGAAGTGGATGCCACTCCTCCTTCCAAGCTTGTTTTAATCGAGGAGCTCCACCCCACTCTCAGTCCGCATTGTAGCCAACCATTAGCGCATTTGACACATTCGTGTCACAGTGTTCAGCCTCGCAACAACCACAAGTGACCACAGGACGGCAACTTGTACACCCGGGCGATACGACCTAGAAGAATGTCTGAACAAAAACAATGAAAGACTGGCCTGAGGGCCGCGAACTAAAAGTCACCCACCTTTGTCT
>NW_006399774.1:11140593-11148586 GCF_000299155.1 Elephantulus edwardii
GTTGTTAAGTGCCGTCGAGTCACAGGTGACTCATAGCGACCCTATGAAGGAGAGTCCTTGACGCTTGGGTGCCTTTCATCCTCTCTCCAAGTTCATAGATATCAGGATTAGGGACATGTAAAAAAGAGAAAGCAGGACATAAGGGCAGAGGGCCATCTCTCTGAAAGGGCCAGAGGGAGTAAGAATAACACAGCCTCTCACTGCTCCAGAACAGAAAGCAGATAAAGAGGCTAAAGCCCAGCCCCATGGTGCCTCTATGGGCCCCACCAGCAGCCAAAGGTTGTTTTATTCATTGTTGACTCATGGACTCAGTTACGGTACCAAAAGTGGGGTTTTTTAGGGAAGGAAGTTGGAGTGTGGGTGAGGCAAAGAATATCATCCAAAATAATTCCATGTTTTAGCCCAACAGTCCCAAGGCACAGCTCCTCAGGTAGTTCAGGCTCTTGTTTTAATTCAACAACAGCAAAATCCAACTGTGGCCAGCTCAAATGCAAGAAGCCTCCAGTCATGCCTTGCCATAGTTTCCACCTAGCAGTGCTGCCAGTCTCTCCACCATCAGGGTCTTGCCACTTCCAGCCTTGTTGGCCTCAGATCTTGCTAAAAGTTTTTCTCCCCTCAAGGCTTGCTGCTCAGTGTGGGAAGCACTCTTTCACTTATCCTGTTCTCACAGCTGGTGCTGATTTGCAAGACTACATGTCTGCCTGCGTTAAGGTAGCTGGCGACTAGAGGTGGCTAACTACTGGCTAAAACAGTGCCCACTGTTAGGCCAGCATCACAGAGGAAGACTCATCAATAACCTGCATTATGCAGATGATGACACAAGCTTGCTTGCTGAAAGTGAGGAGGGCTTTGAAGCACTTGTTGCAGAAGACCAAAGAATACAACCTTCAATATGAATTGCATCTTAATGTCAAGAAAACAAAAATTCTCACTATTGGACTGATGGGCAACATCATGATAGATGGAGAAAAGATTAAAACTGTTAACAACACCCTCCCACTTGGATTCACAATTAACACCATGGGTACCAGCAGTGAGGAAATGAGGAGATGCGTAGCACTGGGGAAGTCTGCAGTTAGAAACTTCTTCAAATTATTGAGAATAAAGGGTGTCAGTTTGAGGACTAAGGTGTGTTTGATTTAGGCCATGGTCTTTCTAACCACTTCCTATGCATCTAAGAGCTGGAAAATGAACAAAGATGACAGAAAAAGAGTTGATGCCTTTGAGCTGTGATATTAGAGAATAGTACTGAACATCCCATGGACTGCCAAAAGAACAAACAAAATTTGTTCTGGAGAAAGTATAATCAGAGTGCTCTTTGGAGACAAAGGTGATAAAGTTTCACCTCATATACTTCAGGCATTTTGCTAGGAAGGGCTGTTCCTTGGAGAGGGACATGATGCTTGGAAAGGCAGAGGGTCAGTGAAGGAGAGGAAGACTCTCAATCAGGTGGATTGACACAGGGACTGTCACAATGAACTCTAATGTATCAAGAAGAGTGAGGATGGCACAGGACAGGGGTCAGATCTGTTGTTCATCGAGTCTCTCTGGATCATACTTGACTCAGTAGCACCTAACAACAACAGCACATTTGGAAGTGTACAGAGCAGTCCCACCCAATAAAAATATAGTGCAAGACTCACAGGTATTTATTTTTTTTTAAATAATTTTAATGAGCATTTACAGAGATTTTGGATTTCTATTCATTCATTGCTGTACTTCTCTCTCCCCACAGCCTTCCCCCACCCCCCAGTTCACTCCTGTCTTTCAAAAGTAAAAGAAACACTCCCTCCCTGGGACACAATCCCCCCCGCACCCCTCCCACCGCCCCAAGTACATTCCACTATGCAACCTTAATTGTGGACTCTTGTGATAACCATAATATCCTATCATATATCGCTTTTAAATTATTCACTCCCTCATCTGTTTCAGGGCAGTATACACAGTTTATCCAGGTTTTTCTCAGGACTCACAGGTATTTCTAAATTGTTGAATTGTTGTTAGGTGCCATTAAGTCAACTCTGACTCGTGGAAACCCTGTGTACATTCAAATCAAAACCCTGCTCGATCCAGTGCCATCCTGTGCCTTTAAGTCTAATGTTGTAATCACTGTGTCCGTCCAGCTTCTTGACAGTCTTCCTCTCCTTCACTGACCCTCTACTTTTGCAAGCATGGTGTGCTTTCCCAGAGACTGGCCCCTTCTGGTACTATGTCCAAAGAATGTGAGGTGAAATGTCACCATCCTTATTTTGAAGGAGCACTCTGGATGCACTTCTTGGAGGATCAATTTCTTTATGTGTTTGGCAGGCCGTAGTATATTCAGGACTCTGACAGCATCAGAGCCCAAAGGGATTGATTCCTCTTCACTTTATTGTTTTTGCTGTTGTTAGGTACTGTGTAGTCAAGTAGGATTTATAATTGACCTGTGAACAACAGATCCACATGCTGTCCCACCCTGTGCCGTGCTCATCAAGTCTTCCGTACTTGAGCCCTTTGCAGCAGTCGTGTTAATTCATCTGCTTGAGGGTCTGCCTCTCTTTTGCTGACCCTCCACCTTTCCAAGCATGATGTTGCTTTCCAAAGAATAGTCTCTCCTGACAACATGCCCAAAATACGTGAGACAAATCTTTGTCATCCCTGCCTCCAGGGAACACTCTGGCTGTACTTTTCCCAAAACTTATCTATTTGTTCTTTTGGTAGTTCATAGGATATTTAGTACACTTCTCCAACACCACAACTCAATGCCTCGATTTTTGTTCTGTCATTCTCATTAATTGTCAGATTAATGAACCCTCAGATGCATAACAAGTGATTGAAAAGACTACGGCCTGAATCAAGCATAGCTTAGTCCTCAAACTGATACACTTGATCCTCAGTTAGTGGGAGAGGTTCCTGACTGCAGACTTTCCCAATGCAATGCATATCCAGACCTCCCGACTGCTCATACCAGTTGTCTTAATTGGGAATTCATGAAAGATTACGTCATTGACAGCCTTAATCTTTTCTCCATCCACCATGATGATGCCTATACATCAAGCAGTGAGAATTTTTGTTTTCTTGATGGTGAGATGCAATGCATATTAAAGACGTCTTTTTTCTTCTGCAGCAAGCACTTCAAGTCCTCCTCACTTTCAGCAAGTGAGGTTGTATCATCTGCATAAGATAGGTTACTTTAAGTCTTGCTGTGATCCTGATGCCACATTCTTCTTCATAGAGTCCAGGTTCTTGAACTATTTCAGTCTAAATCCCTGATACACACCTTTTTTTATTTTAACCCATGTGATGTTCCCTTGATCTGTTTGCACAGCAGCCTCTTGATCTAGATCTAGATTTCACATGAGCATGAGTAAGTGTCCTGGGATCCCCATTCTTCTATGTTAGCTGTAATTTGTTACGATAAATGTCATCAAATATCTTTGCATAGTCAATAAAGCACAAGTAGTTATTCTTCTAATACTCTGCTTTCAACCAGGAGCCATCTAGCATCAACAGTTATATTCCTGGTGCAACAGCCTCTTATAAACCCAGCGTGAACTGGAAGTTCTCAATCAATGTTCTGTTCTAGCGGTTTTTGAATGATTTTCAGCAATATTTTGTTTGCATGTGATATGGTTGATTGTTGTTGTTGTTATGTGCCGTCGAGTTGCTTGCGACTCATAGCGATCCTATGCACAACAGCCCTAAACCCTGCTCTATCCTGTGCCAATCACGCTGCCTCTGACACACCCATCCCGATTACCCCCGTCACTGAATCAATCCACCTCATAGAGGGTCTTCCCCTCCTGCGCTGTCCTTCCACCCTACCAAGCATGATGTCCCTCTCTAAGGGCCGGTCCCTCCTTACAACATGTCCAAAGTATGTCAGACAAAGCCCCAGAATCCTTGCCTCCAAGGAGCAGCCAGGTTTAACCCTCTCCAGGATGAATCTGTTTGTTTTCTTGGCAGTCCATGGTACATTCAATACTTTTCTCCAGCACCACAGCTCAAAGGCATCAACTTTCCTTCTGTCCTCCCTAGTCATTGTCCAACTCTCTGATGCATAACAAGCGATTGCAAAGACCATGGCCTGTATCAGGCGCACCTTAGTCTCCAGAGAGACACTGTTGCTCCTGAGTACCTTCTGGAAGCACTACAGAATCCTGTCCACCATGGGTGACCGTCCTGGCATTTGATCCATTGGTAGCTTGCAGCATGACAACAACCCCTAAGTTACCCCAATATATTAAACTGACAGACAAATTCTGGACTAGTAAGAGCAAATAATAAACAAGTATGTGCACACATAGCTATAAAATAATTTGTAATATGCAAGTCACTCCCCTAATACGACGTACTAACAGGTAAGTATTGTACCTCCCACAGCAAATCAGTGATACAAATACCATGGTACTGGGCCCGTCTGAGGCCTGTGGTGAGCGCTGACACCTTCCAGCTGAGGGCTAGTCTACAGCTGGCACAGCGGAGTATCATTGCACGTGAGCTGGATCTTCTAAGCTGATGTTCCGTCTCTAGTGATGTTGTGCTTAAAGCGCTCCAGTGTTAACTAAAAAGTCAATGATTCAGATCTACCAGTTACTTCATGGGAGAGAGATGAGGCATTCACCCTCTTCAGTATAGGCAACCAGAAAACCCAGACAGCGTGCAGGTCACTCGAGCTTCAGGGCGTCCTCCATCGAGTTTCTGAGGTGGTAATTATTACAGGCAGAGAGTGTTTCATCTTTCTCCCATGGAGTGATGTGTTGAGATGCTAACTGAAAGGTCAGTGGTTCAAACTACCAGCTTCTCCCTTTGAGGCAGGTGAACCCATCGGTTCCCCTGAAGATGAAGAGCCTCAGAAGCCCATCAGGTAGGTGATGAGTGGGATCAACTCAACAACGGTAGGTCTAGAATTGTGTATTAAAGCCCCATGGCACCAGCAAACCATACTTGTAAACCATTTATCCTTCGTTTTCTGCTCTGATTTCTGTCAGTTTAATTCTGACACTATAAACAGTGGAATTTTCAGAACTCTTTAAGTGTGTTCAATATTTTCTGCTAAGATGATCAAATGCCATGCAGTTTGATTGGACTAGCAGTTCTTGAACTTTAGAATTTGCCGGAACCATCTGGATAAATCCTCAAGATGAGTATACCAGACTGGGCAGTTGACCTTTAATATCTGCCACAGGTTTTTAGAGCCTAAATTTGATCTGAGTGAGAGGGCGCTGAGGAGAAGACTTCAGGCTTTCAAGTCCTTGTCTATCAAGTCCTAGCAGGGACGTGTTGCAAACATGACTTCTGGTGCCTCTAGCGGTTTTTGCCTTTCCACCTACGTTTAAGGATTGCGGACACAGTAAAACCAGGTGGTGGTGGTGGTGTTAGGTGCAACCCTGTGAATGCTGAACTGAAACCTTGCCCGCTCCTGCACCATAGTCCCGATCCCTGCCTTGCTCAAGACGTTTGCTGTAGTCACTATGTCAGTCTCATTGAAGATCTTCCTCTTTTACTGACTTCCTACTTTTCCAGGCATGATGTCTGTTGTCCCAAGACTGACCGCTCCTGACGTCATGCCCAGAGTTGTGACACCAAGTGTCACATTCCTGGTGGTACTTCCTCAAAGGCAGATTTGTTTGTTCTTTTGACAGTCCATGGTGTATTCTGTAGTCTCTTCTAACACCATACTTCAATGGCATCGATTTTTCTTCTCTCATCCTTATTCATGTCCGACTTTCATACACGTTGGAAGCAATTGATAATACCATGGATTGGGTAGTTGATCTTACCCAAAAACTGCGGGGCCCAGCCTCCTTAGAATGCCACTGTTCTGTTGTTTTTGCTGTTACTGGCATGTTGGCTCCTGTTAACCTCATGAACAACAGAATAAAACATGGCCCAGTTCTGTGCTATTCACACAGTTGTTGCTGTGTGTGAACCCCTTACAGCAGCCAGCTGTGACACTCTGTTTCATTGAGAGAGTTGGGCTTTTTTCACTGACTCTAAACTTTACTACATCCTTTGCCAGGATCCATTTCCTCCTGATAACAAAGTGGCATCCACTTTCTAAACAACACGCCTCTAGAAACTCTATAAACTTTGGTAAGTGTCGATAGTTATAGAAAAGCTTCAAGCCTTTTGGTCATAGGGTCGCTATGCATCATGCTTGACTTGACTTCACAACAACAACAACAGAGAGCTTCCTGGTTATACCTCCTGACATAGACTTGTTCATTCTTCTTTTATACAAAGAATAGGCAGTATTCTTTGCCAACTCCATGTTGCAATGCATCAGTTCTTCTTTGGTCTTCCTTCTTCATTGTCTGACTTCCACATGCATATGCTGTTGTTGTTATTATGTGACATTGAGTCCCAAATCATCATGATCCTGGGTATAATAGACTAAAACACTGCATGGCCCTGAGCCATTTTCAGTGTTTCCTGTGTTTGAGCCCACTGCAGGAGCCCATTGAATTGAGGACATTCCTCTTTGTCAGTGGTTCTCTGGTTTTACTCATGTCTTTCCCCAAGGACTGACCCCTCGTGGCGATATGCCCAAAACATGTGAAAGAATCTCACCATCCTGGCTTTTTAAAAATTATTGATGATGATGATGATGATGTGTCTGTGTACCGTCAAATCAGATCTGACTGGTACAGGAGGAGACTGTCCCTCCTTTCCCGGCAGAGCATCTGGTGGATTTGAACCATGCGTCTCTGGGATTGCAGTGCAGCTTCTTGCTACTAGGCCACCAGAGCTCCCCTACCATCCTGGCTTTTAAAAAAGGAGCATTGTGGCTTCACTTCTTTCAAGAAGGATTTGTTTCCTCCTCTGGCAGTCCAAGGTGTGTGCGTTCAATATTCTTTGGCAACACAATTGTTTAAATGCATCAGTTCTTCTTCTATCTTCCTTATTCATTGTTCAGCTTTCATATACATATACATATGTTGTTGTTGTTGTTGTTGTTGTTGTTGTCAGGTGCCCTCAAGTCAGGTACAACTCATAGTGACCCTGTGAACAACACAACCCCACCCTATCCTGTGCCAGCCTCACAATCTCTGACACACTCAAGTTCATTGCTGCAGTCGCTGTGTCAATCCTCCCGGCTGTCTTCCTCTCCTTCACATGTGTAGGAGGCAAGTGAGAATACATGCTTTTTCATTCTCAAACTGACATCTTTGATTTTTTGAACACTTTCAGGAGGTCTTCTGCACTAGATTTACCCCGTGCATCACTTTATTTCTTGAATGCTACTTCCGTGGGTATTGATTGTGAACCTAGGCAAAATAATATCCTTAACAATCTCAGTATATTCTCAGTGTATCGTAATTTTGATATTTGCCGTTTTTTTAAAATAATGTTGAAGTGTAATATGTATTGAAGGCTGAAGTGTTTGATCTTCATCTGCAAGTGGGAAGTAAAGATGGACTGACAGTGCTTGGGAAATATGGCCCTAGGGAATGAATGAATGCCAGAGACTGCATGCTGGAATTTTGCAGGTCTCTGTCTGTTCACCCAGCAAGCCAAGCCAGTATGGCTTCCTCGCTGCTCTGTGTGGAAAAATTCCCACCTTCTCACTGCTGCAGAGATTCAGCTTCTTGGAGTACTCAGCATCTGTCTGTCTCCCAACCGCCAAGGCTTCTGAATTTACAATCATTGGCAGGGACAGAGTACCCAGTAAGCAAGAAAGCCCAGGCTCATTTGTATTTATGTGTTCATCTACAGTTAAATGTCCAAAGCAGCAAGCAAGAGTGAGCCTGCAAACACCTTGAGTTTTCAATAGTACCCCTGGTAATGACCTGGTCATTGAAAAGGTCTTCTTTCAAAAACATGACTAGTGATTATACACATAGGCCTCACTGGATGGATACACAAGAATCAAATTGATTATATTTGTGGAAAGGATGATAGAGAAGCTTATTGTCATTGGTCAGAACAAGTCCTGGAACTGACTGCAAAATGAACCATCAGGTGCTTATGTGAAAGTAGAACCTGTGAAACGACTATGAGATATCATATC
>NW_006399774.1:11149326-11152340 GCF_000299155.1 Elephantulus edwardii
CTGAAGCTGAAGAAAATGAACACAAACCTATGAGAGCCCAAGGATGTGACCTTGAGCATATCCCACCTGATCATAGAGACCATCTGAAGAAGAGATTTGATGCATTGAACGTTAATGACTGAAGACTGCATCAGCTGTGACGTAGCATCAAGGAAATAAAGTCAGGGAAGGAAGCAAGGGCTCATTAGAAAGACAGGAAAGAAGGGAAAGATCAAAACAGGTGTCAGAAGCGACTTTGGAACTTGCCCTTGAACGTGGGGCAGCTAAAGTGAAAGGAAGAAATAGTGAAATGAAAGCTGGACAGAAGATTTGAAAGGTCAGCTCAAGGAGAGAACGTATTGGAATGAAATGTGCAAAAAAATAGTTCTTTTTCTAACATTTCTATCTTCGTGTAGCTCTCTCATATGTGTTGTCCTTTTGTGACAGTGAGGTGAGGATCTGTCTGGTCATCCCTGCGGTCAGTGAGGCAGAATTTGTTCTCTGGCTGGATCAGGGCATGTGGGGGACACACTCCCTTGTATCATACACAAGGCTAGAATTCCTCGATCCCTCGGGGGAGATTTTCAGCTTTCAGAATTGCTCCCGGTCTTCTCCAGTGATGACCTGCACAGCCTAGTTTGTATTTAACATGGATCTTTTCCTTTGGGTTCCTTCGTCTTACTGAACTCAGAATTTCACCTGAGCTTCATCCAAGAGAGCGCCACATTCTCTCTCTGAGACAGAAACCTTTTCTCTGATTACCATTAGAAACGTGTGTGGGCTTCTTGAATGCATTCTCCTTCTGGGCTCTTTGCCAGCGAGCAAACAGGGACCTTTGGTTGGGTCTGCTCGCTGCCAGGAGGTGGTGGAGGACTTACTCACTGAGGCTGTGTTATCTTGTCCAGGTTCTGGGTACCTGCACACAACCTGCAAGTTCACACTCCCACGAGAGGCGCACTATCTTTTAGGGGGTTCAAGGGAGTTGTTTTGTTTTTTCTTTCAGGCCAGCATTTCAGAATTGCACTTTCTTCTTTATAAAATTGATGGCCAACAGATGAAGCAGTCAATAGCATGTACATCTTAGCTTCTTTGCCTAGGAGACAATCATGATGTCTATTTGTCCCTTCAGTTTGGGCACCGTTCAAGGAGCCACATTTTAATCATTGTTATGTTTTAGGAAAGGCCTTCTGATGGACTTTACAGGAACTGACATACATTCTTTGCTTCCCTTCTGTTTCCCCTGTGATTGAAGTCACTTGACAACAACCTGAGATCAGTAGATACCCCTTCTCGACACCTCCCTTTTAAATAAAAAGGCATGTGTATATTTGCTGAGATGCAAATGACAGCATTTTACTACCATTTGTGATGCTATGACCAAAATACTTGACCCAAGTTGCTTCATCTGCACAGGAGCATTGAACAATGATAAAGAAAATCTAAGAACTACCGAAGCCTTTGCATTGGGAGCTTGGCCCCGAACCACCAAAAGAACAACAAATCTAGTTAGGCAGAAATGCAGACACTGTACTCTCTAGAAGCAAGAATGCCAAGACTTTGTCTCACATACTTGGGGTCTGTTGCCAGAAGGGGCCAGTCCTTAGAGAAGCACATCATGCTTTGCAAAGTAGAAGGTCAGTGAAAGGGAGGGGGACCCTCAAGAAGAGGGCTTGACACAGTGACGAGAACAGTGGGCTTCGGTCCAGCAGGGGCTGTGGGGATGATGCGTGATCGGGCAGGGTTCATTCGGTTGTACGTGGAGATGGATCCGACTAGAACAATATCTAACGGCAGTGGTGTGGTGCTGTAGAACTGGACTGATGTGTGTTAGTCCCATGCATACCAGCACAGAAATCAGTGTCTCAGGAATAAAACGGAGCTGAAGCCCGTCTAGACCGCTTACCTTTCTGCATCGTGACTGGGGGTCCCAGGTGGCTGTCTGACCCTGCCCCCACTCTGGGGTCCCTTTGCAACAGTGGGCTCTGCCTCTTCCTTGGTCACAGTTTGGATTGATGACTACAGAAAGACTTCTTTCTATTTTTCTCTCACTGAGCACCAAATGTTTCCAACGTTTATCTGGCTATTTTTCATCTTATAATGACATATCCCAGACATTTAATGAAAATTATTCCTGGCTGGCTGCTGAGTTAGAAAATCAATCATGATCAGCTAATCAATCTAGTGGAAGCAGTTCCCGGACCTAGAGCCTGTCCTCTGTGCCCGCAGAGACTGAGGAAGGACCCCGCCGGGGACCAGGCACTCACAGGGATAGCCACTAAGGACTCCTTAAAGGGAACTGTTAGCCAGGACAGACTGTTGTGAGGGGGTCCTCAGCCTTGACACTGCTGACTGTTTGGTCTGGGTGAACCTCTGGACGGGAGGAGTCTGGCTCATATTCTGAGGATCCTTGGTGGTTCAGTGGTTAATGCTCAGCTCTTAATCAAACAGTCAGTAGTTTGAGCCCACTAGTTGCTCTGCTCACGGAGAAAGACATGCCAGGCAGCTTCTATAAGGTCACAGCCTTGGATATGTTAGGGGAAGTTCTCCCTTGACCCAGTCAGGATAGACTTGATGGCAAGAGTTTCTGAAGGGCCCTGTGCACCGGTGGGTGGGAGTTCTGGTGGAGTAGTCTATGGAAAGTTGAGCTGTTAACCCAAAGGCAGTATCTTGCTGGTGATTCCTGTCTACCGGTGGTGCCTTGGGAGGAAGACCTGCATTCTCCTCCTGTGCACTTTACAGCCTCTGAAAACCTGCTGGAGGGTCAGCTCTGGGCTAGGTTCAATGACAATGAGCTTTTAACGAGAGAGACTTTATATTCCTATTTTTGTGTTAATTTTTTTGAAATCTAATGTGGAGAAGAGTATTGAGGGTACCAGGGACTGCTAGGAAAACAAACAGATTCATCCTGGAGAGGGTTAAACCGGGATGCTCCTTGGAGGTAAGGATTCTGGGGCTTCGTCTGACATACTTTGGACATGTTGCAAGGAGGGACAGGTCCTTGGAGAGGGACATCATGCTTGGGAGGGTGGAGGGAC
>NW_006399774.1:11152440-11158735 GCF_000299155.1 Elephantulus edwardii
GGCTGCTCCTTAGAGGCACAGATTTTGGGGCTTCATCTGACATTCTTTGGACATGTTGTAAGGAGAGACAGGCTCTTGGAGAGGGACATCATGCTTGGGAGGGTGGAGGGACAGCGCAAGAGGGGAAGACCCTCTATGAGGTGGATTGATTCAGTGACTGGGATAATCGGGATGGGTGTGTCAGAGATGGTGTGATTGGCACAGGACAGAGCAGAGTTTAGAGCTGTAGTACATAGGGTTGCTATGAGTCACATGCGACTCAATGGCACATTACAACAACAAATGTGTATTTTACTCTTAAGTATCCCATGGACTGCCAAAAAACAAACAAATCTGCCTTTGAAGGTGGTTATATTGGTTTGCTCACAAAGTGTTTATATATTGTGTCTCAAACTATTCTGCATTCATAATCATTCCCATGCATTATGTTTTCTAAAATCAATCACTATTGGACTTCGCCCATCATTACCCAATCTTGTCAGATCCCCACCAGATCCTTCCCGTTTCCTTCACCGTCTCCCTCCAGCCACCAAACTGTGCAACCCTGTGGTTTCCGCCCTAGGAGGCAAAGCCCATGAGAAAGTGAGGCTTTATCTGTCTCCCATACTTTGGGCACTTTTTCAGGAGGGGACAGTCCTTGGAGGAGGCGTCGTACTGTTAGCGTAGGTCAGCAAAGGAGGGGAAGATCCTCAGTTAGATGAATGGACACGCTGAGGCCAGCAGCGGGCACAGCAGAGACTGTGAAGGTGGGGCAGGACCAGGCAAGACTTCAATCCGCCGTCCACGGGGGTCACTGTGACTGGCAGTTGACTTGATGGCAGCTAACAACAGCAGCAGCAGCACTACCCGGGCTCAGGCCCTGAGGGTAGCATCTGCCATATTGGAAAACCTGGGTCCCATTTTCAAGCTGAGTTGCGGCCACTCAAAAAAAAAAAGTCTGGTAATTACTCGGAATGAATTTTGGGCATCCTCGTGAGTCCCATTTGACCAGTGCCTGGCACCAGTCGAGAGTGGTTCATTTTCATTACCAGAAGAACACTGGCTGAAGGCCACTGGCCATGCAGGGCTCGCTCTGAGAGGCGGTCAGTGATGAGAGAAGCCATTGGAAAGGGCTGGCATCCAGCCTCTCCCAAATGTGGAGAAAAACCAGACAATAACTTTGGTTTAGAAATGGAATCCAAGTGTGTGCGGAGTGTCAGAAAAGCACCAGCCCATCCGTAGGGAAAGATTGGATTCCAGCTGAGCGATCAGAGACCAGCAATCACTCTCCTCGTTTCAGTCCTCCTGAACCAGGGCCTCATTTCAGGCCCACACGCTTCCATTTTTATTCCTCGTGACAGCACACGGGGCACTTGGCGGCTGTCATTACTAAAATAAAAATTTATTGATATGGCATTTTGCACAAATTCACCCAGTGAACTTTGAGCATGAAAACCGATATGATAAAGTTCAAGCTACATCGAGTGAAGTTGCTCTTGGCTGTAGGCAGCTGCTCCTGTCTCTGAGCCGAGCACAGAGCGTGGGCAGGGATGTGACGGGCAGCGGGGATGTGACGGACGGCGGGGACGTGACCCCAGCAGGCAGCCCATCGCCCATCCCTCGGGCCCCGGATTCCCTCTACAACCCTCCAGTGCACACACACGGGCGCCTGTGATTCCAGTCGTCCTTCGCGTCCTCTCTGCTCAAAACACACAAACAGCCTGTGATCAAGAGGCTCTCTGGCTCCCACGGAGCTCTCCCGAGATAAAAGCCTCAACAACCGCTCTTCCGTGATGATTAATGGTGGTTGCTTTTCTTTCATCAATATTTTAATAACTATTTGCACATTTTGGCAATTACAGATCTAGATAGTGCCGATGGTGATTACAGCAGCAGATTGTTGAGGTGATTCATTGGGCGCAGTTGGCCATCAGCGGCGAGGCCATCTCTCTGTGACAGGTGGGCACAGTCCCAGCATCGCCGCCTGGCAGCCTTGGGAAGCAGGTGTGCTGATGGCTGCCACGTGTGGGGGCTGATGCTCCGCGTTCTTTCTGCCGCCTTGTGATGCTCTCTTCTCCGCAGCCAGCTTTGAAAACCTCACCCCCAAATCTCTCCTGTATCTCTTCTTCATGTGGGGATCGTCGGCCATTGAGTTTGGAGCTGTGTGGGCAGCACGCTGTTCCGTGTCCACTTGCTGGAATCTGATGAAGTAAGGCCCTGTGGCTGCTGGCTGAGTTCATGCCTTCCATGAGCTCACTGATTAGAAGAGCAGGCGTAGATTGTTTCAGCTCTGGATAGTCAGAGAGCAGGTTTCTCCGTGTTGATTCCATCTGAGCTCTAAGGGAGAGTCTGTCCTGTGTCCCTCTCCCCACTTCTGGTGGTGGCATTCCCCCCCCTTCTGGTGGTCACTTCCCCTTCCAGTGGTTACACCCCCTTCCGGTAGTGACTTCTCCCTTCCGGTGGTGACATCCCCCCTTCCGGTGGTGACTCACTACTCTTGGTGTTCCTTGGCTTGTTGGCCACTCCAGTCTCTCCTCCATCTTCCCATCGCCACCTTCCCTCTTCATGCCCAAGTCTCTTCTCTTAGTCTGTAAGCACATCATTCACTCTTATTAGGACCCATCCTACTCCAATATGACCCTGTTAACTAGAAAATCATTAAAGATCCTATTTCCAAGGAAGGTTATGTTCAAAGATACAGGAGCATGCCTTTTGGGGGACACAGATCAATCCTTAACATTTGGCCCCCCTGATACCTTAGAGGATTGTTTTTAGAACAAAGGTGCTGTTTGTTTTTTGTAGACAGATCCTCATTCTTTAAGGTCATATTCAAATACTTCTTTCATTGGTCCTTCTCCCTAGTTGAATGTCCAAGTTGTCATGAATATTGTTTTTTTCAATATGTCAATGACAAATGCCCGTAAAATATCCTGGAAGAGCAGCATTTTAAGACCTGGAATATGGAGAAAGCAAACTAGCACTTTCCACGTTGTGTTGCATTTTACAGCTGAATGTGAAGAACTAAAACGCAAGAGGTCTGCTGCAGCCTGTGGTAGAGGAGGCTGAAAGTGGCCTCGCCTTGCAGGGCTTCCAGGAGCAAGACTGGATACAGAGATGCCCACTGCCCCGTGAGGGGCTGCTCACTTACTACCGTCCAGTCCATTCTGACCCGGCGACTCTCCATCAGATCTGAGGCTATAAATCTCAGTGGGAGGAGACTGGCCCTCTTCTCCCAGTTAGCCACAGGTGGGTCGACACCACCAGAGCTCATTCCAAAGCTCTTCAGCTCTACCGCCATGTGCTCAGAGCCGCCACTCCTCCTGGAAGCCTCGCTTCCGAGACACACAACCTTCTGCTCCCACGTGGCAGCAAGCCCTGTTCTCCTGATGGGTCTGAAATGCACCTTTATCCCACCCAGAAGCCCCTGGCCCAGGTGCCCTGTTCTCTGGATCCATGGATTGGCTTCCATGCTGTCTTATCTTGATCTCCAGTTCTGCCCGGACATCCTGGTTCTGATGCCCTGTAAGTGATAAGGCTGTAAAATCTAGAAGCAGCTTGAATTTAGAACAGTCTGGACAGGGATAAGGAATTGTGATGGTGCAGTGGATTAGGTGTAGGACTGTCAACCATCAGGGTGGTGGTTCAAACCCATCTCCCAGAAGAAGGATGATGTGGTAGTTACTTCCGTAAAGGACAGCACTGGGAATCCTGTAGACTGGTCTCCTCTGTCCTGTGGGGTCACTCTGAGTTGGAATCCGTTTCAGTGGATTTTAGGGAGAATGATGAATGAAATACCCTGCACGTCTGGTGTCCGGTAGATCGGTGATGATCGGCTGGTTGGTGGTTTGAACACACCTGCCCGCCCTCTGGGAGGAAGCGGAGGCCGTCTCCTCCCGTAGCGATGTGCAGCCTCGGAAAAGCCAAAGGGGCCCTTTGCTCTGCTGGGTTGTCCTCAGTCAGAATTAACTCAACTCTGGGGTTTCATCTGTGACGCCTATCCTGAAGAAAATCATTCAACTGCATTTAAAAGTACTTAACAGAGAGAGCTCTGCTGGCCTAGTGGCAGGAAGCTGCCCTGCAATCCCGAAGGCAGGCAGTTCAGAACCACCAGATGCTCCACCGGAGAAGGAGGGGCAGTCTCCTCCCGTGCCAGTCAGATCTGATTTGACAGCACACAGCAAGAAGTGAAAAATAGAGAAGAAACATTCCCAAAGGTGCACGGTTCGAATCCACCAGATGCTCCGCCGAGAAAGGAGGGACAATCTCCTCCTGTACCAGTCAGATCTGATTTGACGGTACACGCACACAAAAATAATAAAAAATAAAATAAAAAAAATTAAAAAAGAAAAATAGAGAAGAAAAATAATTTAACAGCTTTTGAAAAGTATCTTGATAGAATGTAGCATGGCAATAAGCAAAATGCAGAGTTCTTGGAACTTTGGGGGAAGAGTATGCGGTGTGTTTCACTGCTGAAAGGTCAGGAGTTGAGACTCCCCATCGTGCTCTGTGGAGGAAAGATGGGCAGTTTCCTTTCATAAATATTTACAGCCTCAGTGACTCTGACTGGCTTCATTGGTGGTGAGTTTATTGGTCGAAGTGTGTTGTGATGTTAATAGGTGCCTTTGAGCCAAAAGAGGCGTGGGAAGGGGTGGAAGCAGGTGGTGGTGTTGTCGTTGGCCTGGCAAGTGATTTTCAGTGTTCCGTGTGTGCCTCAGTGCTGCCAGATTCTCATCATGAGTGCGCGTTACTCTCATCATCAGGAAAAGCAGAAAATGTCGTTGTGTAAACGCTGGCCCACAGCCACTCAACAAACACTCACTGCACACTCCCCACCGACAGCCTGCCTGGTCCTGGCAAACCCCAGATCCTCGCTTCCCGGGGAAGGGCCCCCCTCCACCCTGGACAGCCGTCCCTGGTTTGCAGGCGTGCTGGGAGGGACATCCTGAAGAGGCTGAAGACCCCAACCCGCTTCTGGGCATGACTCGTAAAGGAGGAGGCTTTGCGTCTCCTCCTGTGGGCGGCCGCACACATAGAGAGAAGTAAAGCATTAAAATGCAGCGAGGCAAGGCTGCAGTGAGCTGTTTGCAGGCCAAGCCTGCAGGGAAAAAGTCACCGCGAAGCCCCACGCTTAGATGCAGATCTGGGAAGACATCTAGGGGAGTGCAGATTCTTAAAGCTTAGATAAGGACTGTCTGTATTTTGCAGGTGATCTTGTCAGAGCTTGTTGTAGAGCGTGGATCTCACAGGTACCCGCGGTTGACATTCCCTCCACTTCACGAAGTACAGTATGCCTTGGGAGTGTGGGGAACGTGTCCTGGCAGGGTGCTGGGGCTGCTGTTAGGTGCCATCAGTCCCAGCTCATGGCTACCCTGCCTTCAACAGACAGAAACGCGGGCTGGCTCTGCCCCGGCCTCATGGTGGTCTCCCTTGTTTTCACTTGACCCTCTATTTCACCCCAGGAACAGGCCTCTTCTGATAACGCCCAGCGTACACGAGTTAACCTTCCGTCCTCCTTGGTTCTACAACCTCCCTGGCTGTTCTTCTTCTAAGACAGAGTTGTTTATTCTTGTGGCAGCTCATACTGGTGGGCGCTGAGTGAGACTCATGGCAACACCACGCACAGTGGATGGGAACCGTGCCTGTCCTGCCGTCACAGGCCCCAACATGCTCAGGCCACTTGTTGAAGCCACCAGCCCAGTCCATCCCATTGAAGGCCGCCCATGAGATACTTCTCATTGTTCCCAACACAGTCCTTTAAAGGCCTCAGTTCTTCCGGCTTCCTTCTTCACTATCTAGCTCTCTTGTGCTTATGAAGTGAGTTAGAATACCATGGTTGTGTCACGTTAGTGCTCAGAGGAACACAGCCTTTCACACCTTTAAAACATCCTTTGGAACCAGTTCGCTCAGTCTAGTATTTGGATGTCTTTGCTGCTTCTGTGAGTGTTAGGGATCCAGGTAAAATGAAATCCTTGACGACTTCAGTTGTTGCTCTTACTTCACGCTGTTGCTTTTGGGTTCGGTGGTGAAGACGGTTGCCCTCGAGGTTGAGGTGTGCTCGTTGCTAAAGCTGTTGTCTTGGATCTTCATCACAAAGTGTTTCATGTCCTCATTGTTTTCAGCAAGTAAGATTGTGTCATCTGCGTATTTCAGGTTGTTAGAGAGTCTTTCTCTGATTCGGATGCTATGTTGTTCATCTAGTCTTGGGTTCCATGAGAGTAGGCAAAGTTTGTAAAGGTCTAGTAGCCCTCGTGCACACACAAAAGAAAGACGGAGGGAGGGAAAAAGGAAAGGAGAGGAGAGGAGAGGAGAAAGGAGA
>NW_006399774.1:11159462-11170747 GCF_000299155.1 Elephantulus edwardii
AGTCCTTGAAAAGAGACATCAAGCTTGGAAAGAAGGAGTGCTAGTGAACAAGAAGAAGACCCTCAATCAGATGGGTTGACACAGTGACTGTGGCATTGGGCTCAAGTGTGTCAGAGATGATGAGGACGGCACAGGATAGGACAGGGGTCAGGCACGTGTGGTGTTCACAGGGTCACTGTGACTCATACTCAACTTGATGGCACCTAACACCAACAATGGCCACTCTCCTCCCACGCTGTTACCGGCCTCTGAAAACCCACTGGGGGGTCAGCTATGGGTCGGTTCCAACTCGATGATACACAACAATCTGAGAAGCACTGATGCCTCACACACACACAGAGGAAAGGCTGTGAGACACAGCTCAGAAGTCACTGAGTTGGCTTTAAAGGACGATCTTTGAGTCCCAGGAACTTTTTTCTCTCAGTGTCTGAGGGTTTTGTGGTCGACGTGAGGAACATGATGTCTCATTTGTCAAGCGGCATAGTTTCGCTTCCCCAGGTCTGAGCATGTTTTGAGGGCAGGAGACAGCCATTTCCACTTGTAGGGGAGCAGCCTTTGAGCTGGGCTCTGGTGCCTGAAGCCTGTGTCTGAACCCCACAAGTAGAGCAGCTGTCTGACTGTGACCACTGACCTTGAAACCTCAGCTGAGAGAGCAGGAAGTAGGGGCCTGGAGCCTCTGAAAAACACAAGACCAACTCATTGATGCCCAGTTTATTCTCCCCCACAACAGCCCTGAGCGTCAGGTAGAACTGTGCTCCCAGGGTCTTTTTGGCTGGAACTGTTACAGAACCACATGGCCAGACCTTTATTCCATGGTACCTACCACTGAATGGGTTGGAACTTTCAAGCTAACTGAGGCCTACCTGCAGAGAAAGGCTCCTTCAGCCTGAGACCAGGCAGTTCTAGAGGCTTCAAGGAAACTTCAGGAACTGCTTAGTGAAGTCATGCAGAGTTCACTCCGGGCAGAGGCCTTCCTTATTGGGCAGTGGGGGAGGAGGTATGTTGGGAGATTTGAGGTGCAGTACCCAGGGAAATGTCTGTTCCTGAGCCCCTAATCCAGGTACTGGTGTTATATAACCCCAGTAAGCCCTCCAGCGGGTTTTTAGAGGCATTAAATTGCGTGAGAAGGGAATTGTGCACCTTCCCCCTAAGAAACAGCTGATGGGTCCCTCGGGTTGGTGACACATCTCCTTGTAGCCATCAGAGCTCCCTTCATCCATGTTGTTGTTGAGTGCTGTTGAGTCAAGTGCCCTGTGAACAACACACCTGAACCCAGTCCTGTCCTGTGTCATGCTCATCTTCTCTGTCGTACTTGAACCCGTTTCTGCAGACACCGTGTCAATCCATCTCATTCAGGGCCTTCCCTCTTCAGCTAACCCTTTACCTTTCCTATCGAGGTGTCCTTTTTCTGAGGAATAGCCTTCTAACCAGATGCCCAAAACCTGTCAAGTTTGGCCATCCTTGCTTCAAAGAAGCACCCTGACTGCACATTCCCAAGACATACCTGTTCTTCTGGCAGTTCATGGGGTATTCGGTACTGTTCTCCAACACCACAGCTCAAAGGCAGCAATTCTTAACCTGTCACCCTTACTTACTGTCCAGTTCTCCGATGCATAGCAAGTGACTGAAGACTGTGGCCTGACTGTGGCACACTTTAGTCTTCAAACGGACATGGCTGCTCTTCAGGACTTTGGAGAGGTCTTTGACTATGGACTTGACCGATGCAATATACATCTCCTGATCTCCTGACTGCTAGTACCAAGGGTATTGATTGTGGATCCAAGTAAGAAGAGATCGCTGACAATTTCAGTCTTTCACCATCTATCGTGATGTTGCTTATTAGTCTAAGAATGAGGATTTCTGTCTTCTTGATGTTGAGATGCAAACCATATTGAGTCCATGTTAGGTGGCCTTAATCCAGCTTCTCTCAGTGTGGCAAGCAGACCACTTGGATGCGAGTCACCTAGCCAAGCCTGTTGTTGATTCCACCTGTATGTGTGCCTGCTCCATCGGGTCTTCCAAGACTCTGACCGAATTGGTGGAAGGTCAGAGAAGCAGGATGACCCTCGACAAGGTGGATTGACACAGTGACTGCTACAGTAGTTTCTAGCATATCAGACATCGTGAGGTTGGCCCAGAGCAGGAAGAGTAATGGAAAAGTCAGAAATCACTTACTTAGGAATACATGAGAAAGTAAACCTGCAAACAGACAGAAATTTCGTACGATGTGGCACTTGGTACATACAAACTCACTGCTGTCGTCGACCCCAGCTCATAGCGACCCTGCATCAGGTTTTGAAGCTGTGAATATGATAGGAAACTACCCATCTTTTTCCTGAGGAGAAGCCAGTGGATTTGAACTGCCAGCCTTTCAGTGAGCATCCCTACAGGTAGCACACTGTGCCACTTCTTCACTTGGTCCATCCAGCATTTCACACCAGTGGGCACAGAATGAGTCTTCCGTGAAGAGGCTAGAGAGCTTATCATTTGCAAAGAGAGGCAACAGTTAAATCTTGGTGGTTTAACCAACTATTTTCCTTTTCTTTCTCATTTTGGGAGAATGATTGGTGAGGTTCCTGATCGTGTTCGGGTCTAAGATTTGAAGTAGGGTTCTGGGTCCCCAGCTTTGTCCCTGGTGCCGTGCACGTGACCTCACTGGGCGACAGTGAGCCCACCCACGTGCCTCTGCGCACCGCACACTCGTTCTTGGACTTTTGCCTCGTTTGAGTCAATGGTAGATGCATTGAGCACACTTGGTAAGCACTTGATGAATGCTGCTGTAGCCTAAACCCACGGCACGTGGCTGCTGAGAAAGTCCCCCTGCTTCCTGTTGGGCCTTTGATTATCACTGTAATCAATAAAGACAGTAACCTGGTGTCCGAGTCACTGCCGAGCTCACTTCAGACTCGTGGGGATGCAGGTGGTGCAGGACACAGCTGCCTTGCTTTGCATTCTCCAGGAGGGGACCTGTGGACAGTGGACCACCAGGTCTTTCTACTGAGATGCCTCTGGGTGGATTCAAACTACCAGCCTCTCAGTTATTATCTGAGGGATTAATTGTTGCAGCATGAAGACCCCTAATACACCCAGAGGGTCAACTCCCACGTGGTGTCAGGGCATGGACAATATTCTCACTCCCAATAAAATGCTCTTTCCTCCACCTCTGGCTTTTCTTGTGCAAATTCGAGCTGATGTTGGGCTGGTTAAAGAGCGCATGGAAGGTGCTTGGCCTGGAGGTCAACGTGATCCCCTGTGTGAGGCCAGCTCACTCTTAGGTGGCCTCGGACAACACTTGGCCAGTGGCCAGCAGCCCAGGCCCACAGCTGCCGTGCTGATGCTGATTCATGGTGAGTCTCCATCCTGCTTCCGGGCTGTGAATCTTTACAGAACGACACCGCCTCTCTTTCTCCCTTGGAGCATCTGGTGGGTTTGAACCACTGACCTTTGTGGGTAGCAGCTCAGTGTGTTATACACTAAATCCCAGCAGCTGGGTGGGTCAAATCTCCTCCTCCTCATAGAGTTTCCAGGATGAAGAAAGAACCTGAAAAACTTCTCTCTCCCCCGCAGCCAGACCTTCAGAGAGGTGGAAAGGGCACCGTCTCTCAATTATTGATGAAATCTAGGAATGTGTAATTATTTTCTTCAGAACTGCAGCAGTCCTTCCGCCGACCCCTGAGTCAGGAGTGGTGGGGGGCCCGGGCCACCTCGGCTGCCTCTGCAGGACATTCGTTCCCTGCACGCTGCTGTTTCCAGAGTAATGTTTTGGGCTCATTACAGAGTTATACCCATTCATTGTGGAAACCCTGAGAAGCATAAAATGAAATTGAATTTTTAAAATTAGAGTGAATTGTATTATTTAATAGCTCCTACTTGTCAGGGCAGCCGTGCTCAGCACTTCAATGCCCCTTCTCCTTCCAGGAGTTTTCTTTGCAGCATGTGCTATCCACGTCTGTCGAATGCCCCTCTGTGGTTTTACAAGTCCCTTTGTTGTTTTGAGCTGTGGTCCAGTCACCCCCAAATCTTGGCACCCCTGTACACAGCATGAGACCGTCTCCATCAGACCGTTTCCACAAGGCGGTCCCCAGGCCTTTCCTGCTAGTCCATCTTTGTCTGGAAGGTTTGCTCAAATGTGGTCAGTGAGCATGAAATGCGTTAGACAGGAATCGAACCTGCGTCTCCTGCATGGAAGCTGGGAATTCTACCACCTCACCCAAAGTCCACATTATTTCTGTAGTTATTGTGATTTGAGTGGACATTTACAATGTGCATTGTTTTTTAATCAATCAATCATTTATGCAGACGTTGGTCTGTGGCATCAGTTTTGATTCATGTAATGTCTAATCACTCATTCATTCCATGATATCTTTTTTTCTCTCCATTTTTTAAAATTAGATTACATAGAATTATTAATACACATCATGTTATTAATGTACATTGTTTTATCCAATCTTCCATGAACATTGTATTTTTATTATAATAATAATTCATTTCTGTTGAACTATACCTGTCAAGTCTCCACTGAACCTTATACATCCTTCACCCCCTGCCCAGCCCACTAACCTCTGCTCTCCTCGTTCATCACGTATTCTCTCAAAACTCTCTTGGTTGGCTTCATTTGGTCCCTGCCACAGTTTGCTTGATTGACTCCTAGGGTTTTGTGATTTTTTTCTGTTTAAATAGGATGTTACCCTACCCTACACCCTGAATAGGTTCTCCCAAGAAGCCCTGGTGATTCATTAGTTAGGTGTTTGTATGCTAACCGAAAAGTCAGCAGTTCGAGACCGCTGCATGATTGTCAGGAGGAAGACATGGTTATCTGCTTCTGGGAAAGCCTTGCAGAGCCCACGGAGCACTTCTCGGTTCTGTGGGGTTGCTGTAGGTCAGAACCCACCTGATGGCAGCAAGCAGGGTTTGCCTTTGTTGTATAGTTTCGCACTAGTCATTGCTAACAGTTGTTATTATGAGCCATCAAGTTGCCTGCAACTCAGAGCAACCTTATGCACGATAGCTCTGAATCCTGCCCCGTCTTAGGCCAGTCTCACTGCCTCTGACACACCTACCCCCATTACCCAGTCTAACGGGACTTGCTCTGCCAACCCAAAGGCCAAGCCTTTCTGGGGGTTCAGTCCACCAGCCACTTGGAAGAGAAAAGATAGTCTCCTCTCATGTGGTTGACAGCCTGCTTAGCTCTGAGTGGGTTCCAATGTGTTACTTGGGTTTTTTTTTTATATTTAAAATACATTGTAAATAGATTTTATATTGTAAATTTAAGTGATATAATAAATTGTAAATTGTTGTTGTTAATTTTCGTTGAGTCGTAGGCGACTCATAGCGACGCTATGAATGAAAGACCTGAACATTTGTATAACTTTTATCCTCTCTCCACGTTCATAGGGTTTCCGGAGGCAAGCTGTTATGGAAGTGGATGCCACTCCTGCTTCCAAGCTTGTTTTAATCGGAGAGTTTCACCAACCACTGTCCTCCATGGGAAACCATTATGACATTTGACATATCAGTATCACAGTGTTCAGCTTCACAGCAACCACGAGTTACCTCTTTGGCTTTACAATTATTCTACTTCCTATAGACTCATTTATCTTAGTTATTTTGTGTTAATTGGAGGCAAAAGGGAGGAGAATATCATCGAAAGCTGCTGCTTTTTTCTTTTTCACTTAAACTCATGGTTGTTGCTAGCTACCATACCCGCCCCGACACATAGTGACCACAGGCCCACAAAATTAAGCCATTGTGATTGAAGGTTTTCCTGGCTGCTTGTCAGAGTAGATTGCCAGGACTTTCTTCCTACTCTTAGTCTGGAAGCTCTGCTGAAATCTGTTTCGCGTAACAGCAAGCCTCCCCCGACAGACAGGTAATGGCTGCACCTTGAGGTCTACAAACCAAGTCTCCCACAGAGAGGGCCAGACATAAGCCACTGACCACTCCTGACCTCCTTAAAGATGTTGTTGTTGCTGCTGTCATGAAGTACAGCTCACAATGTCCCTGTGAACCAGGCCTCCCTGCCCTGACCTGTGCCATCCTCCTCATCCCGGACACGCTTGAGCCCGTTTCTGCATCACTGTGTCGGTTGAGGCTCTTAGTCTCACTTGCTGATTCTCTATCTTTGAAAGCATGATACACCCCCTTCTAAGAATAAACCCATCTAACAACAGGACCAGAGTATGTGAGATGAAGCTGTATCATCTTTGCTGCCAAAGAACAATCTGGCTGCACCTTCTCCAAGACATATCTGTTTGTTCTTTTGACAGGATAGTTAACGCTCTTCTCCAGCACCACAGATCAAATATTATTGATTCTTCTTCTGGCATCCTTATTCATTGTCTAGCTCTCAGATGCACAGCAGATGATTGGAAAGGCATTTATAAATACCACCCGCTCGTTCTGTCCTGGCTCCTTTAATTCTCTAGACCAGGAGGCTGTTGTACCAACAGAGCAGGGGGACACAGCATGGTTTAAAGTCAAGAAAGATGACTGTTAGGGCTGTATCCTCTCTCCATACCTATTCATTCTGTACGCTGAGCAAATTGTCCGAGAAACTGCACTTTAAGAAGAAGCATATGACATCAGAATTGGAAGAAGATTAATCAACACTCTGCCTCATGCAGATGGCACAACTTCGCCTGTTGAAAGTGAGGAGGAAGGAGCTGAGATGTGAATTGCAGGTCAAAAACTACAACTTTAAATATGGGTTACATCTCAATATCAGGAAAACAAAAATTCTCACCACCAGGCCAATAGGCAATATCATGATAGACGGAGAGAAGACTGAAGTGGTTAAGATTTCATCTTGCTAGGATTTCTTGGCAACAGCGGTCATGAAATTTAAAAAAGAAATAAATTTAAAGTAAGTGTAGTGTTGGAGACGCCCTTGGTCAGGGACCTCTCCAAGGTGCTGAACACCAGAGATGTCAGTCTTTGGTAAAGTGCACCTGATTCAAGCCATAGTCTTTTCTGTTTCCTATGCATTAGAAAGGTGGATATTGACCAAGAATGACAGTAGAATTGATACCTTTGCATTTTGGTGTTGGAGAATATTTCTGAATGTCCCCTGCACTGCCAAACAAACAAATAAGTAAGTCTTGGAGAAGGTGCATACCCCTTGGAAGGAAGGATACTGAAACTCCATCTTACGCACTTTGGGCATGTTGCTAGGAGAGGCCAGTCCCTTAGAAGGACATCCTGGAGGGAGCTCTGGCAGCCTAGTGGCAAGAAGCTGCACTGCAATCCCAGAGGTACATGGTTCGAATCCACCAGATGCTCTGCTGGAGAAGGAGGGGCAATCTCCTCCTGTACCAATCAGATCTGATTTGATAATACACAGAAAAAAAAATAATTTTTTTTAAAAAAGGAGATCCTGCCTGGAGAAGTGGAGAGTCAGTGTAAGAGAGGAAGACCTCGCAGGAGATGGATTGACACAGTGGCTGGAGCAGCGGACTTGCGTCTGGCGGGGGTGGTGAGGGTGACGGTATTGGGCAGGGTTCAGATCTGCTGTTCTTAGGGGGTTGCTATGAGTTATGGACACCGTGACGGCATCTAACAACAACAACTGGCATCTGTGTGGGTGAATAGCCACTAAAAACTAAACGCCCTGCGTGGAGTCAATTCTAACTGCCAGCGACCCACTTGTGGCGTTTCCAAGGTGGTAATCATTAAGAGAAGAGCCTGGCATCATAGTATATAAGGACTTAGGCCTTCTATCTGGTAGTGGATTTGGGTTGAGGGAATCTTTAGAGGACCAGGAGCCTCATTTCTTTCCCAATGTGGAAGGATAACAAGGGAAAGTAAGACATTCATTTCCACTTAGCTATGGGCATACATTGTATTGATTCGGTTAAACTAAGGAGGTCATAGCTGCCACACACTTTCTTTTCTTCTCATCACATTAATTAGTGCTTCACATACTGCCCTGCAGGGCCTGAGCTTCAGAGAACAGTGAGCATCCTTGCAGATGATGGTCAAGGAGTCCTGCGGTGAGTGGCCAGTCGCTGAGTCACAGGGGTGTGGACATCATGACTGATGTGTGAAGATGCTGAGTTAGTTCTTCCACTGATCAGAATCCACTCCCCATAACACCTGGCCTTCACTGCGGTCCAGGAAATGACAATTTGAGGAATATCTGGGTTCATGCTCCCTGTGTTGTATTAGAGCAGCGAGAGTGGGGTTGATACCACTCCATGATCACAGTTAGATGACGCTCTCTTCTCCAGCTGCTTGACTTTGTAAGAACACACATGCTGTTGTTGTTGTTGCTGGTGTTACGTGCTGCTGAGTTCACTGGGACACATGACCTTATGAACAACAGATCTGAATGGTACCCAAGCTCATTTGAATGATATTTGTATCGATCCATCTCCTTTGGGAGTCTTCCTCTCTTCCACTGAGCCTCTCCCTTTCTCAGCATGATGCATTTTCCCAAGGGCTGACTCTTCCTGAAAACATTCCCTAAATATGTGAGACAAAATTTCTCCATCCTAACCTCTACACAGTCAACACTCTTAGCACCAGTAGCCAGGAAATTAAAAGGCGTATTGCCATGGGAAAGTCTGCCGTTAGGGACCTCTCCAAAGTACTGAAGAGCAATAGTGTCTCTCTGGAGACTAAGGTGCATCTGATACAGGCCATGGTCTTTGCAGTCACTTGTTATGCATCAGAGAGTTGGACAATGACCAAGAAGGACAGAAGGAGAATTGATGCCTTTGAGCACTGGTGCTGGAGAAGAGTATTGAGAATACCATGGACTGCTAGGAAAACAAACAGATTCATCCTGGAAAGGGTTAAACCAGGTGGCTCTTTGGAGGCAAGGATTCTGAGGCTCCGTCTAACATACCTTGGACATGTTGTAAGGAGAGACCGCTCCTTGGAGAAGGACATCATGCTTGGGAGGGTGGAGGGACAACGCAGGAGGGGAAGACCCTCTATGAGGTGGATTGATTCAGTGACTGGAGTTATCGGGATGGGAGTGTCAGAGACAGTGCGATTGGCACAAGACAGAGCAGAGCTTAGGGCCGTTGTACATAGGGTCGCTATAAGTCGCAAGCGACTCGACGGCACGTAACAACAACAACAAAACCTCTAAGAGCACCCTGGTTGAACTTGCTCCAAGACAAGCTTATTTATTCTTTTGGCACTCCATGGTATATTCAGTACTCTTCTCCAGTACCACAATTTAAAAGTGTCAATTCTTCTTCCTTACTGAGTCTCCAACTTTCCGATGTATAGGAAGCAATTTAAAAGAGCAAGGCTTGGATGAGGGGCACCTTAGTCTTTAAACTGATGCTATTGCTCTTTAACACTTTGGGGAAGTCCTCGATAGTAGATTCCCCAAGGCAACACATCCTTTGATTTCTTACCTGTTGTAGTCATAGGTTTTGCTTGTGGACAGCTTCAGTTTTTCTGCCATCTAACATTGTGTTGCCCCAATCTTGAGGATTTTTGTTTCTTCGTGTTGAGATATAATCCATATTGAAGGTTATGGTCTATAACCTTCTTCAGTAAGTCCTTCAAGTCTTACTTATTTACTGTACACACACACACAGAGTTTCTCTTCTCCAGGACAACTTTGGTAGGTAGAAAATCGAGGGTAGAGAATTGTGCCGACAATCTAGAGGTGGGTAGTTCACATCTACCAGGTGCCTTGCAGGAGAAAGATGAGTGATCTCTTTCTAGTGATTCAGAGCCTCTGAAAAGCCGCTGGAGAGTCACCTGAACCTATCCCAGCTCGGGCAATGCGTTGAGTTTAGGTGAGTTTGAGTTTTCTTCTCCAAACCTGCTGATATCAAGTCATTAAGTCGGTTTTGACTCACAGTGGCCCTGTAGGACAGAGCAGAACTGCCCCAGGGAGTTTGCAAGCCTTTGCTCTTTAATGACGCAGGCTGCTGTATCTTCCTCCCGGAGGGGTGGTGTCTCAGGACGGCCAACCTTCCCATAGCAGGGAAGTGCTTAACCCCTGCACCACTGTGGCTCCTTCCTCCTCTTGAGTGGGGCCTGATGGGGTACAGCCCAGCTTCTCTAAAACGGTCATCCACACTGGATGGTCAGTCCACGGGTGGTGCCAATGGTTAATGCACACAACTGCTAACCACAAAGTTAGTGGTTTGTGTCCACCTGCAGGAACCTTGGAAGAAAGCTCTGACCGTGTCATTCCAGGGTGTCAGTCCCTGAAGAAAACGTCCGCTTGTCAGTCCCTGAAGAAAACGTCCTCTTTTTCACAGACACGTGTCTGAGTCCCCTCGACTGCAATTGGTTCTAGGCCGTCGCTGCTGCCGGTCATTCTGTTCTTTGGACACCCATTGACTGCTTCACTGTTATCTGTTTTGTGTTAAAGTTCTTTGTGTAAGATTTTTCTCTGAACAAAAAAAAAAACTACACTGCTGTCTGTAACAATGAAAGCCAGCAGTTTAAGAGCCTAGCTGAGCAGTTTTGTTGGGCAGACTCCACAGAGCTCACTGGGTAATGTCTGCCCTTTGAGCAATGGTGAGATGTCTGTCAAGGGCCCACACCTTTCTCTCTGGCTTCTTGACTTCCCCACCCGCCACTCAGAGAGCTTCCCTAGCTATCAGGGCAAAAATTCAGTCACATAGAATAGCTGTAGTCAGTTCCAGACCTGTCGTCATTATACTCACAGGGAAGTTTTGATAAAAGTACTCTTTTTCCCCAGTTCAAGATGCCTTCCTTTATTCTGTTCTATTAAAACTTTATTTGTTTTAATTTCTCTCTCACTTTTTTTTTATTTTAGTGAAAGTTTATATAGAGCTTGGGTCTTATCCATTCATTCATGCACACTTTCCTCCCTCCCTCCCCTCAGTTCCCCTTGTAAGGCTATTTTTCCCCCTAAGTACCATTTTTATCGATCCATCTCATTGAGGGTCTTCCTCTCCTGCACTGTCCCTCCACTCTCCCAAACATGATGTCCCTCTCGAAGGATCAGTCCCTCCTTGCTACATGCCCAAAGTATGTCAGATGAAGCTTCAGAATCCTTGACTCTAGGTAACATTCTGGCTTCACCCTCTCCAGGACATACCTGTTTGTTCTCCTAGCAGTCCATGGTATATTCAACACTCTTCTCCAGCACCATAGCTCAAAGACATCAGTTCTCTGTCATCCCTATTCACTGTCCAACTCTCTGATGCATAGCACGTAATTGCAAAGACTATAGCCTGGATCAGGCGCACCTTAGTCTCCAGCCTGATGTCGTTGCACTTCAGTACTCTTGAGAGGTCCCTCACAGCTGACTTTCCCAATGCAATTCGTCTTCTGGTTTCCTGGCT
>NW_006399774.1:11171922-11173301 GCF_000299155.1 Elephantulus edwardii
CTGGGGTAATCGGGATGGATGTGTCAGAGGCAGTGCGATTGGCACAGGATAGAGCAGGGTTTAGGGCTGTTGTACATACGGTCGCTATGAGTCGCAAGTGACTCGATGGCACATAACAACAAACAACAATGATTAACCAACCCTCCCACCCAAGCCCATCCCACCCTGCCCATTCTCACTCCTCTGCTCCCACCTTCCCCACCTTGGATCCTCATACCCATCCTACAATAATGGTCTCATACAGTATTTGTCCTTATAAGATGGAGTTAGTTCACTCAGCACAATGCTCTTCAGTCCTTCCCATGTTAGGTGGTGATTTGTTAGGAGCAAAAATCATTGCTCCTGCGTGCTGCATAGTGTTCCATTGTGTGAATGGACTATAATTTCTCAATCCATTCCACTGTGGTTGGACATGTGGGCTGTCTCCATGTTCCTGTGATGGTGAATAAAGCTGCTATGAATATTGGTGTACAAGTCTCCATTTGTGCCTCAGTTCTCATTTTCTTGGGGTATATTCCAAGCAGTAAAATAGCTAGGTCATATGGAGTTTCTGTGTTCAGCTTTTTGAGGAAATGCCAAACTGCCTTCCAGAGTGGTTGTACCATTTTACAATCTTACCAACAATGTATAAGAGCTCCTATCTCTCCACACCTGCTCCAACATTTATTACTTTGCCACTTCTACTGGAGTGAGATGGCATCTCGTTGTAGTTCTGATTTGTATCTCTCTTATTGCTATTAATTTTGAGCATTCATGTGTCTGTTGACCATCCAGATATCTTCCTCTGTGAAAATTCTTTCCATGTCATTTGCCCATTTTGTAATTGTGTTACTAGTCTTTTTCTTGTGGAGGCCCTGTAGGATTCTGGAAACTTTTGATAATGAGACCGTAGTCTAAAATGGTATTGCCACATATTTTTTCCCAGTCAGTAGGTTTCCTCTTCCCTCTGTTGGAAAAGTTTTTGTTGAGCACAGGAATTTAATCTTTAGAAGGTACCACGGTCCCCTTGTAAAGTTATTAATTGTTATACACTTGGTTTCTAATACTGATTCTTGGTCCCTGGCACAGATAGGAATCTCTAGGACTAAGGTCTGGAAGAATTCCTTGGAGTCAGTTGGTTTCTCTAGGATCTCTAGAATATCTCCACCATTCTCCTGTACATTGGAGGGTTACAGACGATACACTAATTGTTCTTCAAAGAACCCACCTCACTTTAAACCCTTGTTACTTTGCATTAGAACAGCCACTTGTCAGTCAGAAATTTTTTTTTCTATAATTATACTTTATTAATTTTCATAAACATTTACAGAGATTTTGGGCTTCCACTCATTCATTGTTGCACTATTCTCTCTACCCTCCTCCCAGTTTGTTCTTGTCCA
>NW_006399774.1:11173925-11184473 GCF_000299155.1 Elephantulus edwardii
ATACATTATTGAACCCATCTTACTCAGTCTCTCCCCAACCCCAAGGACAGTCCCATTCTACAACAGTGGCATCATGTAATATTTGTCCTTTTGTGACTGGGATATTTCACTCAGCATAATGTTCTCCAGAGTCAAGTCCAAAGCACTGCAGTCATGGATGAACGTTTAAGATCTGTTGCCTGTCTTTCTGCCTGGTGGTGGATTCAAACCATTTGTCTTTAAGTTACCAGTGCATCATCTTTTTATCCTCTAAGCCACCAGAGCTCCGCTGGTGCAACAGCTGTATGTCAGCAGCATCCAACATCTGGGCTCTGTCTAGATGTACAGATAATTCCTGATTTATTATGAGATTCCCTTCTGAGGATTCCATCATAAGTCAGTTGTGATGTAAATGTAATATCTCTTCCCTTCTCCCCAGTTTCCATTATTTTACGCGAACTCCAAATCTGAGTGTTGCTGATGGTTCATATCCGTAGGAAAGAGATGAGCTGTGTCCTCCAGTGTGATTCACAGCGTCAGAAACCCCAGGAAGCGTCAGCAGTGAATTCAAATCTGGGAATTTGGTCAACAGATCGCAGGCTATGACATTGCATTTAGGTAAAAGTTCAGACTCACTGCTTCTGAACAGACTCACGGCTGACTCTGCAATGTGAATCCCCTGCAAGGAGATTGAATCCAAGCTGCCAGAGTCGTGCAGAGCTCCCAAAATCAGAGGGCCGTAAATGTGTGCGTCATAACTCAAGCGTACCATGAGAGTGGGGCTGCTACTGGTTGTCAAGAAGACTTAGGCGTGAAACAAACCACATTTTCCTTTTTCCTTTGCTCTGAGTACGGGTCTGCTTTTTTCATCACTGCCACTATTCGCAAAGGTTCCTTCCCCTCTGGCGGGCCGTCTCTTAGCTGCCAAATTGTTCATGGCGTGTAAATGCCCCAGAGAATGCCACTGCTCCAAATTTTGTTGGTAAAAACGTGAGTCTTAATCCACATCTTATGTAAAAGAGTAATTCCTAATCGACACCTTTTATGACTTGAGATTTTTTTCCCCCTGTGCATTTTTGTTCTCTTTTGAGGTGGTGAAAATATGTATATCTTTAAAATATATGGTCTTAGTTACCTAGTGCTGCTATAATAGAAATACCACTTTTGTTGTTACATGCCATTGAATCACCCACAGCTCATAACAACCCAGTGTACCCTGCCCTATTCTGAGTCAGGCTCACTGTATCTGACACACCTAGCCCGATTACAGCAGTTACTGCATTAATCCATCTTGTCCGCGGTCTTCCTCTCCTGCCCTCTCTACCTTTCTAAGCATGATGTCCTTCTCTAAGGACTGGTCCCTTCCAGCCATGTGCTCAAAGTACGTGAGACAGAGCTTCATGTCCTTACTCAAGGAACAGTGTAATTTCACCTTCTTCAAGACAAACCAGTTAGTTCTCTTAGCACTCCATGGTATGTTCAAAACTCTTCTTCAGCACTGCAACTCAAAGGCATCAGTTCTTCTTCTGTCACCCTTGGTCATTGTCCAGCTCTGATACATAGCAAGTAATTGCAGAGACCATCGCCTGAATCAGACACACCTTGGTCTCTAGACTGACATCATTGCTCTTTCGCACTTTGGAGAGGTCCCTGACAGCAGATTTCCCTAATGCAATTCTTTATTTATTTCCTGGCTGCTGGTGCCAAGAGTGTTGATTAGGAACCGAGCAAGTTGAAATTGTTAACAACCTCAATCTCCTCTCCATCTATCATGGTGCTGCCATTTGGCCCAGTGGTGAGAATCTTTGTCGTCTTGATGTTGAGCTTCAGTTCATTTTGAAGACTACAGTCATGGCCTTCTACAACAAATGTTTCAAGATCTCCTCAGTTTCAGCTGGCAAAGCTGTGTCATCTGCATAACACATGTAGTTGATGAGTCTTCCCTCCAACCTGATGCTGCACTGTTCTTTATAAAGTCTAGTCTCTCGAATGATCTACTCTGCATACAGCCTGAAAAGGTATAGAGACAGGATACATCCCTGACACACTCCTTTCCCAATTTTGAACTATGCAGTATTTGCTTGCCCTATTCTGAGGACTGTTTCCTGGTCCAAGTATAGGTTTTACATGAGCAAGGATTCCCATACTTCTCAAGATTAATCACAATTTATTGTGATCCGCACAGTCAAATATGTTTGCAGAGTCAATGAAACACAGAGAGACAGTCCTCTGACACTCTTTGCTTTCAGCAAAGATCCATCTGACATTGGTGAGATATTAGTCTTTGGTGCCACAGCCTCTTCTAAAAGCAACTTGTGTTTCTGTTAGTCCTCTGTCAATGTAATGTCCCTATCGTTTTTGGATAATCTTCAGTAGGAATTTTGCTTTCGTGTGATATTATTGATATTGCTTTAAAATTTCCACACTCTGTCAGGCCACCTTTTATCTGGAATGGAAACTAAATATGACTCTCTTCTGGCCAGTTGCCCAGTTAGCTTTCCTCTTCATTTCTTGGCACAACTTGGTAAACATGTCCACAGCAGCATCTGTTTGTTGAAATATGTCAGTTGGTATTTCATCAATTCCTTCAGAACAGCCTGAACTTCCTTCATCACCATTGCCTCTTGATCATACTTTATTTCTTTAAATTCTTCTGTGTCAGCCAATTCTTTCTGGTACAGTGACTCTGTATACTCCTTCAATCTTCTTTTAATGCTTCTTGAATTATTCACTATTCTGCCCATAGCATCCTTAAGTATTGCAACTCGAGGTTTGAATTTATTCTTTAGTTCCTTCAGCTTAAGACGAGCAAGTTCAACCAAGTGAGTTTGGCCCTTTTCATTTTCTGACTCCAGCTCTTTGCACATTTCATTATACTACTTTGCTTTGTCTTCCCACGCTGCCCTTTGAAATCTTATGTTCAGCTCCTTAACGTCTTGCTTTCTTCCCTTTGCCTTGGCTTCTCAGTGCTCTAGTGTAATATTCAGAGTCTCTTCTGACATCCTTCTCTGTCATTTTTTCCTCCTCTGTCTTTATAATGACCTTTTGGATTCTTTGTGGATGACATTCTTGATATCATCATGACAGATGAGCTGTGGGAGGATACCAAGCATCATTATAGAACCACCATGCATCATTGCCTGTCTAACAAGCCTCTGAGAAGCAAGGTTCAGCCAAGGCCACACGTATTTTGAAGGACACAGTTCAGTTGATGACACCATCTCAACAATTTCTCCATATACAATTCAATGGCATTGATTATTGTCTTCAAGTTGTATAATGAACTTCACTTTCCTTTCCTTAATTATTGCACTATTTGAACTAAAGTTCTATGGCCCCAATCAAAACTTCCCATTCTTCCCCCTTGTTCCAACTAACTACTAATCAATGCTGGTGGCTATGTCCTTGCATGTTGCATAGAGATGAGAGCCTATAATCTTTATTGACTGCAGCTGACTTGGGAGCCGTGTTGATGGAGCGGTTAACAGGCTTGGCTGCTAACCAGAAGGTCTTCGTTTGAACCTTCCAGCTGTTCCACCTGAGAAAGTTGTGACAATCTGTCTGCTTGTATAAAGATTACAACCGTGGAAACCTAATAGACACTCCCACTCTGTCCTACTTAGTGGCTGTGAGTTGGAATCAATTAAACAATAATGGAGTCGGTACATTGACACAGTGGAATACTATGCAACACTGAAAAACAAGGAACTAACAAAACACAACGTGGATGTTTCTGGAGGACATTATGCTGAGTGAAATATCTCAGTCATGAAAATACAAAAACTACCACTGTTATAGAACAGGACTAACATGGGAGGCTGGGGGGAAGCTAGTAAAAGAAGGGCTAGATGATGAAGGGCTAGATGTATTGGAACGGATGAAGGAAAGACTGTTTAAAAGGAATCTATAAAAGGCATTATTTGTATGACAACAGTCCAGAGTAAGAGGTGCATTGCAAAGTGGACTAGGGGTTGCAAGAGGGAGGAAATTGTGCAACAATGAATGAAGATTTTTGTTTTTAAGAAAAAGTGGACTGGAGGAGGGAGGAAAGTGTACAACAATGAATGGATAAAAATCTAACTTTTCTGTAAAAGTTTCATTAAAATAAAATAAAAAATAAATGAAAACCAGTGGAGTTTTAGGCTTTGCTGTTGTTGGCCCTGTCTTGATGTCCATCCGCCTGGTGGCATCACCAGGCCATTGTTTCCACCATGGCTGAGCTGTAGTCTGTCATGTCCACGTGCCACACGGTGTTGATCAGTTCACCTGTTGAAGGCCGTGTCATTGTTCGCACCCTTGGCTGTGGTTAGACACTCTGCATGTGGTTAGACATACAGGAAGGAAGATGACCTACCTTTCAGAAAGTGGGTTTGAAGGGAGCTCTGGTGGTCTAATAGCAAGAAGCTGTGCTGCAGTCCCGAAGGCTTATGGTTCAAATCCACCAGATGCCCCACTGGAGAAGGAGGGGCAATCTCCTCCTGTCCCAGTCAGATCCAATTCAGTGGTACACAAAAGAGGAAAAAAAAAATCAGAAAGTGGGTTTGGCATAGCAGCCAGGTGCAATTTGCGTAGCTTCCACCAACCCCAGGACTTCACTTGGAGGGAAATAGCTGCCTCGTGTCCCTAAGCTCACAGGGGGCACCTTGTCGTCTGTTTGCCCTTGTTGATGTTGTTGTTGATGTTGTCACCTTCTACTTTTCTTTACCCCACACACAACAGAGCAAAACCCCACCAGCTCCAGTGCTGTCCTCACAGACTCTCCTGTACTCGACCCTCTGGTGCAGCCACCAGGTCTCACCTTGCCATCCCGGACCTTCTCCTTTACCATGCACAGTGACCTTCCCCAGAGAGCGGCCACTTGTGAGAACATGCCCAAAGTATGTGAGAGGAAGTGTCACTGTCCTCACCTCTGTGCAGCGCCCGGCTGCACTCAAAACTCGTTGCCATGGAGTCAGAACTGATTCAGAGCTCACCCTCCTGTGGGCTTTCAAGAGGTTATAAATGGTAGAGAGAGATTGTCCAACTTTCTCCCTCAGAGCCTCCGGTGGCTTCGAACCGCCAGAGAGGCACCATCTTTGGGCTCGCAGTGTCTTCAGAACGCCCTCTGGTCCTTGTTTTTCTTCCCTCAGCCCAGTTGTGAACCTAATCCTGGACAAGGATGCTGTGAGAGGGCCATGTCCACCTGGGTGAGGCCTGTCCTGTCCCTCAGCAGTGGAGACAAGGAGCATGGATTTGGGGGCCACCAGACACCAGTCTCTCTGGGACTGGTGTGTCCCTTCTGCATCCCGTGGTCATTCTGGGTTGGCAGATGCGGGCAGACAGGGCCATTGGTCAGGGATCCTTTTAAGGGTGTATGTCTTCTCTCTGCAGATATCGCCAACGGCACCAGTTCAGGGGGGTACCGCCCACCTCCCAGAACCAAAGAGGTCATCATCAACGGGCAGACTGTGAAACTCAAGTACTGTTTCACCTGCAAGATTTTCCGGCCCCCTCGAGCCTCCCACTGTAGCCTTTGTGATAACTGCGTAGGTGAGTAGGGGGTGCGGCTCCTTCTTGTGTGATGAGGGCAGGGGGGCTCGTCCGACAGAGGCCGCGTGGTCCTTCAAGGGTGAACGGGGATCTGGGGTGTATTTCCAAGGGCCTGCCTCCAACAGTGACCCTGCTCCCAGGCCGTCCTCTAACTCTGCTTGTCCCCATTCACCACCTTCTCCCCAACAAACACATCACACACTTGTGTGGGGCCTGGGCCTGGGCCAGGCTTCTGAAGGAACCCAGGTCCTTCATGACCTTCTAGTGCCCACAAGATTAGCTGCTCCACAGTTGGGTCAGCTGTGGGTCATTCCCTCCTGCCAACCTCTTTCCTCAGAGGGCTGTTTGTTGCAGAGAATTGAGGTGTTGAAATCCTGAAGGCAGAAGCAGGTAGTCAGAACCCAGGAGCTCTGCTCCTCTGAGGCTGACCACTGCCTTTTGCTGCGGTCATCCTCCCCGGGACAGACTGGGCAGCAGGCGGAGGAGGACCCTCAGGGACCCTCAGCTGGAAGTCTGGCCCTGTACAAGGACCTATTGACCGACAGAGCATGTCTTCTCAGAGTTCATCGCCCTGTGGAGTGATCTGGCCAGCCCCTCCTGTCCCTTCCACCACAGCCCACCTTCTGTCCAGGGTGAGAACTCCCTAGAGATGAGGAAGGCAAAATAAGATGGTGGAGGCCCCACGTTGTGGGCAGAGCAGAGCAGGATGGCCAGTTACGTGCCTCTACTGTGCCTCCACAGTCTTAGAGAATAGATGTGGAAATCTTCTGGCCTCAAACCTGAAGGATAGGAACAAGCCTCAGTGCAAAATGTGTCCCCTTTAAGAAACCCCTCACCAACACACTTGTGCAGTCAGGAAAAGTTTAACTTCAATTCTTTAAAAATTATAGGAAAGTCTTCCTTTCGTTGTATTTCTTTTACCTTAATGCTAGTAATCTAAATTTTAGTATAAAGTCCACCTTTTGCCTGTCACAGCTACTTGTGGCTCTCGCCTCCCACAGTAGAACATTCTAGAATTTTGCTCAGGCCTCCTTCCATATAGGAAGTCTGTAGGTGAGAGCCTGGGATGTGGTCAAGAACAACAACAACAAATCCCAAATCCACTGTTGGCGGGTCAATTCTAACTCAGCGTCCCTGTGCAACAGAGTTGTCCTCTGAGGTTCCACGGCTGTCATCAAAACCGCCACGGCTTTCTCCCTCAGAGGAGCTGGTGAGCTCAAACCTGTTGGAAAGCAGGCAAGCACTAAGCCACTGCACCACCAGGGCTCCTACGGGTGCTGGTACTGGGTCCAAATGCTGGTTCCATCTCGAGAGCTGTGTGACTTAGACAAGCTTCTTCACCTCTCTGCATCTCCCTTTCCTCGTCTCTGTGATGGATTTGGTAACGGTGCTTCCCTTCCTCGTGGTGTGGCGGAGAGATGGTGCGAGTTACCGTGTGTCAAGTGCTCCGTGTCTGAGCCGCTGTGAGGTGTAGCCACGAAGCCTGTGCCCTGTCCTGGTCAGCGGCACCCAGGATCTCACGGGGACTTTCTTGATTTGGTATGAGGGCATCAACAGCTGACTTCACTTCTGATGCACTTCAAGACCCCAGCCCCATGGCCTTATGTGTCTGTCCAGGGGAAGAAGGAGATTGAGGAGGGCAGATTTCAGCTAACATAGCTTAAGTGTCTTGGGGGGAACAGCGCAGGGATTCTCAGGAATCTTCCTGAGTGTGATCTGGACCTTGGGGTCTGTTTTGTGCTGAGAGAGTGTACCCGTTTTCAGGTAAACGCTTCTGTTACTTACCTTGCTCCTTCCCCGCAAGGCCTAATGCTGATTCCAGTCATCACTTAGATACACGTGGTGTTAACTGCAATCCTAAAGCCTTGGGCACATGCTTCTGGCTGTCATTTCTAAAACGCTGAGTTTATGTGGTTTTCTACACCTGTTTCTGTTTGTCCACACAAATCTTCTCAGTCCTGTTCTATTTCTTGTTTCTAGCCTAGACTCTGAGTGAAGCCTCCTCTTCCTCTCGTGGGCACTGGTTTTTAAAATTACTTTTAATGCATTCTTGCCACTCTCTTTTTTAAAAAAAGTTTATTATTAATTTTAATGAAAATTTACAGAGACTTTGGGTTTCCAGTCATTTTGTTGCACTTTTCTTCCCTCCCAACCCTCCCCCCAGTACACTACCCTCTTGGGATGGTAAGAGTCTTTCATTGTTTTACAAACCCTCCCCCAGGTCCACTCCACCATGTAGCCTTCGCTCTAGACTCCTGTCATGACAAAAATACCTAATCACATATCCCTTTTAAACAGTTTTCTCCCTCATCTGTTTCAATGCAGTATGCATTATTGGACCCATCTTTCTCAGTCTCCCCCCAACCTCCATGTCAATCCTGTTTTACAACAGTAGCACCATGCAGTATTTGTCCTTTTGTGATTGAGATACTTCACTCAGCATAATGTCCTCCAGGGTCATCCATTTCGAATAATACTGCATGAGTTCCTTGTTTTTCAATGCAGCGCAGTATTCCACTGTGTGAAATACCACAGCTTCTCTATCCATTCATTTGTTGATGGGCACTTAGGTTTTTTCCAATTCCTTGCTATTGTGAACAAAGCCACAATAAACATGGGTGTGCATATATCTGCTTGGATGTCAGTTATGGTCTCTTTAGGGTATATTCCCAGTAGTGGAGTTGCTGGGTCAAATGGTATCTATTTGCAACTTTTTGAGAAAACGCCATATAGCCTTCCATAGTGGTTGCACCATTTTACACTCCCACCAACAGCGAATAAGGGTTCCAGTTTCTCCACAACCTCGCCAGCATTTGTTGCTTGCTGTTCTATTAAATTTTGCTATTCTGACTGGGATGAGATGATACCTCATATTTGTTTTAATCTGCATCTCTCTTAGAGCTAGGGATTTTGAATATTTCTTCATGTGCTTGTTAGCCATCTGAATGTCGTCTTTGGTGAAGTGTCTGTTCATATCCTGTGCTCATTTTTCTATTGGATTATTTACCTTTATCTTGTTGTGGTGACCTCTCTCTTTTTAATTGGTTTGCTTACAAAGTTTATATACATTGTGTTTCAAACTATTCTTCATTTAAATTGTGTTTCATACAATCGTTCTCCTCCATTATGTTTTGTATATTTAATTACTATTGGACCTTGCTCATCATTACCCTGTCTTTTTACTCGGTTCCTTCCCATTTCCTTCCCTCCTCCCTCCACCCACCAAACTGTGCAACCCTGTGGTTTCACCCCTACCCAACCTCACCCCTCCGCTCCCACCCCTTCCCCCTTTGGGTTCTCATACATCGTTTATTAGTTAGCCTTCTGTTTAAGAACAGTAGAACAATAGTGTTCTATTATAAGAACAATAGTGTTCTTATGCAGTATTTGTCCTTTTGAGACTGGATTATTTCACTCAACATAATGCTCTTTTAAGTGTTTATGTCTTTACCATCTTGTGCCCCCCTGAGAACTGGGATGAATGAACTAGGTCATCCTTTTCTCAGAGTGAACTGTGGCTTTGCATCAGGGGTGGACTTCTCGCACGGGACCACCATTGAAGGCAGCATCTCCTCGCTGTGAGGGTCACCTGCCCATGATTCCCTGCTTGTTTGCAGCCTGTGCGAGAAGTGGTCAGCCTGTGGCGGCCCAGCACCCCTCCAGCAAACACGGTGATGACATCTAAGTGGGACCCACAGACTGGCAGAGAAGGAGAGGAAGGAGAAGTGTTCAGGGGCAGACGGAGAACGTGGAGCCCTGGGGCACACTGTCACAGTGCTTGACCGTCATTCCACAGTCCTGGCAGACCCTGACTAGGGCCAGCAAAAGATGAGGTTTTTGGTGGTACCAAAAGTTAGATGCTCGACTGCCAACCAAAAGGTTGGAGGTTCAAATCTACACTGAGTTTCTTCAAAAGAGAAGCACCAGAAATCCAGCTGTTGGCAACCGAACGGAGCATCATTCTCCTGACACACTGGCTCACCTTGAGCTGGACTTGACGGCACCTGGGTTAGGAGGAACCACGGTTAATTAAGTGGCATGCGACTTGTTTTGAAGCCACCCTGCCCACTTCTCACTAAAGCAGTGTGCGTCTGACGTAGACTCAGCTTTCCCATTGTATGTGCTGCATCCGGGTGCCGGGCAGGACGGCAAGTTGACCTCGATTGGATCAAATGTACTCGGAGAACAGAGAGACAAGCAGATATGTCCAACCGAGAGATGTCTGTGTCGTTTGCTACCGTTTTTAGATAAGAGAGCTTTTGCTCAAAAGGATTCTGCTGTTTTGGAGCAAGAGAAAGAAATACAAAGGTGCACTGGAGCCCGAGGCTGGAGCTTGGCGTGCGTGCATCCGGGTCAGTGCTTCCTGGGCCCGGGACATACATGGCTCTGCATTAGGAGGAGGGGGGTGCTGCCTCCCAGGTCCAGAGAGGACCGTCTGTTAAATGCATCTGAAGTGAGAGCATCAGTGCAAGCTCTGTGCTGTTCACGGGTGGCAGAGGGTGATTCCTTCCTGAGGAGCAGAGCACAGAGCCTGGGACACAACTCTTGGGACACACAGGGTGAGGCACCTCCACTCGGGCACTGGATAATGTGGGAAACCTCCTCAGGTGTCCACATCTGTGCAGCGGGCTGGTACCATCCCCTACCTCACAGGTGTCCTTTAAGAACTGAGATGGTGCCTGCAGCCCCCAGAACAGGCTTGGCTTACACTAGGCGGGCAACTAGGGCATCCCCCAGTGAGGTTGTCATCAAGGTTCACAGATACCCGGTCTCCAGCGCCCTCATTTCATGAAGCCCTCAGACCACCTTTTTCCAGAGAGGGTGTACATGGCCCAGGGTACCCGTGACTGTCCCCACCTTCTCTCTGAGGCTCTGCCTGGCTTTTCCCTCTATGTCTGCCTCTTTCCCAGAGCCCTGCTCTCTCATAGTCCTCTGTCTTTGTCTGTCTGTCTCTTTCCCAGAGCCTACTTTCTGTTTATCTAGCATCTCTCTGTGTTTGTCTCTTTCTGGGAGCTCTGTTTCTCTTCCTCTCCTCTCCCC